>NC_143399.1:59708780-60011810 GCF_052110815.1 Crocodylus siamensis
ACAGGAATAATTGGACATAGAAAAGAAAGGTGCAGCTCAGCTGTGAGAGTAAAGTGGAAGTTGAAATATATTCAGTGTAATGGTTTACTATGACCTAAAAAAGAGTTGGTGCTGAGGGGAACTTCATTGAATGGGTATTCTCATATATCTTTTTCAGGTTGGCTGTACTTACCTATTCTTGTGGTAGATTATCATCAGCTTACCTGGCTGGAGAAATACCATGACGAAGCAGGTGGTTTTCCCAGTTCCTGTTCTTGGCATGGGAAACACCATGTATCTGGGTCCATGAAGGCAGGTTTCCTTAAGCGTTCCTGGGGATAACTATTCTTCTGGCATAGTTTAGTACCCGCTGAGGTGTTGGGGCCTAAAGTCCACTTTAGGGAGGCTCCTCCCTAGCTTGCTTCTGTAGCCATATGGTCGAGGGCAGGTAAAACTTGGGGGCATACAAACCCCAAGCCTCCAGGCTTGGTTCTGCATGAAGGATGCCTGTCAAAAGACTGGAAATAGCTGAAGCCCCTGGTAGGGGTGGAGGATGTTTGCCAGTTTTAGGGCCACTTATGGTTCTGGACTGACTCATAGATTTGGACTCGATTTGGCTGATTTGGCTTAGAACACGAAAAATTTCTTTAAAAAAAAAAAGAGAGATTTTCATCAGCATGTTTGCCCCATATGAGCTGGGAGCAAACTGGGGGCTAGGATGGTGTACACACTAAAGAGCATGGTTGATAGCCCAGAAGTTACAAGTTTGAGGCTATAGTACAAGCGTTCATGGAGTGTCCTGTCAGATTCTAATAAAATCTGTGAATTCTGCTAAACACTTTTCACATGAGGACATGAAAAAAAGTAGGAAGGCCATGCGCTTTATAGTCATGCTCAGTGTTGGCTACATTCAAGTCAACTTCATAGTTGTTTTTTATTACTGAGCACATGCTGCTTTTAGCAACTGTTCAAAGATAGGAAATGTCTTTAAAGCAGTTCCTTGTCTGCAAATATAAGATGAGGGGGGGAAAAAAACTTGGTAAATATGGTATTTCATATTAATTGAATTTCAAAACAATGGTGTTTTCTGGAAATGCATAATGAATACAGTTTTGTCCAGAGTTAAAAAAGCAGAGTAATAAGTTTTACAAGGTAAGGATAGAAGAAATTAGAAAATATATCTTCCCATGAAATATAGTAGATACCCAGTGAGATACACTGAAGGGTGTTCTAGAATGCAGATTTTCTAGACAGAAACCAAGCTGTTTTCAAAACTATAATGGTAGCTGTTTAATTTCAATGCTCCTCAACTAAAAAGGAAGCAAAATTACCTTACTGCCTATAAATCTCATCCAAAACTGTAATCCCATTGTACTAGAAATCGTGCAGACACATGGCAAATGATAATCTTTGCTGCTAAGAGTTTGCAGTCTAAAAAAGCAGACTGATGATAATTAGCAAACAATAGTAGTCTTGTCTTATCTTTATCTGCATTTTGTAGTTGGGGAACTCAGACATGGGTTCATCTGTGCTCACAAAAAACTATGGCAGAGTCAGGGGCACAAACATGAGCTTCCTGAGTCCCAGGCCAGTGTCTGAACTGTTGGGCCAGAGCTTAATATCCCAATAGTCAAGATATTTGCTCAGTTCTTTTTTCTTTTCTTTTTTTCTATCTGCTTGTCCCACACTTAAAATAATATGCAAGGAAGGGAACCAGATCTGGTTAGAGTTGTTGATCTGTGCTTTTTCTGCTCTTTCCAGTCTAACTGGGGACCCTACCCAGAAATTACTAACCTATCCCATGCTGCCATTCTGAGAACAATAGAGTTAAGCCTTCTCATCACAGAGCCTTAGATGAGGGGTTCATACTCCCTGGACATGCAGCCACTGGGTACACCTACGCAAGATGCTATGGAGCAGTAGCTTGTTGCTACTGCTCAGTAGCATCTGAAAAAAAATGTTTGGGGTCCGTACTATGTAGTAACACTAGTTGCTTCTGCAAGTACTAAATGACTGCACAGTAACAACTATGCAATCCACCGCTCATGTAGACATGGCCCCTGAAACCTCAATTACTGAAGATTAGCTTTCAGAGGGTACTTACTGCATAGCACGTGGGCATCCAGTAAATCCCCTCCTTTTTAACTACCTAATTTGTTTATCCAAATCTTCACAATTTTTAAAGGTGTATTTTATTGTTGCAATTTTGTTTTACTTATTTTCATTTTCAAGATGCAATGGTTTTATGTTATCTTTTTAAATGAGGCTTCAGGTAAGGAGTACTGACAAGTACACATTATGATTATAATCTTTGTTATTGCTAATATGAAACTCCCTTCTAATTATATTCATTCATCCTGTTAGTTTTATAATTTTTTTTTAAACTAAAGTACATCTATGCTGCAGCTGCAACAGTGTAGTAATAACAGAAATATTTTCAAGAATGCCTTACATTAACTAGAGGGGGTATCAGCAACAGTCTAGTTACATCAACACCAAACTTAGCAGTGACTAATTTACCTCTCTTCTCTTATGGATTTTGTATTCTGTGATAATCTCCGTGCTACTATAAATGGCTTATTACTAGTAAACAATAGGGCTGCATGAAGCTTTGGCCATGATTCGATTTGGTGGAGATTTGATCCGCTTCAGTGTCTGAATCTCCGAATCTGAATTAAAACAGAGAACGCTTTAATCTCTGAATCAAATTGGAACCCTCCGAATTGATTCAGGGAGATTCGGAAAGATTCAGAGATTTGGACATATAGACCGCTTTAAATGTTTTTTCTGCATACCTCTAGGTAGCAGAGGCTCACGAGTGTTGCAATGCTGGGGTGCATGGAGTGTCCCACAGGAGTGCAGGGGGATCCCCAGCATGCACGGCAGCAGGCTCGGAAGTGGACCAGAAACACTTTCAGTCCACTTCTGGGTTCACCCAGGAGCGCTTCAGGGGGATCCCCTATGCCCCCTTGGCTTGGTGATAGGTGCCTCCTGGGCCTGGGAGGGCACCCGGGGTCCCCTTGCAGATGATCACCAAGCTGGGGGGGGGGATATGGGGTCCCACTTCACAGTCCCTGAAAGATCTGGAAGTGGACCGGAAGTACTTCTGGTCCACTTCTGAGTTTGCCGCCGAACACATGGAGGGCCCAGCCCCCTCCCCCCGCACTCTTATGGGATGCTCCATGTTCCCCAGCATTGCAGCAAACATGAAGCACACCTGTTACCTCAAGGTATGTAGAAAAAACTTTTAAAGCTGTATCTGTGTCCAAATCACTGATTCTCCAAATCAGCATCGGATCTTCAGATTCAGATTCAGATTCTGCCAAATCGAATCAGGGACAGTGATCCAAATCAATGAATTGAATCACTGTTCCTTATTCAGGCTGAATCCAAATCCGAATTGAATATGGCCTGCTTCGCACACTCCTAGTAAACAAGGTAGCTACTATCAATCTAGTCCCGTTTCCACTATGTGAATAATGATAAATTAGTCTACAAACTCCATGCTAGCTGTTTTTGGTCCTATGTGTAAGGATTTATACAACACACTGGGCATGTCTACATACGCATTAATATGCTTTTGCTATTGTGTGTTAGGTTTAGTACTTCTAATATGAGGTACTACATAAATGCACTTTAAGCTGCCCTAATGTACAGTAGCAAAAGTGCATGCCTTTTTAGCAACACTTAATGCACAGTAGCCTATTTCTACCGCACATTAGCATATTAACACTGTCCTTGACCTCCTGATCAAAAACGGAAAGAATTGGTGGTGAATATACTAGTAAGGCAGCAGCAACCATGAGATGGTTGAGTTCAGGATCCTGAACAAAGGAAGGATGGAGAGTGTGAGGCAGTCACTGGATATAAACGTGTACCCCTATATTCTCCTGACAATCACTGGCCCCTTGGGGTGGCTGCGCCCTTGTGGTCAAGCTGGGTGAGATTTGGTGCCCTTTCTTTTCCCACCTGCTATGACTTTGATGATAAAAGGAGATTTACAAAAGGGAGGTGGTGACCACCCGTCTCATGCCAAGACTGATTATAGGGGCTGCCTCGATGCCCAAAGTCAAAAACTGGAAGCGAGGAAAGGACTAACTTAAAACCAATCTTTTTACTTTCTTTTGGTTTTTTTTTATTCATTTATTATTTTTTTGGTTCACTGACGTCTTATGACCTTTGTCCTTTTCTTCTTCTGGATGTCTTCAAGGTCTGGTTCCAATTACCAGGGGTGGTTACCCCCAGGAGTCTTCAGCGGTTTACTTTCCCCACCCTGGACTCCTTCTGGATACTTTAAATCAGAACCACAACAGGCACATAACACTTAATGAAGAGGGGAATTCCCTCTGGAGTGATCAGCTGGTAAGGGACATAGATCTCGCTGCTTGGGGTTTTCTGCCTGCCCCCATCTCAGTCATGGAGCCCTTCTGAGTGCACACTCCCCTTCTCACCTCAGGAGAATGCCTGGCCCTGATCTGGGTTCTCTAGCTGCTGGGGAGACATCAAAAGAGAGAAAAAAAAAGAAGAGAACCCCTCCCCCCACAACACAGTGAGCGGTTTTATCAGGTCCACCACCTCCACTGCTCCTATGGTCTTTCCCTGATCCGCCTTCTGCCACCCCTCTTCAGGTTCCAACAAAGGACTTACCCAGTCTTCTCTTTCTTTGCCCTGTGTCTCCAGCTTCCAGGCTCCTTTCCTCTCTTCCTCCGCCATCCTTCTCTCTCTCCCTCCCTGATTCCACCCCCGGCCTCCAGATATTGCCCATGTTGTGGATTGGCCCCAATCCACTTCATCTGTCAAGGAGGTAAAGTCGGGCAGGTGCAGATGGGGAGCTCCTGTTGTAGAGTGGATGCCGTCACACTGTGTAGTCCATGTCTCTGGTCAGGGATGCACTATAGGTGAGCGCCCTCTGGGCTCTCACAAAGGGCAGCAGAGCATGGACCCCAGACTTCAGAAAAGCAGACTTCAGCCACCTCAGGGGACTGGGCAGGATCCCCTGGGAAGCCAGTCTGAGGGTGAAAGGAGTCCAGGAGAGCTGGCTGTACTTTAAAGAATCCTTACTGAGAGTGCAGAAACAAACCATCCCGATGTCCAAGAAGACTAGCAAGTATGACAGAAGACAACCTTGGCTTAGTATGGAACACTTCAGTAAGCTAAATCACAAAAAGGAAGTTTACAAGAAGTGGATAATTGGACAAACAACTAGGAAGGAGTATAAAAGTATTGCTTAGACAAGCAGGGATGAAGTCAGGAAGGCCAAAGTGCAATTGGAGTTGCAGCTAGCAAGGGATGTGCAGGGTAACAAGAAGGGTTTCTACAAATACATCAGTAACAAGAGGAAGATAAGGGAAAGTACGGGTCCCTTACTAAATGGGGGAGGCAACCTAGTGGGAGAGTATGTGTAAAAGGCTGAAGTGCTCAATGCCTTTTTCACCTGTCTTCACAAGGTCATCTCCTAAACTACTGCACATGGTAGCACACTTTAGGGAAGAGTAGCAGCCAACAGTGATGAAAGAACAGGTCAGGGACTACTTAGAAAAGCTGGACGTATACAAGTCCATGGGGCCAGATGGGATGCACCTGAGGGTGGTGAGGGAGTTGACTGCTGTAATTGCAGAGCCACTAACCATCATCTTTGAAAATTCATGGTGATTGGCAGAGGTTCTCAATGCTTGGAAAAGGGCAAACATAGTGGGAAGGAAAAAAAAAAGGAAGGAAAAGAGGAGGATCCAGGGAACTACAGACCAGTCAGCCTCACCCCTTGTAGAAGAAGGTGATTAGGAACAATCAGCATGGATTCACCAGGGGCAAGTCATGCTTGACCAGCCTTCTATGACCAGCCTTCTATGATGAGATAACTGGCTCTCTGGATGTGGGGAAACCAATGGATATGCTATACCTTGATTTTAGCAAGGCTTTTGATACAGTCTCCCACAACATCCTCACAGGCAAGCTAAGGAACTATGGACTGGATGAGTGCACTGTAAGGTGGATAGAAAACTGACTCCTCCCCCCCCCTCAGTGTACAATGCTGGGCCAGTTTGGTTCAATATTTACATCAATGACCATAAAAATGGCATAGGGTGCACCATCAGCAAGTTTGCAGATGACACTAAGCAGGAGGAGCAGTAGATATGCTAGAGGGTAGGGCTGGGATTCAGAGTAATCTAGGAAAATTGGAGGATTAGGCCAAAAGAAATCTCATGCAGTTCAGCAAGAACAAGTGGAAAGTCCTGCTCTGAGGACATGAACGAGCACAGGCTGAGGGCTGACTCGCTGGGCAGCAACTCTGCAGAAAAAGACCTGGGGGTTACTGGGGACAGTAAACTGATTATGACTCAACAGTGTGCCTTCATTGCCAAGAAGACTAACGGCATACTGGGCTGTATTGTAGGAGTGTTGCCAGCAGATCAAGGGAAGTTATTATGCACACTGCATGCGCCCTGCACTACAAGTGTGACGTTGGTGACAGTGTCCTGGGTACACCACAAGGAGCTGTTTGCATGAACTGAGGAGTCCTTGACCCACTACACTGTGCTGATGGTGGTCGACATGGTGCCCCAGGCACACCTGAGAACCTGGCAGGGGACCCTGAGCTTCGACACTGCAGCAGGCAAGCCTGAGCTTCCTACTATGTTTGCCACCACTTGGAAGGATACCTAGGGGCATAACTGGTCTGCAGAATTTACTGCCCTTTAATCACCTGCATGTTTAGATGGTGACGCTTTACTGTGCAGTCAACTCATCAACTGTTCAGTAAAGCATCTCATGTAGAAGTGTCCACTCGAACAAAAATGGACCATAAAAGGAATGTGATGCTGTAACCTATGGGACAGTCACCTAGGGTGAGAAAGAGCTGGGTTCTGGCCCTTGCTCCTAGCATTGTTTAAGTATTTTAGTTAATCATTGCTTGGTATACAATGAAGGAACCAGAATCCAAGGCCTTGCTCCTTTCAGGTGAATGGCCTAGCCATCAGATCATGGAGTTAGCTTCTCTGTTGAGCTTTCTAGCCTGGTTGTTAGGGTACTTACTGTCTGGGAAGGTGAGCAATGTGAGTTTGAATCTAGTCAGGAAATTCAATTCTTATCTTCCACTTCCTGTGTACGAGTGTTTTAACCTCTAGGATTTTATATATAAAAATAGGACAGCCAACCACTAAATTGTTGCTGCATTAGGTAGGGACTCAGCCCTAATTTTGGGTTTGTTAAGCATGCTTTGAAAGAGTCTGCTAGATCAAGCCCCCAGGGGATTTGGCCAGGGAAACACCAAGGTTCTGATCCCCATTTGGACTTAGGCATGGGCTAGACAACTGTCAAGGTTTTCAGCTCTGTGTACCTGAGATCTTTGAAGTTGAAAAGTGAGGATCCTGTAAGTTTTAGATCAGGTGTGGGCAATTATTTCCACTGCAGGAGCACTTACCGAGTTTTAGTGACCTGTCAAGGGTCACACATGGAAAATCTTTCAGAAGATATCATTTAAACTAATTATAGATAAAAACAAATCATATACTAAATAGCAATCATCTGCTATAACATATTAATTTTACTTAAAAATATTTGTTGTCTTGATTTATGGGGTTTTCTAGTAGTGTGTATAGAGGCAATTGCATAATAGCTCAAAATAGGTTCTTACTCTTGTATATTGTGGTTTGCAGGGTGGGGTGTGCATGTGTGGGTGGGAATGTGGAGGATGGGGGAGTGAGTGGGTGTATATATAGGCTGGGGGTGTGGGGAGGTGTGTTGAGGATGTGTGCATGAATGTGGAGGCTGCCTGTATGATAGGTCTTGGGAACTAGCAGGGATGGGGTCGGGCGGGGGCAAGAGGCATGTGCAGCGGAGCTCACCTTGGTGGTGCTGATCAGGTGTGATCCACACCACCTGCCCCATCTAGTTCATGGATGCCTTCACAGTGCTCTGCATGGAGCTGAACCCCACTCAGGGCAGCCCTGCCTGGGGCAGCCCATGCCCATGTCCACTGGTCCCAGCCTCAGCCAGTTTGCACAGCTTCCCAGCAGAGCTGTTTCTGGTGTGGCTACAGTTGCAGACAAAGATCCCCAGTCCTGCTCAACTCCCCCTGCCTCCAACATCTCCTCTTCCTCCTGTCCCTGCTGTGCTGCTCTGGGTCGGGGATGGGGGGAGCTGTAGTTGGGTGGCTCATGACCCAGGGTGTGAGGCTCCAGCTTCAGCTTCTGGCCACCTTCCACCCACTCAGCAGCCCTCATCATGCCAGGTGGGTAGAGTGGGTGAAAGGCATCTGTGAGCTGAAACTGAAGCTAGAGCTGGAGCCATATGCTGGGGCATGAGCCACACAGCTGAAGCTTGCCCCACACCCAGAATGGCACAGCAGGGACAGGAGAAGGATCTGCTGCTGGTGTGGTGAACCTAGTCAGCTGCAGCCACACCGGAAGCAGTCCCATTAGGAAGCTGTGCATGCTGGCCATGTCAGGGTTGATGGGCCATGGGCTGGACCAGGTTGGAGCAGGCAAGGCTTGTTCACAAATGGAGTGCTGCGGGGGCAGCTGTGGGCTGGATCCAATTAGTTGGCAAGCTGGATGAGGCCCATGGGTTGAATTTTGTCCCTACCCTGCTTTGGATGCTTCAGGGTTAGATGGTATCTTAGCAAAGGTTTTCAGGAATGCAATATTGTATGTAAGTAGATTGAAGTGCATAAGCCTGAGATTGGAGTTGTCCTTAACTTTAAATCTCTGTGCTGGCTGGTAATCATCTTGTCAAATATCCACACTTTACAAACTCCTTAGGTATGACCTGATTTATATATTCTATTCAAGGTGTTTTATAGAGTTTCTGCTTCTCATTTTTATCAGAAATGTTTCATGTGTGTGATTCTATAATCTAGTTTTCAATGAATAACATTTTTAAAGGGCAATGCTGCTGCTCTCCAGGCCCATGAGATAAACAAATGGCAATCTTACTAGCCAAATCAGAATTTGACAAACTGCTTGTGAAGAAATCTCCCTCGTTCTGTCCCAGGATTGGGGCATTTAAGGCTGTGGGGAGAACGTAATACCCACATGCACTTGGAGTTGTATGTTAGTCTTAGCTAGTTTTATGTGTGATATTTGGGTTTCTTTTCTTTTCTTTTCTTTTTGGGGGGGGGGGGCGGGGTTGGGAGGTGGTATTAAAAATAACCTCTCTGGACAAGGACTGCTAATGCCCACAGCCTTGTAAGTGGGCACAGACTATTGAAAGAAGGAGGCGGGGGAAGGTGTGAAGAAATCTCCTTCTGTCTGTCCCAGGATTTGGACATTTCAGGCTGGGAGGAGCATGTAACACCCACACACACGTGGGTTGTGTGTGGCCAAGTGTTTCTGGATATATTTTGTTGTGTATTTTGTTTGTACTGTATATTTTGTTTCCTCTGGACTACCTCCCATCCCCCCTTATTGTATCCAGACCCTTGTCTTAATTTTCCTGCCAGGAAACCTGTGGAACCAATTTGATGACTCTGGTAACTCCACCTAGGGCTGCTGACCATTTTTTTAAAGGATTGTTCTGCATCAGCACGGTTCAAATAATGCCTGTTTCTGGTTGGAGCCAAGCGATAAGGTGAAAAACATTATTTAAGGGTCAATTTACCTGGTCTGGGGGGGTGGGAATTCCTCCACCAGGCATTTTGGGAACACAGACAGAAGCCTGGGCCTCCAGAATTCTCTGCAGGTATATGTAAGTAGCTTACCCAAAATTTAGCCAGTAAATTAGGGTTATGTATCTTTAGCTGCATGTTAAAAGGGCCAACAAGCCCATTCTGTTTTGCTCAAGGTGGTTTTTTTTAATACTCTTCTGTCTTGTATTCCAATCCTGTTCTCCCCCTCTCTGATTAATAAAAGCTATCTGTTATAGTAAGCATAGTTGTGAATGCTTGAGAAGAGGGACAGGCCTTTTCACTCCTAGCAGAGTATTCAGTTTTTAAGTTAGGTGGCTAAATTTAAATGGAATTTAAGCATTCCTGTCCATCATTGCATTTGCACTATAGTGATTTTTCATTTGATAATAAAACCATTTAAATGAAAGGGAATTCTATTGGTTAAAACAGTAGGTTACACAGGAAAATTACAACTTTAAACCTTGCTAGGGGAGTTACAGTTTTGCAGGTCCTTTCTTTTCTTTAGGAAAACATAGCAGGCTACAGTGTACAAACAAAGCTGATATCATTATGTATTAAATTGACTAACAATATAGACTCCCCTGGGAAGACGCAAGCTTATAATTTTGTTAAAATGTGTTTGGAAGTTATAACTTTTGTTTTTTATCAGGGACTGAAGTTAAACTAACAAAATAAACAAGGAAAATTGGAGTGTAAATGGTACTGGGTTAACCTCAGTCAACTGACTTCAAGATAGCTAAAGTAAAATTAAATGAGAAATATTTGTGAAGTATTCCATCTAAAACTTTCTATGTGGAGTTTTTCAATTCTCAGTAAGACATAGTGACTGGCCCCTCTTTTTGTTCTGTATGGGTTTTTATTTAAAGTAGATAATCTTTCTGAAAAATAATTTTTCAATAAATGAATGAAAATAAAAATAATAAACAATCTGATGGATGCTTGGTCACTGTTACCTTATAATGTTAATTTTTAATTAAAAAACACTGGCAAACATTTAATCAAGATTTGCAAAAATACGTTTAATTTTTAGTAATATGATCATTATACTTTCCTAAATAAATATCAGTGACTTATTAGAACCTGTTTTGAGAATTAATACTTATCAGTGTCTGAGCTGCAGTTAACACATGGCCGAGCTGCACTGTAGTCTGTTGATCCCAGATATGCCGCATCAGCTATCTTCAGACACACAAAAAAGACAATCATCTTTGACTGGGAAGGATTGCCAAAGAAGAGAATATTATGCAAGATATGGGTGTCAAACATGTGACCTATGGACCAGATCTGGACCACTGAAGTGGGTCATCTGGCCCAAAGAGTTTCTCACTGCGACTACCAGCAATGAAAGAATCAGTGTTAGACCATGTACCCTGCCTCCAGGTCCCTTCCATGGCACTTCTTGGCGTAGCTGCCAGAGTTACTGTGTCAGCAGCATCAGCCAAAAAGCTAATGCTGCTGCTGCTCAACCCTGCTTAGCTTGCTACTAGAGCTTCCTTGGGGAGTGTTGAGCAGTGGGAGCTGCATTAGCTTCTTCATTTCTGGCAGTCACAATGAGAAGCACATAGTTCAAATGTAGATGTGGGTGATCCAGCCCAGTCTGAATATGACCTGCAAGAGTTCCTGCAGGGCCAAATGGGTTTGACACCCCTAATATAAATATAATACTCATCTTTAGCTCAGCATTTAGTGCTTAAAATCATTTCCACCATAGCAGAATCTAGTCTTGAGTTAGGTATTCATGCTAGGTATTCATGCACAAAGAGTAGAAAAGGGTCTTAAGGAAGAAAACCACAAGAGGTAGCATGCCGAATGAGGAGTTCCCTAAAGTATTCAATAAGACATATGAAGGGAGAGGTGTATCTTCAATGTATGGCCTAGAGAAAGAAGTAGCTTCCTTGCATTTAGAATTCACAACCTAAATTCCCTTGCAGGGTTAGGCACCTATGAACTAAATAAGTGAATGCCAAATTATTATATTAGAATTACTATTATATTATATCCGAATATAATTTCTCATATACAGAAGAAAAAATCAAAATAAAGCCAACAGCTTGATAGCAGGTTTTTTGTTTTGGGAGGGTTTTTTGTCTTCTTTATGTAAATCAGAAGGTATAATTAAGGGAAATGAAGTGAGCAGTCTACAGTCATAAAATCTTCATACTGATTATGGAAGCATATCATCAAAGTCATTCTGTATCAGGTAAAAAATTTTGGAGGTAATAACGGATCCTAAAATATGTCCTAAGTCCTAATGTATAAAAGTATATGGTTGTAACTTTATAAAACTAAACAAAGAATGGGTGAATATATGCTTTCAGTTACACCTGTAGAAACTCACTGCAACCAGTGTAGTGTAAATGAGTACTGGATTTGTCCCATTCAATATTCCTCCTCTGTGAATAGCTCATGTATTCACCAGGGCCTCAGCAACATAAGAAGATGAGCACTATAGTCCTGATACATCAGGGTATTTTAGACCCTGCTTAATTTTAAAGCATGTTAACTGTTCCAGGGAGTTAGGGACCAAGCTCCCAGATCCAATGCTCACTAGTATGCAGTAGAGTTGACTATTTTCTGCCATGAATGAAACCCAGATGGGTGAGTTTTTCACAACTCCTGCAGAGGTAAAGTAAAGTTATTAACTCCCAAGTGTTCAATGGGGCATTCTTTAATTTGTATTTATCTAAACAGGGACATTCAGAGTTGTATATTATTCATGCTGAACATATACCATTTGACTGACTTAAAGCTTGTGAAACTATTAGTGTTTCAACAATTTACTCCCATCTAAATACCATATTAGCTTTAGTGATAGCTTCTAGTACAGTATTCATAAAGATCAGAGGGCCTAAAGACACTATGATGTATCCCCAAAAGTGATGATATAAGGAGTAAGAGGATCAACATGTAGCTGATTAGTTATTTAAGTGCACAGATTGTGGGCACTAAATTTCAAAGCCAGCCTTTAAACAATCTTTGATCATATTAGAGAATTGGTTGCTTACTGCCTGTAATTTACCCATGTAAAATGCTTGGAGATGCATTCTGGTACTTAATTTGGACAGGTGGCCATTAAATACTTGTGGTTTTGCATACTGGTTCTCTATAATTTAAACTGTAGTTCTGTTATATATTTATCCAAGTACACTGGTGTCACTTGCCTAATAAAAAAGTGCCATTTTGCGTGACATAAAGGTGAGAGGATCATTAAACTGAACAGTTCAGCCACCCTAAGGACATGCAAGGTTACACTCTTAATTAGACAAGTGATGCCAATGTACCTCAATTTATATCTTATAAATAGTTTTATTAGAGTGGCACTCATTGGAGAAAAGGAAGAAGCAAGCAAGCATAGAAATCATAGAATCATAGAATCATAGAAGTAGGGTCGGAAGGGACCTTGTAGAAAGCATAGGTTCAAATTGGTTCATCTGTTTTTTCTCCTCCATTTTGTTGTCCCAAATGTCAAACTCATTTTGGATGCTCTCTGGAATAACAATATCCTTTTGGTACAGGTTTACTATAACACAGTGTGTTCTTATCTCATGCCAAATATATATATATAGGGCAAAACTGGTGAGTCATGATTGTTATATGTAAAATTTTGCAAGACTGCAGTAAATTTTCAGCAGAAAATCTGGCCATTTATGATGCTGAAATAGAAGCTGAGTTTTCTTTGGAAAATCTGGTTCTGAACACTGAGGGTTTTTTTCAAATTCTGATTTTGCTAGGGCTATTAAATTGCTCATGCTAAAACACTTCTGAGTTTTTATTTCCCTTTTCATTCTCATTCATAGCCTTCTCCCCTCAATCCTTTCATTTACAATTGTTGACCTCAGCAAGGTTGAACCATATTTTCTCTTAGTAAACCTTCTAACTAGACAAAAGCAAATCAATACCCTTGACCCTGCTGTATGGTAATTCCTTTACTTCTTGTAGTACCAGGCACATATGTCTTGGGCCATTAGTAAAATAGGGCAGCTCATCAACTGCTGCTGAATTATTAGAAGGAAAGATTTAGAATCAAAAGCCAAGAGGATTAACTGTTGTTTCTGCTTCGGAATCCAGCTAATGGCTGGAGGAGGAGATGATGCTGGTATATTTCCGTTGCTGTTGCTGCTCTTGTATTATTTATACATAACAATTAATTATGAATAATAGCCTCCATTTATAGTGCAACTTTCTTTCCAAAGTGCTTTACAAACTTTACACACATGTCAATGACTGCAGAACTCCAGTAGCTGTTTAGCTAGCAATGAATAGCAAAAGGCACAAATAGAAGGAGCAGAATCCTAGTGAAATGTCAAGGAAAGTTTAGCTAGGGCCAGCATTATGCATTTAGGTACCACAGTGTCATTTTTTTTGGTGGCTGGCACCCAGAGACTGGAATCAAGATGACTGATTTAGGCATCTAGGCTCCCTGTAGAGCACATGAAGAGATTTAAGTGCCTCAGGATGGGATCCAGAACAGCCAGCACACTGGGACTACCCCAGTAATCAACCTGCTCAATGTGTAGCACCCTAAAGATGAGAAGCAGAAAATATTAAGCACAGGAGAAAGTCTTAGATCCCACTCTTGGGTTCCTGACTTAGGGCTGGGGGGACAGATCTCTGGCTAGCAGTATCCACTGCCTTGGACTCTGTCCTATCCCCTTTATTTTTGTTTAAGTCAGAGGAAGTGGTGGTAGTGCTCCCTACCTGTTAAATAGCAATCTAGTTGTTAGAACATTCACCAGAGGCAAGGGTGATCAAGTCCCTTTTATGCCAAAATGGGTTCAAATACATACCTCCCATCTCCAGGAAAGTGTGTCCTAGGCTGTTGGACTAGTCTGGTTAAAGCACTGCCCATATCTCATTCTGAAATTGTGCCACTATGCAGGAGAGAACTGAATATTCATTGAGACAAGAGGAACAATCACAAGAGGGATCTACTATTAGAGCATTTGCCTGGGAAAGGGATGGTCTTGGATATTAGTCCAGACGCAGCAGAAACAGAAAAATACCTTTCTTCTGGATCATGATCAAGTTTAGGCATGAGCTAATTACCAAGCTGCCTAGCACTAACCAGATTAGTTCTAGGATAGTTCTGGCATTTGCAGAGGAAAAACCTAGGCCCCTTCTACATGTTCTGATCTGAGGCCCTCTGTACACATTACAGATATTTCGCAATTATTTGATTACTTGTGCAACTAGCTGAAGACCAGCTACATATGCAAAGTAGCTATCACACAATAAAGAGCTCCAACTAGCTATAAAGTTAGACCTTGAAAATGTGTACTAGCTTCATAGCTAGTGTTATTGAGCTTTAATTTGCACATGTAGCAGGGTCTTCCCTGTGGTTGGGAGCTCTGTTAGTTGAACAGGCTCCCATCTGCAGGGATGTACCATACCCAGCATAAAACCCCTGAGCCCTAGGGATCATAGTAGCCATGACCCCTAGGGCTCAGGGGTGCATGAAACCCTTTGAGGCCAGAGGATAACTGCTGGGGAAACCCCTCCACCCTGGGGGTTTGAGGAAAGTCCTGGGGCTGAAGGATCCTAATGATCCTCTAGCCCTAGGGGTTTCCCACACTACTAGGGGAGATCACTACAGCAGTGATCCTCTGACCCCAGTGGTTTCCCTTACCCCCAGGCATAGGCAAGGGGAAATCATCACAGTAGCAGTCCTCCACTCCCAGGGGTTTCATGTACCCTGGGGGTGGCAAGATCCCCACAACAGCTTTGGCGGTGTTATTTTACATTTCATGCTTTATATCCCATTGCACATATACCTGCATGTTTAGAGGAGACCTGAGGAGTCAAAAAGTAAGGTGCCTATGCATTTCAGGCATTTCCCTAATTATGTGGCAAGTAAATAGGGGATTCTGAGGACTGCCATTTTGGACTAGATATCCACCTAAGTCCCATTTCATTGTAGCACGTCTACAAGAATAACTAAACTAGAATTAGATTAGAAATCCAGGGTAATAGTCTTACTGTCACTGAGAAAGCCACAAACTGTGTCATATTGGGGTGATGACAGATTCTCAGTTATTTCCTTTAATTTCTCTTCCAAAGTATGGCAGTTTCACCAGCCTGGTGGCCCTTGAAGTACTGTTAACTTTGTTCCTGAAGTTAAATCACTCGCTGCAATAAGTAGCTGATTCTTGGCAATCTCTCAGCCAATGCTAAACCGCAACCCTGCCTGATCTGTGACTATTTTAAAACCTTTGCTGTTTTCTTCGTCACTATGAATATTCCTATATTACTGCATCTTTGACTGCTATTTAGAAAATTCCCAGGAGATTGTATTGATGATGACATAATTTGAATTCGGTAGCATAAATATTATAAGTGCTGTCCAAAAGTCTGTTGTTCATCCTCAGCTTTTGTGTGTCTCTATGTAAGCTTAATTATTCAGGTTCTTTTACTGAGCTCTTATCAAAATAGCTTGCTGCTCCTTTCTTTGTTCAGATATAATAGATTGTGTTTAATTGAAGCTGCAGTCAATAATACAATATTCTTCTAATTCAAGAAAGTCTATTGTATGTGTAATTATTTGTTTTAAATGGTATGAGATGCATTTGTTAAGACTTGGTATAAATATATGCATCACAATGGCCAAGCACTCTGCCACACTTTAACATGCATGTGTACTATAAACATTTCTCCATGACAGAATTGCTTTTATAATTAATTACTATTAACTTTGAAAGGAAATGTTTTCTGCCACCATTACCCCCATTTCAAATTTCTCTTTTTTCACAATTTGTGAGCAATGCATTTCACCTGACATTTTTTGTGCCAACTTCCTGATACCATGCTAAGAATACATTTGCTCTACCTGGAGCTTTTAATGAGGAATGATTCCATTCACAGCTGCTAGCACAGAACATCAGTCCAAGAAATTGTATTTGGCACACTGAGTTGTTAAAAAAAAGTATAAATGATAGAAAAGTTTAACCACTTGCCTGTGGCTTTACTGTTCATTATTAAAAGCAAAGCACTCCTAGTGATTCAAGTTAGCTCTTCTGTCTGAATACCAATTAAAACCAGTTTAATGCAATAGTGCAAAGACACCCCAATTCATCACTCGAGTAGCAACAGAATGCCTGTTTCTTAATAAGTCCTTGCTTTTAGAAACAAGAATATTTATAAGCACATTATTCAGTTCCTGAGTAATTATATCTGGTTAGCATGGAAAATATTAGTCAAACAAGGAAAATTAGCTGTCTGATCAATAAGGATCCACATACTGAGTTTCTGTTTTGTCTTAATTAGCACAAGTGTCAAGTCTTAGGAAGCAACAACAATAAACCATATAGACATTGCTTATTTGTGTATCTCTAAACTGGAGTGAAAGAAAAAAGGTAGTCAAAGGAGAGTGTATGCATCAAAAAGATTGTTTACTTAATTTTTCTATTCAATAATATTTTGGAAGAATATTGTTATACTTTACAACTCTTATTATTACTATTATATGATATTTGTATTACAGAAGTACTTATAGGACCCTGAGATCTGGACCTGTTGTCTATGTGCTATACAGACACATCATAGGGTATCTGTTTTGAAAAGTTATAGTCTACCGAGGCAAAACAGGCACATCCTGGAAGACAAGCAGTATTATTCCTATTTACAGAGGGAGCCTATAATAGAAAGGATTTAAAAGTCAGATACAGACAGAGACTACAAATATAGGCAGTGGTGCCACACATGTGATAGCTAAGTGATCAGGATACTTAAACAGGAAGTGGCTTCTCAACCTGAAGGAACAGAGACCTGCATCCCTGACCTCCCAAGAAGGTAGCCAAGATATAGTCCAAGTTGGGCTGATTGCACTCCCTACCCATTCTGTTGAAGCCAGTGTGAGTCAGGGAAAATAAGCATGTGTACTATAAACATTTCTCCATGACAGAATTGCTTTTATAATTAATTACAATTAACTTTGAAAGGAAGCATGGTTTCATAGCCTATTGATGATGTCACTCCTCTTGGAGGAAAAGCCTTAGGTTCCTCTCCCTGTTGCAGGGACTATTTATCTGTTTTGTAGTAAACAGTTATTGGGTGAAACCCATAAACAGTGTTGAGAGCAGGGCCTGGAACCCAAGCTGTCTCCCTCCCAGAGGAGTGTCTTAACCATGTTATGGCCCTATTATTGCCTTCTTGGCTGCACTGTAGACACATCTTCAGCAAAAGGGGTTAAAAGTGTCAGCCCAGAGTGCCTTACAACTTAGTTGGTAGGGAAGTCTGCCAGGAGGTGGCAGATAGGGATCTGATCCTTTTCAGTCAAAGTATGTGTAAAAAAGAACAGGAAAACAGGAGAAAATTCACCATATGCAAAGATGAGCTAGCGAAGCGAGGGATGGTGGCACCAAAAGAAAGGAGAATGCCGCAGGAGACATAGTTCCAAAGCAACTGCTCCATTCAGCTAGAGTGGCCCTGGAACAGTAGAGGAATGGTACACATGCTGGAAGATGGAGAGGAGGAGAGTGCAGAGCCAGGGAGAGGGGAGTTGCATCCTGGGACCTGAGATGTCAGGCAGAACCCCCCCAGTCCCAAGGAGCTGGCAGGAAACAAGCAAGAAAGCTCAATGGAGCTGAGCTAGGCCAGGAGACACCTGCAGCAAGGACACCATAGGACAAAACAGCTCAAGCAGCGGGGAGCTCTGCCAGAGATGGGCTGGCTGTGGGACAAGTGGCCGGGGCCTAAGTAAGTGGTCAGCTTTTTGAGTTCTTTTATTTGTTATTTTTTTTCCGTAGCCCTGAGTGGGCCAGCAAGGGAAACAGGCTGGCAGAACTTCCCTGTGAAAGACAGAAGAGGGAGAACGACCGGTCAAGTAACCCCAGAAAAAAAGAATGAGAGCCCTGGAAGTTTTTTTTTTCCTTTTGATACAATGGATTTTGTTTTACCCCATTGGAGGGTGTACCCCACAACCCCTTCACAAGAGAGAGTGGGTACAGAATCCTCAGGCAACCCACAAGACGTATCTCTGACTGAGAGGAAGTCTGGTAGTCCATGTTATTTCATTCTATTGAGATGGTTGGTAGAGATGCTCGTGAAACTATGTGAGAGAAAAAAGAAAAAAACATATCGCCTGAGAAGACCTATATGTGTAAGCAGTGGCATAACTTCTCGATGGTGCTAGGACATGGTGTAGGAGAGGTTTGAGGCCCAGAAGAAAGCCCTAGCTGGTTTTCTGTTGGCCAGCTGTGGTGAAGACTAGCACCTCCTGATTAACATCACAAGAACACCAAGACATGGCAGCGAGAGTCTGGCTTTACTACAGAGAATTTCAGGCTTGTGAGTGCAAGACCAGTGGGCCAGGCAGGGAAGATACTGGGTCATCAGGCACATAGACTTAGCTGGGGCTAAGTCCCAACAGTAGGACTTGCAATCCAGTTTCTTTCTTTCTGGGTAACTGCTTTAATGACAGTTATATAAAAACCTGATAGCACCACTGGCCATGTACAGATGTTCAGTTTCTACCTGGAGAATTGCTTCTCTCCCAGTAGAAACCATGAAAGTATAGACATAGCTTCAGAATAAAAATGGTGATTCTGGGAGGGTTTTTCCCTTAACAACTACGACCAGGTAGAAATTGCACTTGGGAGACTGAACATCTGCATTCATTCCTGCAGCTTAACTCCTCCCAGGGATCAGGAGGAGTGGAGCCATGGAAATAGGCTCCTGTGCCTTTCAGATATTAGGGTCACCCCAGCTGCTCTCCACCTGCTTTTTACTCTTGAGTCCCCAGAGTGAGAAATGGACAGTAGGCTTTGCCCTTCAGCTCCAGCCTCTCCAGGAATGAAAGGACTGAAGCAAGCCACATTTTCCCAGACAGAGATCATCCCAGTCTGGTGAAAGCATGAGAAGAAGGGGAGAGGGGCTGGTACAAGACTGAATAGTTGTACTACTCCCTTGCTTACAGTTATTTATAACAGTGGACATTTTCTACTGCTAGAAATGAACATTTGTATGCAGACACTGTATTTTTTTTTTATTGCTATTCTGTTCTTGAATAAGATTGGCTGCAGTATTTAACAACACCATCTCCTCTTCCTGCTGTCACCATGGTTTTGAATGACTGTGCTGCTGCACTGTGTCGGGGAATAGCGGCCCCAAGATCACAGTGGGCGGAGGGTTTTGGTACGGAACAGGTGGGATTAGCGGCGAGGAGTCTGAGTGGTACGGGACTCGTTCGGTTTCAAAAGACAGATTTTTATTTACTTATGCTTCTGGAGCGCAGGCAGAGAAGCTTGCTTCAGTTACAGTAAAATAGTAACGTACGAACAAGGGAGTCTGTTGGTCCATGGGGTTCCTGAGCCAAGCCCTTGCTTTCTACCCCGAAGGATAGGTGCAGCTGCCCAACTCGATAGTCCCAGGACTGGTCAACAGCTTATTGTTCGGGATAACAAACAACAGAACTGTAACACGAAGAACGATGTGACGCCAGTCCAATGTGGATGAAAACGGGTTGAGTGTGATGGTGATGCCGATGCTGAGGTCGATGCGGAAGGATGTAGTGATGTCGTAGCCGTTGGTCGAGCAAGGTAATCAGGATCGTGGTCAGTCAGACGCCAGGAGCAAGGTCGGTAGCTGGAAGATCGATACACAAAATCAGATCGAAAAATCGATGAAGAACGAATTTTGGAAACCGCACGGTGAGGGGACCGATGGGCCTAAGGCCCTCCTGAGGAGCAGTCCCTGCAGCCACAGCCGCTGCTCTCAGGATTGGGTCGATCTCTCCCTGCAAGACAGTCCCTGCCAAGGCAGCCTCTGTTCTCAGGTTGAGTCTCTTCCCTGTCACTCCGGTCTTTCCCCCCCATGGGCGGGGGCTCACAAATCTTTTATAGCAACCAGTTAGCCAATCAGGTTGCATTTTCCATAGAATTTTCTGGTCTAATTACATCATCTGCTGAGCAGAGCTGAGCATGCTCGCAATAGTAAAGTAGGTCAGGTTTGACGGACAAGTCCTGGGGTCGTACAGGGGACACATGCTGGGCATGCTATGGAATTTTCCACTACTAGGCTTGTCTGCGCATGCTCAGAGCTAACTCTCTGTGTTATCAGCATTTATTCAAAATTTGGCTCTGACACACTGTTTGCTGAATTCAGTTCTGTCTGTTTTTCTTAGGTATACATATGCCTACCAGCTGGACTTTTCAGGGTCTTAGGCACATGGATGCCAGTTTACAAATTCCAGACAAGCTTATGTGCTGAGAAGCTCAGATCCAGAGAGTCATGTCTCAGGGCTTGCACCTAGAAACTTTAGGCACTTAAGTATTATTACTGGTGAAATCATAGGAAGACTTTCAAGTGATTAGGCAGGTATTTAATAAATTGTACTTTTGGGACATTGTGGACATCTACATGTTGCTCCCTGGTCAGATTTCACCGCTACGTCACCATAATAGCATGCTACTATGGTAACATAGCTGCCAATCACGTGTAGAGCCACGTGATTGCTATGGCACTGTAGCATTCTGTACATAGTTATCTAAATTATGCATAAGTGATAGTGCTTTTTCTGATTTGGGTGGTTGTGCTACTATTCCAGCATGAAATAAAGTCTGTAGCAGCACTGCACATTGACCCTAGTTCTAAGTGTCAGTCTGGTACCTTCAAGACCCTCTTATTGAACTCAACAGTTATACACCAATCATAAAACTTTTGTGGAAGTTTCCTTCACATTACCTTGGTGCATAAGGTTCATTGTTGTACAGAACATGTACAAAATATCATGTTCTGCTGTATACCATGTGGCAGGCCAGTAGCGGGTGCTCCTGTGCTGAACCACCCACCTCACTGTGCCCAACCACCTTCCAGGCTCTGAGTGGCTCCCTGGGGACACCTCATGTCTGGCCGCCCCCCTTCCTGGAGAACACCCATTAACCTTGGGGTAATGTTGCCAACACCCAGGGTCTGAACTGATCCTGGTCCTGTGCCCCCTGGGAAACACAGACCTATTAGCCCTTGAGGGTGCTCGACCCACTTCAAGAAGTTGGGGTGCTTCCCTTAGTTTGAAGCAGAAATAGTGGTCTCCCTTAGTCAGCTGAACCAAGGGGACCCCAAGGCATAATCTAGAACCCTCTCCCTATAAGTCTCCCACGCTAGGTACAAAGGAGAACTTTATTGGTTACAAGGAATAGGTTTGCAATAGGGTGCAGGGTGCAGCAATATTAGAGAAATCCCATAGAGCAAACAGGGCAGCTGGGTAGCCTTTGATCATGCATCTGAGTTACTGCAAGCTATATAGCTGTTCGATCTCAGGTAGCTTACTCATGAGTATCATCCAGAGGCAGGTGGAGATTCCCTCTGGAGGCAGGAATCTCACTGATCATGAGTTTCAAGAGAGAGTGCAAGTTTTAGATGCTCCAGCTTCTCACTGAGTTTTTTCATTATGGCTACTGCCCATCCTTCTGGGCAGTCCTTAACTTATATAGACCTTATTACCTCATTTACCTGGTTCAATGGAGGCCAGCACCTGTTGGCTGCCAGCCAACCAATTTGAAATACATCACTTGTTGCCAGCATTGCTCAGAACAATAGGAAGCCTAAGACCTCCACCCGAGTATGTGATGCCAATCACGTAGGCAGAGGAAACAGGGTTTCCCCCTCTCTCAGGAATGTATCAAGCTCAGGTTACAACTCAGGGTTCCCTAAAGAGATGGGATGTCTGCCCTCTGCAATGACCATTTTAACCAAGTTGTCACATAGCAGAGTTTTTGGGGAGAGACAGAGCATACCATTCAGTGGAGCATTCTGCAGCATACCATTCAGTAGAAGTGGCTGGGATCCAGACACAACAAATAAACTGAATAAAAATGGAGCCCTTCAACAACCATTCAGCTCCTGTCAAGAACTCTGTTAGTCACTGAGCTTTCTTGAAACATAATTCTTGCCAGCACTTCTCGACTGAGAAGTGTGTTTTGCTACCAGTCATAAAGGTCAAGAGTCAGAAGCAAGAGACAGGGAACCAGAATCATGAACCAAATCAGGAATTGCAAGTCATAGGGCATTATCATATAGAGGGTAGGAATCCCATGAAAAAAATATAAGCCTAAATCAGTAATCATATGTTTAGGTACCAGGTAAAAATTACACTCTAAGTATATCCTTCAGCCAGACCAGGTAGGATTGATTGTTGATGGTTACCAGTTAGCACTTGAAAGACAGCACTACAAATTAGTGGTATCATATTAAGTAACTGTCCCACAAAGGCTGTATTCAATTTTTTCCTATTTTTATGATGCTGGAGAAACTTCATGAGGGATTAAAGAAATCACCCAAAAGGAATTGGCTCTACTGATTTCAGAATTACACAATGTATGGATTTGTCCCAGTATAGTTAGGGGTTTTTTGTATTCATAGAACAGGTATTTCATTCCAATTCCAGTTGCATATACTCAGGATTCATTTTCCAATATCTCTTGACAAATGTTCTTGGAAAACAGAAAATGAAAGAGAACTTTCAAAGGTAGTAATTGTGTTGCAAGACTTGAATGTAAATTATTTTTTTTCTAGCATGATGCATTTCTCTCAAAAGGGTTTAATTATTCCAGGTTGTCTGTGTGATCGTATTAAAAGCTTTCAGAAAAAAGGATGGTTCTGTTTTAAATTATTTGATAAATTATCATAAGTTTACTGAGCTTCCTGTGTGATTCACAAAATATCAGTGTTTATCCATGTGGGTGATTCATGGTATTTTTACTTAAATATATTTCTTTCTTTTATTTCAACTAATTTATTTCTGAACCCAATGATCCAAGATATTTAGAAGCCTAAAAGTACAGATGGATATTTTGTGGGATTGGTTCAAGTGCCTTAGCAAGACAGGTGTCTGATTCCCTGAAAATTCTGACTTCTTCCTGATCAGTTTAGTAAATCCTATGATGTACCCATCTGCATATGTAGAGATCTGTCCACCTGACATAATGGAAATCTGAGATACTATGCAACAATATTATTTAAGTTAATATCATCCATAAGAAAATATCCTTCCATCTTCCTGATCACCAGCCATAGGAGAGGTTACCACTTACATCGCTGTGTAATGTCTCCTTTATATTCTTGGATAGTAGCAGAGTGCAGGCATTTGTTTCATGTGTCTTTTGTTTTCTTAATAGCAGGACTGATTTATCTTCAGTGCTTCAAGTTAGCTCATATTATTCCATATGTTTCTTATGTCATGAAGTGAAACTATTTGGTCTTGGGATGGGGATACCCAGGGTACATGACATGGAGATGGCATAATTTAAACATTATAATTAAAGTACTATCACTAGAAGGTTAAAATACTGAAATAATATATTATTTTTGGGCAAAGGCTCAAGGCTGTGGAGGCAGGCACACATGGGGACAAGCTGCCTGGCCCACTGCTTGCTTCTCCACCAATTCCATACCAACTGTTCCCTGCTATCTGCCACCTACTTCCTGTCCCCCATGGCTTCCAACACCACCTGCCTTCCTCAGCTGTCTTCCACTGCCTGCCCTACTGCATGACTTCCTGTTCTTCCACTGCCTGTTCTTCCACTGCCCCCCACCTGCCCTATTACTGCCCTCTTCATTGCCTGTATTACACCTCCTGCAGTAGTGAGTGGGGATGAATTTAAGATCTCCCATTAATTGGATTCTATACCTTGAAAATTATAACGTGTGTGTGGGGTGGGGGGGGGTCATTTTAAAATCAGGGTTTTCTTGGATTCAGGTAAATGTAATAAAGTAGCTGGTTAGAAACACTATGACAATATTATGCATATTACCTTATTTCCATAAGTTTTCATTCACATTTTCATCAAAATTCCAGAAGATTTAGGTTGGTCTTAATCTCAAGAACAAGCAAAGAAACCAAAAAAATGCAGGCATTGTTCAATGCAGGTACTGGATAAACTTGGTGTTTCTTCTAATTGGGTATCATGTTCTGGATAGTAGCAAATGTTTCCATGGAAGACTTAATAAAAAGTGTGTGTGTGTACACACACATGAAAAAAATAATGATCAAAGTATAAAAGTTTACACCTGCATATACACATTTATGCTGTTTAATGTAATTCTCAGTGTTCTCATTGTTCATGCACTTGCATAATTGTTTTGTAATCTTGTTATTCACTTGTTCTCAATGCTATCTTGTAGCAGAAAGTTCCATGGGTATAAGGTATTGTATAAAAAAAAAACTAGCATTTTTATTAGTCTTAAGAGCATTTACCTTTTATTTCTTTGACTAGCTCGTTGTTGTTCTTTATGAGAAAGTAAGAGCATCCAATTTACTTCCTCATAGCATCATTCTGTCTGGTCTCCTATCTTGTTTCTTTCCTTCCTACCTTTGCAATACATTTTCAATCTCTTGTCATGCATAAGTTTTCTCATGCTTCTAATTGTTTCTATTGACCATCTCTGAACTCCTACAATTTCTGCTCTATCTTTTTTTGTGTTCAAGTGCTCAGAAATCCACTCATTATTCAGGATGAGGAGCTGTCGCTATGGTTATACACTGTCAAGCATGAAGAAAGACTGATTAGCCTTTAGGTGCCATTGTAATAAAAATGTTAAATAATAATCACACTACCCTTGGTTTATATAAAAGCATTACAATATTCTCAGAATTATTTTCTCTCCTAATTTTTAGTCTTCCCAGTCTTCTGTTTGAACAGTCTGCAGTGATGCAAAAATCCTTTTTTCTTTCATTATAATAAATTCAGGTTGTGCCTTGGTTTTCCAAGCTAGATGTTACTAACCCTGCCTATTCTTAACAAATATGTAGCAACTGATATAGGAAAGATTAATTGGTTTGCTCTATTTATAATGCTTACCAGATGGGTCCCATAGCCATAATTTTAGTTGTTGGCTGAGCAGATGTGCAGTCCATCGCAATATGGCTAGCCAGGTGATAGGTTTGTTGCCATGTGGCTAGACCAGTCATAGGCTTCCTGGTTCAGATAAGTAGTCCTTTCATTAAGGTATGACCAAAGGAAAACAATGAGTATACTAGTATTCACCTATAGGGGTGTTTATATTTACTACTTTCAGTAAATTAAGATCTTACTGTCTTCAGGAGGTAAGAAGAGGATTCAGTTGAGCAAGTTAAGCCTTCCCACAACATGGAGAACAAGACTCGAGGTGACAAATCTGTTCTCCATTCAAACCCCAATAAATACTTTCATTTAAAAAGAGCTGTCTGCTTTGTGGCTTGTAACAGCAGGTTGCGCCTTTTCTCCACAAGTAGAGGAGGGTTGAGTGCCTTTGTTGTCCTGGTCAAAGTGTGTGTATTGAGGAGGAAGGGATTCCCAGAGGCATACCTGAGGCTCCAGGTGGTGTCCAGACCCATGGGGTAAAGGAAGGGGGGTTTGGGATCCCAACACCTATGGGTTCCAGATTCACAAAGAAAGAGACAAGGGGTCTTCCCCAAAGCATCTGTTGGGGAAGGTACCCCTTGAAAAATGAGTTAAGCCTCTCACTGCCCTCCCACAGGTGCCACCGAAGGCCATGCTGAATGAAAAAGTAAAACTCTAAATTCAGTGGCTGGGGAAGAGCCCTTCTGCCTTTTCCCCCAGTTTCTTTCCCCTAAGCACTTAGCTCCCAGGATGTAAGAGCCTCCCAGATGTCATTGCCCAGCTCCCAACACCTTACCCACCCCTAGTTACACTACTGCCAACAAGGGAGAAAATCCTTCTGTCAGGGATGCAACTAGAAGCTCATTGTGTCAGGGCCATGGACAGCTAGAGAACGTAAGAGTTGGAAAAGCCAGGGTCTTAGAGTTGGAAGGAGCCAGGTTCTCTCCCCAACTACCCTGCCCTGACTCTTGAAATCATACCCATGAGACCAGAGACCAGACATAGCCTCAGTGGTCCAGAGTGCCATCTCCCCTAAGGGAGACTCTGTGACAAGGTACCAAAGTCCTTTTTTAGATATGGTCCTATGTCATCTAAATAGGATTGTATTAATATAAATGACAACTGGAAAATATTCATAATGTGTTCAGCAGCAACCCTGCAAAAATCTTACTCATACACTTCACTTTACAAGTTAGTAATCCTTTTGATTTCACATGCATAAAGTTAAGCATGGCTGTAACTATTTGCAGGATTAGGGCCTGGGTGAGCCTTAGAAATATCACATTGG
Organism: Crocodylus siamensis; assembly: GCF_052110815.1. Taxonomy (NCBI): domain Eukaryota; kingdom Metazoa; phylum Chordata; order Crocodylia; family Crocodylidae; genus Crocodylus; species Crocodylus siamensis. The sequence continues at coordinate 59,735,485 of NC_143399.1, forward strand.
CACTTTTTTAGCCTTTCATAATCATCATTTCATTCAAGAGGCTTGTCAAATATAAAGCAACAGCTCTCGGTAATTGTGGAGCTATTAGGTTTGGGAGGAGGTCCTTAATTACAGACTTCAGCTCTTTCTTACAGTCTGTAAGAACACTGCAGTATCCACAGAACTTGAATATTCACTGAGCAAAAGAAATGCCATCTTTTAAAAACATAAAAGCATCAACTTCCTTGTACTTTCCTCAGTAGGCATTTTATTATCTTGTAAAATATGCATTCAGTCTCCAGCTTCTGTTCAAAGGCCACAGACCAATGCATGCAGCTACTGTTTCAGATGAAATGTTGGCTGAGAGAGAAAGTGGAGAACAAATGCAGTATTGGAAGCTGAGGCTTTATGCCAGAAAAAGTGGGAGTTGGGGGGGAAAAAAAGAGAATTTATCACTTCTTGGCTTCTTTAATCTGTGTTATAGAGTGTGTTTGAAGCATATGCAGGCAAGGTTATTTGGGCAGATGTGGTATCTTTTATTTGACCAACTAAATAGTTGGAAAAATTGTTCTTTGCAAGCTTTTGGGCACAAACGCCCTTCTTCAGGCACCAACACAGCTACAACCACAACCCTTTGAAGCATATGTGCATCCCTCTGCATATGTGCATATGCCTATATTGTTCATTTAATTTAAAATGAATTCATCTGGCTAACGGTGGAGAGCTGACACAGAAAGCATGCAGTTACCTGCAATTCTTTTAGCAAATTCTAAATAATTTTAATGCCACTCCTGTCAGGCAAGGTGTATTGATTTAAATCAAATTTCTCTAAATCACTAAATCAGGCTAGAAGCCTGATTTTAATAATTGATTTTTATCAACTTTCCCGGGGGGGTTTGTTTGTTTGTTTGTTTTTAAAGAAAGGTGTATTTTCATTCATTGATATAACAATTAAAATATGTTGATTTACAATACAGTTTTTACAGTAGATTTGGTACATGTTTCCTAGGTACACAAAGTGAGTGTGTGTGTATGTGTGTCTGTGTGTGTGTATTTTAAATACATAGTTTAACATACTTGGAATGTTAGAAATCCTACATTTTAATATGCTATAAAATAGTGAATTATATATTCCTTATATACTAGCTGACTTTTTGCTCATATTTGTATCAAGCTGCATTAAAATAGCTACTTGAATTTAATTAAACACACAAAACCAGCACTTCTAATTTGTTAAATAAAACTTTAATGTTTTGGATACAGAAACTTTTTAAAATCAAGACATGGTGCATATTTACAATTAACTAATGTATTAAACAGTAGTATGCTTTGTTATAGTATTAGAATTATGAACTGTGATTAGTAAATTAATCCGATTTTTTTTGGTCACCATGGGAAAAAAAATTCTGAAATGTGCCTAGGTAAAATCATTTGATCTTAAGTTCCTACTTACCTAATTTTCTTTCAAATGAGACAGCCTTTTTTTTTTTAATTAGGCTGCTTTGAAATTTTTTACCTCGTTTCTTTTTTTTACCTCTACCCCATTTTTATCATAGATTTGGAAGTGAAAAACAAGCTTTCCTGCTTTTTCAACTCCCAATTGATTTGAATAAACCATTCCAAATAAAGAAAATATTCTTTTTGCACTTGCAGAAGAAGCTATTGCTGGTTAAAGCTGGTTTAGCACTTCAACAAACTCTGGTTCCAGGTGCTTTAGTAGTGACTACCACCAGTAAAGTGATATGACTTTCTTTAACCATCCTCAGGAAACATGTACTGCTTAAATGATTCACCTCTAAGCCCTGGGATTTATTATGGCAGGCATCACTGATAGGTGATTAATTGAAGCTGACCTCATAGCAGCATTTTCCTTTTTGGCAGTTAGGCATCTACACCTATACTTTGTATTAAGAATTTTGGCAAGAAAATTAGGTGGAGTAAGTGCTTGATCCATCTGCTTCTTTACTACCTGCAAATTAACTTTGCTGTTAGGCATTTCTTTTTTTAATGTTTCTTGAAGTTCTTTCCAAATTTCAACGGCATCCACAACACAGCAACAATCTTTCTGTAGTTTGTCCAAGGCGATGAAAATATGTTTTAGTGAATTCAGCAGATCTTTTATATTTCTCTTTAATCCAACATTGACTACTCTAGCTTTGATGCTTCCATCATTTTTACCACAATTTTGTTCACAGTTGTCAGAATAGGCAATTATTAAGAAATAGCTTGAAGCAGTCAACCACTGAACCATACTGTACGTCTTGGGGGAGAATTAGCTCTTGTCAATAAAGCTGAAGCAAATTGGTTGTTAGAAAAGTATTTTGCAATTTCAACATTTTCATTTATTCCTGGAGTATTTGAATCTTTGGCTAAAAGATGCATCAAATGATCACTGCAGCATATATATTTCAGGTTTACTTCAGTACCTCTTTCTAAGTTTCTTCTCATCTTTGCTAAATTTTCCAGCATTAGGTTCCAACACCTATGATGCCTTTGCTGATCCTTTGCATCCAGTAAGGTCCATTGTTGGGACTTGTAAGGGTCAAGTTCCTTGCATCTCTTGTAGTGTCAAGTACCTAATGCATTAAATATTGTACCATATTTTTAAAGCTTGACCTCAAAAGTAAGATGTTTCCCCCTCATTCTTATATAGAAGAAAATTATCCTTTGACTCCAGAATTTTTAATAGAGTCTCATTGACTCAACGTATTTTAATTTATTTTAATAGATTATTCTAAATGTATACTTTCGGGTTCAGGCTAAGGAAGTTTCTGAAGTTGGTGTGTGTTCTTCCTGGATGGAATGAAAAGTAAAGAAGCCAGAGGCTGGGCTGGTATGCATGCAGGACACGTAGACAGTGAAAATGTACATTGAGGAGTCAATGGATAAGAGACAGGCTGTTGGGGAGGGGGAAGAGAGAAGGGGGATGAATAGTGAAAAGATACCTGGAGAGTCAGATGTCAGGCAGGTTATAATGTGTCATAAATCCCATGTCTATATTTAGTCCATGATTTTTAGTATTTTCGGGTTTTTGAAAATACCTGAAAGCTTACTTAATCATTTTTTTCCAACTATTTAAGTTGGTCTAATAAAAGATATCAGATTCACCCAAAGAACCTTGTATGCCTGTATATATATATATATATATATATATATATATATATAGAATCATAGAATCAATGAGTTGGAAGGGACCTAGACAGATCATCGAGTCCGACCCCCTGCCATAGGCAGGAATGACCAGGTGCCTATCCAGTCTCCTCTTGAAGATTTTCAGGGAAGGTGAGAGCACCACCTCTCTGGGAAGCCCATTCCAGCCCATTCACGCTTGCAGTGAAGTAGTTCTTCCTAATATCTAACCTAAACCTATCCTCCCTCAGCTTGTGGCCATTTTTCCTGGTGACTCCAAGGGTGGCCCTGGTGAACAGACTTTCCCTGAGTCCCTGCTGCTGGCCTCTGATGAGATTGTAGGCAGCCACAAGATCCCCCCTCAGTCTCCTCTTGTGGAGACTGAAGAGATTCAGGTCCCTCAGCCTCTTCTCATAGGGCTGGCCACAGAGGCCCCCAGCCATACGATCCTCTCCAGGTTCCCCACGTCCCTCTTGAAGTGCAGCACCCAGAACCGGACACAGTACTCCAGCTGCGGCCTGACCAGCGCCGTGTAGAGGGGGAGCAAGACCTCTCTGGACCTGTTAGTGATGCCCCTATTGATGCATGGCAGGGTGCAGTTGGCTCTGCCTATTGCTTCGTCGCATTGGTGACTCATATTCATCCTGGAGTCAATCCTGACTCCAAGATCCCTCTCTGCCTCTGTACTGCTGGGAGGGTCAGCCCCTAATCTATAACCATAATGCTGGTTCCCTCTCCCCAGGTGCAGCACCCTGCACTTGTCCCTGTTGAACCACATCCTGTTCAGATTTGCTCACTTCTCTAACCTATCCAGGTCTGCCTGGATGCGGTCTCTGCCTGCCAGTGTATTCACTTTACCCCACAGCTTGGTGTCATCAACGAACTTGAACAGGGTGCTCTCCACACCCTCGTCCAGGTCGCTAATGAAGATGTTGAACAGCACCGGCCCAAGGACCGAGCCCTGGGGGACTCTGCTGCCCACACCCTCCCAGGTTGACATCAGCCCATCCACCACCGCCCTCTGGGTGTGCCCCCAGAGCCAGTTTGCCACCCATGTGACTGTGCATTCATCAACGCTGGAGTCCCTCAGCTTGCCCACCAGAATTGGGTGGGACACTGTGTTGAAGGCCTCCTGGAAGTCCAAGATGACATCGACTTCCTCCTTCACATCTAAGGTTTTTGTTACCTGGTCATAGAAAGAGACCAGATTGGTCAGGCAGGATCGGCCCATGTTGGTTACCCCTCAACATCACTTCCCCTGCAGGGCTCTCACAAATGTGGCCCTTGATAATTTTTTCAAAGACCTTTTCCAGGATAGAAGTGAGGCTGACTGCCCTGTAGTTGCCAGGCTCTTCCTTCCTCCCCTTCTTGAAAATAGGGACCACATTTTTCAGTCCTCAGGGACTTGGCCCGAGCACCAGGAGTCCTCAAACAGCCGTGCCAATGACTCCGCAATGACACCAGCCAATTGCTTCAGCACCCACAGATGAAGGTCATTCGGGCGTGCTGACTTGGATACATCTAAACCCTCCAGGTAATCCTTAACTAGGCCTGAGCTAACAGTTGGGGGACTCGCATCCTTCCTGGGCCTCTCTACGCTATCACCCGAGAGCACCCCATTGTCAGCAGACAGGAACACGGAGGCAAAGAACTTGTTGAAGAGTTCTGCCTTCTCTCGCGCAACTGTCACAAACTGCCCTGCCCTGCTCTGCCCTGCCCTGCCCTGCCCTGGAGGCATCCAATGTTACCCCGAGACTTTTTCTTGCTACCTATATACTTGAAGAAGGACTTTTTGTGATCCTTAATCCCAGAAGCTAATCTAAGCTCCAGTGCTGCTTTAGCCTCCCTTACCAAATCCCTACAAGCTCGGGTCAGGGAGGTGTACTCCTTCTTTGTCCCTGCCCCCTGCTTCCACTGCCAGTATGCTTTTTTTTGCCCTCAGGCCAGCCTGGATATCTGTGCTCAGCTCTGAAGGTTTCTTGGACCCTTTTCCTGCCTTCCTGTGCAGTGGAATTGCATCCTGCTGCGCCCCAAGGATAGCCTCCTTGAGGAAGGACCACCTTTCCTGGACCCCCATACTACCTACCACCTGGGCTCTGAGTGCCTCCCTGACTACTGCCCTGAGCACATTGAAGTTGGCTTTCCTAAAGTCAAGCATTTGCGCTGTGCTAGCTACCCTCCCCACCTTTCTCTGAATAGCAAACTGGATCATTTCATGATCACTGTCCCCTAGCCTCCCTTGAACTGGCACATCCCTCACCAGGTCATCCCCAGAGGCTAACACCAGATCCAGTATGGTGTTTTCCCTAGTGGGGACGAGTATCTCCTGCATGAGGTGAAGGTCCTGTATGCAGGTCAGGAACCTTCATGAGTGGCTAGACCTGGCCAACTGCTCCTCCCAGTTGATGTCTGGGTAATTCATATCACCCATGACCACAACATCCTTTGCACATACGGCCTCCCCCAGCTGCCTGGAAAATTCCAGATCCAGCTCTTCCTCCTGATGTGGTGGCCTGTAGTAAACCCCTACCACCAGATCCCTCTCCCCCCACCCTCCTTGAAGTTTGACCCACAGGGTCTCAGTTAAGCCTTCCTCTGGTCCCATTTGGAAGGTAGAACTGTTCCCTAACATAGAGCGCAACCCCACCCCCACCTTTTTTCCCCTTCCTATCTCTTCTAAACAACCAATATCCCTCTATGTCTAATATCCAGTCAAATGTTTCATCCCACCATGTCTCCACTAGGCCAACCAGGTCGATTTTACTACTTGCAAGCAGGAGAGCAAGCTCCTCTCACTTGTTCCCCATGCTTCTTGCATTAGTGAAGAGACACCTTAATCCCCCTGTGGGAGCCCTGGGCACACCACCCACAACTGAGAGACAACTGGTACCTTGGTATATACCCGAGCTCTTACCTGGGCAGGTCCTACACCTGTTTGAGTTTTCTCTTGCTCCTGGGGATCCTCATCCCCTGACATACATACATACATATATTTAAAAATGCCTTTTTATTTTAAAAAAATCATCAATTTTTATCCACTTTATCATCAGGCACTTTTCACTTCACAGCATAATAGAAATCTTCTTTGTGGAAAATGAATTGCATATTTGTCAAAGAAAACCAGTTGTGTTAATATAAATTATAAATGGTGATTTTTGCAGCACTCCTAGAGAGAAAATTGTTTCTTTGTATTTACTCATATACAAGATATGGTTTTCCCCCCAAAAAGCATACAAGGAAACCTTATTAAATCATTGGGTACATCTACACATGCCATTAATGTGATTCAATAAATTCCAGTGCAAAGCTGCTCTCAGGCACAGCATTTACACTTGTGCCTGGGATCACAGTAGTCTCAGCTGGGGAGGAGCAGCACTGTGGGCAACTGGTGTCACCTTAGTCAGGGGGAGTACATGCCCCTCCACTGACCAGTCAGCAACCGGTGGGGTGGTCCCCACATAGCCAATGTCACCGACTCCCGCTCTCACTCCTTGGCCGGCACTCACAGGGACGGCACAGGTATTCCTGCCTGCCCCCCCGACTGTCACCTAAGCGGTGGGCATGGCCAGTCAGGGGGTGCACCAGTGCTCTCAGGGGGTGCATGTGCACCCGCTACACATCACCACTGAGCAGCATTGAGCTGGTAAGGAGCCTGGGAGGTCACCCTGGAGTCTCGGTAATAGTGTCAGGTGGTGGAGGGGCTGGCTGGGGCACAAGAGTACTACAGTGCAGAGTTAGACAGGAGGCAGCCCCCACACTTTAGCAACCTCATGCCTCAGCCAGCCCCTGTCACCATTTACATATATGTTTCCCCCAAGTAAATTACTCTGCTGTAGGATAGTAGCATCCCTGACTACTGTTTCCCACAGTACTATCCTATGGCAACGTTAATTAATTTACTGCACCCTAATACCAGTGCACAGGTAGACTGTGACCCTTTACTGCAGAGCTAATTAATCAGTGCTGCAGAAAAGCACACGTGTGGATGTACCCATTTCCTATCATTAAACTACTGCCAAAAGCATCATGTTCTTAGTCACGGAAACCAACTATGAAGTTGATTTACATGCAGCCAACACTGAACATGACTATATAACAAATGGTCCATATGGGACAAACATACTAATAGGAACTTTTTTGGGGTATTATTTACAATTTGTATTAAAAACATATTTATCAGCCTAGACTTACAAAGCTACACATATTGAGAATCCTTTTTTTAGTAAGACTTCATAGCACAGAAAATACATGTCAAAAGCATACAACTAATACAACTACATGTATTAAACACTTAAACAACATACATCGGGGGGGCTGAAAGGGGTCCTCCCATGGTCCCCTTCGGAAAAGATTTGGAGAGCTTTGATGATTCAGGCAGCCATTCTGGCTGCAGCACGGAGCTACAGCTGGACTCCAACCATGGGAGGACCCCTTCCAGCCCTGCCAATGCCCCTTCCACTCTCCCAGCCCCACCCCCCCCAGCTGCCCCTGCACACTCCAGCTTAGTAATTTTTTAAAAAGTCCTGGTACTCACTGGGTGTTGCTGAGCAGGGGGGCACACTGCATGGGGGGCTCTGCCATGAGGCCTCGATCCCTCCCTCTGCTCCCCCAACCCCCCCCCCACGGGTGTTCTGCCTGGGCCAGCTCCAGCCCTTTAAGAAAAAAAAAATGGAGAAAAGCCCCAAGACTCACCGTTCCTGCAGTGGCCTCGGAGATTCAGGGGCTCATGCAGAGACCTCCATATGGACCACCAGCAGGAATGGTGAGTCTGAGGTTTTTTTCTTTTACTTTTCTCTTAAAGGGCCAAAATTGGCCTGGGAAGGGCACTCATGGTGGGGCTGGAGGGCAAGGGGAAGTTGGGGGGGGCTCATGCAGATCCCCCCACACAATGTGGGGCACTGGGGGGACAGCAGGAATTGCCCCCCCATTTGGCAGCACCCACTGAGTCGGGGGGGCGGTTTTCCCCAAATGCCGAGACCTAGGGCAGGCAAGGCAGCCATTCCCAGGCTGGGGGAGTGAGCAGGAGATGGGCCTGTTTCAGAGATTCAGCAACAACCAAATCTCCAAATCAGATTTGGCCAAACTGATTCAGGACAGTGATTCGAATCACTGAATTGAAGCACGGTCCCCAAATCAGCCAAATCCAAATCCAAAGGGAATACTGGCCGCTTCACACAGACCTAGTGTCCAGTTCTTTTTCCTCCACTTCTTCTCTGCCTCTTCCTTTCTGACCTCTTCCTTGTTCTAGTTGATGTAGTATTTCAGTTCATACAACCCCAGCTTCAGGCACTCTTTCAGGTAAAGCCAACCCCCTAAAGACTCAGAGATTTCTTACTTTCAAGAAACTAGTCTTAACACATGCTAATAAAGTCTTTAATAATGTTTACTCTAATCCCTTTGGTATGAGTGCATATAGTACTTTCTTCTGCACTAATGACAGTATTATTTTAGGGACACTCAGAAAGCAGCAGACTCTTTCCCACACTTCCTTTGCATATGTACTCTCCCAAACCATGCCCCCTGTTTTTTCTTCCCTGTACCTCTCCCTGGGGCACCTTGATGACCTTATCAAGCCCCACCTGTCTTGTACTTCTCTCAGTGGCAAGATAGTTCTTGAAGCCATCCACACTAGCTCAGCATGTTTACCTTTTAGTTGTTTACCCACTACCACTCCCCACAACTTCATTTGTCCTTCTGTGAAGTTTTCCACTGGTGCCATCCTGTTTCTCTCCCTTACTGCTTTCATCAATTTTTTATTATTCTTCAGAACCTCCAGCCCTACCTTCCCTATTTTATACCTCTTCATGAATCCTTCCATCCTGATATCATGAATCAGTGGTTGCCACACCCATGAACTCTTCACTCACTGAGGTCTGATATACTTCCCATTTCCTCAAAATTGAAGCTGTGTGCAATCAGGTACATGCTGTTTTCCCCTCTCCCTCCACTATCACCTTGCATACTGTGCTTATATATTTCACATAAGTGAACGATCCCAAGTCTGGTAGCCCCCATCCCTCCATCTCTCTTGCTTTGTACAGGTCAGTACTATCCAAACTTTTGCTTTTGGTATTCCAAAAGAACAAGCATATTTTGCTCTGTATTTTTGCTATCTGGCACCACATCAGTAAGAGTACAGTTTCTGTACATAGAATAATCAACAGTAGCACAGCCTTAAATTGCCATCACTTTTCTGGCAAAGGGACAATGTGTTTGTGAACCAAAACCAAAGTATTTGCCATGGTCTTGCCATCACCTTTTCACATGCTGTATTACTTTTGCCTTTGGCATCAATCAGGATTCCTAGAACTCTAATTTCTCTCACTTATTTCAAGGCCCAGCTTCTTCATTCCCTCTAGTTCCCCACTCTACTTATGGTGCTTTTTGAATTATTTAGTTTAAGTCCTGTTGCTTCTCCTTACTATGATGAATGCTTTAGCACCCTTTTACATCAAAATTCTATGTCTAACTACTACATTTATATTTTCCATATATATCCATATATATAAGGCATTTTACCTTTCCCCATCTTTACTCCACTTGTAATCTTGTCTTTTCTTATTCTTTGTGGTAACAGTTCTATGCCACAAATAGTAGTGGCAATAGGGGACACCCTTGTCTCACCCCTGTATGGATTTTAAAGTCCCCCACTTAGGGGTCCACTAATTTGGATTTTAATCTCCACTTCTCTATATAATAACAACATATAAATTTATTTGGAAGCCCCATTTTTCCAAGTACCCTTAATATGTAATCATGATCCACTCTGTCAAAGGTTTTTTGTTTTTTTAAATCTAGGTTTGCTATAACTGTGTTTTTCACTCTTGGATATGGGACAGTATATCACTGATCACTCTGATTGCTTCAGAGATCCTTCTACCTGGTATGGCACATACTTTGTTTTCCTATGTTATTTTCTGTATATTTCATATATTATCTCCTCATCCTTAAAGCCAGCATCTTGGCCATTAACTTATAGTCTATATTAAGTAGGCCTGTGTGAAGCGGCTAGTATTCACTTTTGGATTTGGATTTGGCTGATTTGGGAGGTCCAGGGGGAACAGGAGAAAGCTACAAGAACCCCAGAGAAACTGCAACAGAAGGGCCCCCAATACCATCTGGAAAAAGGGGGTGGTCACCAAGGGGAGGACCCACAAGCAGGCAAAAAGCCTACAACTGAGAAGGAGCAAAAAATCTAAAAACAAACACACATGAAAAAGAAAAGATTATCAATTCACCCCCTCACTATGGTAATCAGGGGGATCCTCTTAGTTTCGTTAAATGTGAAAAGCCTGCTGAAGAAAGAGATATGGGACACGGTAACACAGTGCTTAAAACAGATACAAGCAGACATCTTTTACCTCCAGGAATGTGGCTTGCCCAGCTCTAAAAATGTACTTTGTTTGAGAGATGCTGGCTGTATGGCCTGGCCATGTGGAGTGGATCAATGGCGATAGAGCCATGGGTATTGCAATCCTCCTGAAAGGAGATATGGTGCACTATCTGCAGCACAAAGGAATTATTGCAGGCGGGCTTTTTACAACCCTGGGAACAGAATGAGGCAAATTTGATCTTCTAAATGTGTATGCACCAGCTAAAAGGAAAATGAGCATTCCCTTTCTAGAAAACATGACAGTGACAATGCCCAGCACCCAGCCAGTGGTGACTGCAGGAGACTTCAATTGCATCATCAACAAAGGAGACTGAATAAATGGAGGCCACAAGAAGGGAATGGACAGATCCTCCAGACTATCCAGGTCTACCCAACTTCACTTGGGTAGACCCCTGGGCCAGACAAAATCATGCATTGACTTCATCCTTCTCCTCAAAGTGTGGATGGGGGCTAAAGCTGAATCTATGCCAGTCAGTTTCTCAGACCATGGACTTCTGAAAGTGAAAGCAGAGATGGGATAACAACCTGAGAGAAGTAGGGGCATGTGGAAAATAACATGATCTTTCTGGATGATGCCCGGTCTCCCTGATCATTTTCATCTATGTGATGGAATTGCTAGCACAGTGGCTCAGGTGGAATCCCAGGATCAGCAGAGTGCAAATCTCTGGGAGCAAATGAGAAGAGACAAGTGTCCTGGCCTACATGGATGACCTCAATGTCCTGTGCACTGATAAGTAGTCAGTTGAAATAATGTTATAATAATATACCCAAGTATGTTTTCTGCCCCCCAAATTTTCCCAGCACCAAAGTCAAACTGTCCGGTTTATAGTTAGCAGGGTCATTCCTCTTCCCTTTCTTAAAGATGGATACCATGTTAACACTCTTCCAGTCATTCAGGATCACTTCTGAGTTCCACAACTCTTTGAACAGCTTTGCCAGAGGCACTGCTATGAGATCGGCTAGTTCCTTCAGCACTCTCAGATGCAGGTTGTCTGGCCCAGCTGACTTGAAAACATCTAGATGATCTAAGAATATCTTCACATGTTTAGGACTGATTTTATGTGGACTGTTGCCATATTCTCTGCACCTCTGGACAGGTGATGAATGGTTGTAGGAATACTGATGCAAAATAAGTATTAAGAAGTCCTGCCTTTTCACGGGGTCAACTGTGGGCTTCCCCTCTATGTTCAGCAGTGGTGCCACAGTGGAGCTTGATTTTTTCATGCTCTCTGTGAACCTATAGAAGGATTTTTTGTTGTCTTTAATTTTGGTTGCCAGCTTGACTTCCATGCATGCCTTGGCTTTCCTTGTCTCATGTCTGCAGACCCTGGCTGCATGACTGTACTCTTTTCTGGATGCTGAACCATTTTTACATTGCATGTACATTTCTTTTATCTTTTTGAGAAGTTAGGTAAGACTAACCTGCAAAGAGTGAATCAATTCAAGCTCAGGGTTTTTAAATATCTGTCCCTAGCCACAGTGAACACAGTATACTCTACAACTCCATGAATACACAGACACCTTTGAGCATAGCACCCCCAGAGACTTTCCAGTTTTATCTCCCACTGGAATCCTCCAGTGGCTGACAGGTACTGAGACTGCCTCTTGAGAAGGGAAGGGCAATACTTTAAAAAATCCTTCTGATAATCAGGGCTCCAGGTAAGCATCCAACTTCAATAGCTCTGGCCTCTCCAGGATGAGCTACTTGATGACATTGAGCCTCTCCTCAGGCTTGATTCCTGTTTGCTTCTCTGAGCCAGTCAGATAATGACAACTAAGTTCTACAACTTGATTCCCTTTTCCAAGCCAAGGGCAAAAAGCCATAGGCTCTGATCAGTGACTGACCATGGCAAACAGGACTCCTAACAACAAAGATCCTGAAGACCCTAAGCTCTGGTTAGCAATTCCTTTATAAGGGGCTGTCACCATTTGAGGTGACTAATCATAACGTGAACATCCCTATCAATCACACAACTAGATAAAAGGTTCATCATACTCACATTCATACCCACCAATCAAAAATCTCAGGCACCTCAGAAGTAGCATAATCACTCAGCTGTCAGTCAGCCAGACATTCCCACCACTTCTGAGACACCGGCCACAAATGCTCACTAAATTTTCATTCTAGTGAGCATTTGCATCACCACACAGATTAGGAACCTAAAACTCATCACTACACAAAAGGTTGAAGAGTTCATGTCTACTTGAAAGTTCCCAGCTTAGAGCAACTGTGCATGCTCCAACTTAACTAAACTAACAGACAGGGAAACTTTCCCAACAACTGTATACCTTCAGTTGTCATCTCCCATCCCACACTTGAACCAATAAGAATGATCATCACACAATTAAAGTCTATACATGAAAAGTACCAGGCATTGCAAGAAATACCCTCCTTCCCCGCCTTACCCCGTGACATCTTTCCAAACTTGCTGAACTTATCATCAGAAACAAAGTCCCTGCTAATCAACAAACACCTAATGAAATCCATCCCTACCTCAACAATAAATACAAAACCTGTCAACTCATTTATACTGCCACAAAAATCAAATACTCCTCACAATAAAACTATCATAATCCTTGGATCATATGTATAGCTGTCCTAGAATTTTATATACTTCTAATGTATCAAGTAACCTCATGGAAGCTGTGTGAGTGAAACCAGATAAAACTATGCAACTAAATGAGTAATCACCAAAAAAAGATAAAGGACAGAGACAGAGGTGCTGTGTAGGGGGTGCACGTGCACATGCACCCCCTGAGTGTGGCGGTGCACCCCATACAAAAAGGTGCTGCCGACACTGTCAGTGGCATCTGCAGGTGGTCAGCAATCCCCACTGGCCACTGCTGACATTGCCAGCAGTGTCTGCGAGTGGTCACCGCCCCCTGGTTGACGCGTGCCACCCCCTCCCCCTGAGCTGCTGACAGCATCGGTGGTGTCTGAGGGAGCTCCCCACTGCCCCCACCACGTTCCCACTGCCACTGTGCCTCCCCCCAGCCACCAGGGACATGTGTCGTTCATGGATAGAGATACTAGAACACCAGTAGGAGAACATTCTTCACAGAATGATCACTCCCTGCCTGACTTAACAGTTCCCAGGTTCAAGGGAAAAGAGAGACCTAGGAACACAAATATATTAGCCTATTGAACAATAAGAACCAAGGACTTAACACAGACAATGACTACATGGATTTCAAAAGGCTTGGATGAGTCTTTTTACAGAGCAGTTTCTAGTTACAAAGTTCAAACCAGAAATAATATTCTGATTTTATTGTTGCAGCTGGTGTTCTGAGTTATTTTGAGCACCTTCCCAATATTATAATTATGAAATTGGTATGTTACATGTCTGAACAGTATTCAGAATCAATATTAACAGTACTATTCATACTCATTGAATGCTCTATTCCCCAATAGCATGTCCACAGCCTTTTCTGTCTTGTTATTTCTTCATTTACAGAACTGCAAACAGTGGGCAAAACCCACACAGGTATGAATAACAAAAGAATCTCTCTGGTGTATGATATTTCTGTAAATATCAAAGGGAAAAAAAAGAGTAATACATTGACTTAGAAAATGCTTCCTTTTGAAAAAAAAATACAAATCTATTCTTTACTTTTGACATTTGTATATTTAAAGATGATCAGATATACATTTAGGATAAAACAAAGCATGGTGAAAACAGTGATACATTTAAACTATAATTATATACCTATTTATGATATTGCACTGTAAAAATAATATGTACCCACTTTTGTTGCCAAAGAAAAATTCTACCAATTTCACTTGTCAAATTGAACAGTAAAGCCCTATGCTAAATGAAAATGCATCAATGGAAAAGCAAATGTAGATCATTACAAATGCAGGACAGAAGCAGGTAAGAAGAAAAAAAACTGTAATATACTGACAATTCAGTGTTGAGCATGAAGATAAAAGGGCAGCTACTTGTGGCTGATGAATTATCAGACTATGGCATTTTCTCAGGATGGAGTTTACCCTGTGGAGGAAATTTACCCTGACACTCCAACCATAACACAGGAAATCTGAGCATGCTAACCAAGGATCCTGGTTTTCTCTCATAAAAAAAAGATCCTCAATTTTCAGGTTAAAAAAGTAACTCAAAATCCACATTTTTCCATGATCAAAATGAAACACCACTGTGTGTATAATATATACCACTGTGTGTATAATATATACACATGACATTTCATTTTAAGCACGGACAAACGTGGATTTTAGGTTACTTTTCTTAATCTGAATATTGTTTGTTTTTTATCAGAGAAACCAGGATCCCTGATGATGACCACAGTGCTTGAGCCATGTTCAAAGAATGGAAATTATCTAGACACCAAAGAAAGTGCTTTTTAGGTGCTGGAGGAGCAAAGACCACCAGGATGACCAAGAGAAAGATGGATAGATGATGTAGTGTCAGACCTACAGAAATTAAATGTGAACAACTGGAGGACAAAGGCATGCAGACAGGAAAGGGTGAAGATAATGGAGGCAGCCAAGAGCCTCTAGGGCCCATAGAGCCAAATTGTACTGGTCAGGAACACTAACACGGGGTCCTCTGTACCATTTAACTAGACAGTGCAGGGAGACACAATTACAACAGATATGGGGTTTTAGCCCCTCATTAGCTTTTCTGTGGGGAGGTATGAATTTCTGCCTCATTAACAAATATAAAATTGTCATTAAAGCATCAAAGCATGGAAAGAATGTAAGTAGTTAGGGAAATATGGATTTTGTAAAATTATTTACAGTTCTTGGGCATAATGAATTTCAAATACAATTGATCCTTCATCACTGCCTTGATATGTTTATTCCTCATAGAAAATGTTGTTAATGATTTGGCTTATAGCCAAGTCCTCAAACTAGGAAGTGAGAGAAAGTGATTATTGAAAGTGATTATATGATGAAAAGGAAAAAAAGCAAGCTCTGCTCCAGCAACAAAGTTTAGCACTTCTTGTTCAGGTTGTTTTATAACCTGAACCAGAAACAAAATATTATCCTGATAGCAAAATGAAATTAATTTCATTTCTTTTAATTGCTTCTTAATTCTTAAGTGGGCCTTGCAGATGAAGAGCAAGTTGATAGCATCTTTTTTGTTCAACAAATCTGAAGTGCAAAAGTTGTCCTCCAGGTTTCATCCTGAAAGTTATATTGGTTAATTTGGATATAAAATAATTGAGTGATTTAAGTATGGTTGATAAAAAATATTATCCAGGGCATGGAAATGTTTCAGACAGAATAGTTCAACTAATGCTAAAAAAGCATTCTCCCTTCAAATGAGCTGATTAGGACAGTCTAAATAAATTGCTCATTTATGTACTGTTCTCTCAGGAATAATTTAGATCTGCCCTGTGGGTCACATTTACAAAGAGACATCTTCATTCAGTCTTTAAATGTTTGTACAGTTTTCCTTGCCTAGTTACTGCACACTCCAATGATAAAATGTATTTAAAAAGTGACCAGTTTTGCAAACTCTTGCAAACTGATTATGTACTTACCTAGCTATATTATAATCCTGACTACAGTCAACAGTGAAACTCAGAACTTCAGATAAGATCAGCGTGTTCATCCAAAGTTTCCAATATATATTTGGTTTGGAAATGGAGATAGAAATTTGCATAATCAGGTTCTGCTTCTCTCTCTCTCTCTCTCTCTCTCTCTCTCTCTCTCTCTCATACACACACACACACGTACACACACAGATTTTTTACTAATTTCTATTTTTCTATATTTTCTAGACTAGAGAGAGTACAACAACCTCTTCCAAGTTTTATACAGATGCTTCTGCTTCTTGTCCCAACAAGAAGCTTTAAGGAACTTACCAGCTTTTTCTATTTTATTTAAGTACATGTGTGATTTAAGCTTCAGATGGAGGTTCAGCCTGGTACTGGTAAATTCAAAGAAGTGATTTTTCCACTTTACTCAACGTTGGTGCAGCTGGAGTATTGTGTCCAGTTCTGGATGCCACACTTCAACAAGGACATGCTAAAGCTCAAGAAGGTCCAGAGAAGGGTCACCCACATGATCAGGGACTTGCATGGCAAGCCATATGAAGAGAGGCTGAGGGATCTCGGACTCTTCAGCCTAAAGAAAAGAAGGCTGAGAGGGGACCCAATTGTTGCTTACCACTATATCAGAGGTGTACATGAGGGGTTCGGTGAACAACTGTTCACCAGGGCACCCTGGGGGGAAACTAGAAACAACAGCCACAAACTCCTGGAAGATAGTTTCAGGCTGAACATTAGGGAAAATGTCTCTACAACTAGGGTGTCCAGACTATGGAACAAGATCCCCACAGAGATGGTGCAATCATCTACCTGAGAGGTCTTCAAGACAAAACTGGATGGTCACCTGGCTAAGGTCATCTGACCCCAGGTGTCTTTTCTGCTCATGCAGGGGACTGGACCCAAGGATCCTTCAGGGTCCCTTCCAGCCCTATGATTCTGCCTATGTCTCTGCATCTGCTTTGTAGGTCTTCATAATATAAAGTTATTTAATCAAACCCTGGTAATGACAGGATTAGCTTCTATGGGTTCTAATGGCATAAAAGATAAAGATAAAAGCTGGTGAGCAGGAATCCAGAAGATTATATCTGCTAACCAGACATGAAATAAATGCCTAGTGCTATAAACTGGCATATCTTCTTTAATTTCAGTGAAGCTATGTCGGTTTACTAGGGCAATATCAAGTTCAAATCTATTTTTATTATTATGATTTCTCTTAACACCTGATGGTCTCAAGCCATATTGAGGTCCCCATTATTTCAGATGATATGAGTAAAAGACAAGTTCAAACCCAAAGAGTTTAAAATCTAAATTGACAAGACAGAAGGGGAGGTTGTGAGGGGAAATGATTTAACGAGGTTCTCCCATGCCAGTGGCAGAGCCGGCAATCAAATGCATTTTTTACCATCCCAATCTAGTGGGATACTTACTGTCTCCTTTTGTTATCAATAACACCTGAGATTTATGATTGGTTCAATGGCAGCTTTTTAGGTGACAAGTTTTGCAGTGTTAGGTGCCTTAAGCTAAGCACTGAATAGCTAAGCACTCCCCGTTTCCACTGCTTTTTGTGGAAATTGAGAGGCCTAATGCCTCTCTATCTAGGCCTTTTTTAAAATTAAAATAAAGTTATTATATGTCAGAAAGGTCATATAATTAAAATAGGCATTCAAGAGAGACCCCAGTAGTACTGCTTTTGTTTGTTTGTAGCCACAAATTTAATTGATTCCCATTACCCTCAAGAAATGGACGAGATGGAAATAACAGGCATAACAGGGTTGCTACTAAAGAGTGAAAATTTCATAGTTACCTTCACAAGTTTTTCAAGATAGCTATTTTATTTGTTATGCTTAGAATTAAAAGTAATACTGCAATGGAGGTTGTAAAAAATGGAGCAGAATTTTTTCATTAAGGACCTAACATAAAGTCCATTGAAGTCACTGGAAATCTCTCAATTAACTTTGAACAAACTTTGGATCAGGTCCTAAAATAAATGTAGTAGTTGCTTGGTAAAGCAATTAAAACACAACCTTACTTGATATATAACTCTTCACAAAAGGGGCATCTCTTTATTTTTCTCTCCTTAAAGTCTTAGTTTGATGTTGATTCCCTGCTTAGAAATTATAATTTTTACTTTCATGTCTATGTCAATTAAACTTCTAATCTCCATGTTTTAATATATGTGATTCTAAAAGGAAATTTAATAAGTTAATTTGTATGAAGGATGCCTAAATTGTTCAAAAGGGAGTCAGAAATTAGGAGAAGTTATTTTCTTTCATTTAGGAAATTCACTGCCTGAAATTAAGACAGCCAGTGATAAGAATTCTGGTTACTATGGAACCAGTCATGGAACAGGAAATACATTGAGTGGGATTGATGCTTCACTGGGGATTTTAGAAAAATAATGAAATAATCTGTGTTGTCAGACAACGAAACAGTAAATGGAAGCTTATGTCCAGATCTCACTTGAATGTTATATTTCTGCCAATTCGACTGGACACCTGAGGCAAAAAAAAAATCGCTCTCTGATTTTTTTGCTTCTGATTTGGACCAGAACTAAAAACCAAGAAAATATATGATAAAGGAAATAAGTGAACTTTTGATCCTCAAAGAATGATTGAAAAGATGAGTTAAATAGTAGTTATGCAAATTGGTTCCCCCAGGCCATAGAATTAGAAATCAAAGTTATTACACATGAGCTGCAGGCTGTTTGTTGGGGGGTGGGGGGGTGGGGGTTAATATTCTACACTTTTCTATTTGTTTTTAGTAGAAAAAGTAGAATACTATAGTACTACTATAGAATATTATTTTAATACTTATAGTAACTACATTTTTAGACAGAGGATTCTTTGCTCCCATAGAAGATAATAGAAGAATGATGTTGGTTTCAGTGGCACAAAGGTGGACTGTATTGCTTGCTGTCTTAGGGCACTTTTACATGTGATCCAGGAGAAGGTAGGAAGGAGGGTAGTGCTATATCAGAGCAGCTCCAATAGCCACTCTAATTAAAGTGCCACCACGTCTCATGTCATCAATGTCCCCATACTTAAAAATGATGCCGGGGCGCTTGAACTAAAGCTCATTTACTAAACTAAAACACAAATTAAAACATAAGATGCAGCAGGCTGTGGGAGCATGGTAATTGCCATGCTACAGCAGACACAATTAATCGTGTCTGCTCCAATGTACTATAATTACAGCACATCAGAACAGCTTCTGTGCTCATGTATATGTGCCCAAAAGGCCTTTTTACATGTTATTTTTCAGTGGCTCCTGGAGCTCTTAATCCCTGAATTGTCCAAACATTAACATCTGAAACTAATTTTAAGTATTCTTTAGGTAGCTTAAAGTTATGCCACTCTATGCTAGGCTTACCTCATGTTGTACTAAGATGCAGCCACTCTAGGCTACATGTTGGTGCAAATACCCCACCCACCCTACTTCCCCTACTGACCTAGATTACACCCACTGCCCCCCACCTCCACTACCAGCCCAGACTGGGCCTTCTGTCCCCCACCTCCCCAGCACCCCAGATCACCAGAGCTATCCCAGAGGAACAGGCAGGGAAAGAGAACCCATCTGCCCAGTCCCCACCATCACTGCCTCTACTCCCTGAGCTGGGCTCAGCCTGAGGAAGAGTGGCAGCCTGCCCCTGGAACAGTGCCATCAGCCAAAGGTAAGCCAGAAAGGGTAGGATGAGCCCTGGGCATGGGGCATTGGGAGGAGCAAGGTGGGGAACCCCAAAGGACAGGGGCAGATGGTGGCCCCTGCCCACTCCCTGGATTGGGCCCTCCATCTCCCTCTCCACTGCTTCCTAGATCCCCATTTAACCCACCCCACCCCCTTAGCTTGGTTTTGGCTGCCAACACTGTCCCGAGGGAACAGGAAGGGAAGGGGGACCTACCTGTTTGGCCCCTGCTGCTGTCATCACTGTTGCTGTCTGGCCTGGGCAGGTGACCACAAGTAAGCCATGGGACATGGGGGATGTGGGGAAGCCACAAGAACTTGGGGAGGTAGAAGTCTGCAGAGTGGGGAGAGCATGGGAGAACCCCAGAGGGTACCCCAACATTCAGGGGAGAGCCCCAGGGCAGTGAAGGGACAGGAGGTACCCCAAGGGAAATCCTCTATTGCTTGTGCAGAGGGAACCCCAGGGGGTGGGGGGAAACCCAGAATGGGGCAGGGGGGAGTAGATGGCGTCTTATATTTCAGTCATCAAACCTCCTGTTGGCTTGATCATGTGACTGCTTCAGAATCAAACCAGTACTAACACCAATCAACATTTGAGCATCTCAAAGTTAAATGTGTAATGAGGCTCTTATGTTATTTTTACTACAGTCACTCTTAAAGGTAAAAAAGGCTCTGATCCCTTTTATATGCTCAGGTAAAGGCATAATAAGATCTAACATGAGATCCACACAGTCCTGCCTCCTGCCATGCCACACATGCATGGCAGAAAAATGTGATTGTGGGAGCACAGATTAGATCCCATTGTACCTTATTACTTGTGCAGTGGGAGCCTGGGAGGTTCCCCCTGCACTAGTAAATAGGGAGGTCACAGTCCCAGCTGTTTCCCATACACAGCTGGGACTTAGAGTCTTATCACTTGTGGGACTGTGATCTCCCAGCCACACAGTGTTTGGTATGCACCCTGTGGCTAGGAGATCACAGTTATTGTGGTCTCCTGGCCCTGCAGATGCATGGAACCCACCATGGCCAGGAGATTACAGACATTAGTGATGCATAAGGGGTACACATGGGTGCACATGCACCCCTGAGATTGGTGGTGTACCCCCTGAGAAAAGTGCCAATGATGCTGCCAGTGGCACTTGCAGGAGCTAGCTGCTCACCATGCCCCCTCCACTACCGACACTGCCATGGTTGCCTGTGGGAGCTCCCCGCTTGGCCCACCCCTGCCAGTCACACTTCTACAGCTGCCTGTGGGAGCTCCCCACTCACCACTGTAACACCCCTGCTGCCAACACTGCCGCCACCTGTGGGCAGTTGCCATGCCCCCCCCCAGCCTCCAGGAGTGTGCGTCTTTTATGACTGCAGATGGTGTGATCTCCCAGCTGTTGGGGAGGGGGGGGGAAGATGCTGCTACACATGTGAATTTAAGCTAGATAATGATCAGCTATAAAGTTAGTACATATTTTTTCAAGGTCTAACTTTATAGTTGGTTGGACCTTTTTATTGTATGATAGGTACTTTGCACGTATAGCTGGTTTCAGTTTAATCACACAATTAATTTGTTAACTGCACAATAGCTGTAATGTGTAGAGGGGGCCTATGTCAAAGAACCTTATGTTTCCAAGTGTAACGAGGGAAGAAGTTGGAATATAAAATACCAACTTGAGAAATGGTCTTCAAGTGTAGCTCTTCCTTTAAAGCAGACATAATTGTAGAAACACAGCTGTGGTTTCCTAATGATGGTATTAGGGGGTATTTTGCACAACCATCTTTGCAGAATTGGTCTCTGTGATGGGGGAACCCTTGGAGTCATCTTGGGGAAGCCCTTGGAGTCATTCTGACTGGGGGTATTTAAGAGAAAGTGCAGAGGCAAAGGCCCTAGAATCTGATTGATCTCATGCAATCTGCAACTCTAGAGCCTGAACTTCTTTCCTATTCCATTAATGTGTATCAAGGCAAGAGGGGAAAGGTCAACTCTGTCTATCCAATTAAAGTTTTCTGAAACTCTACAGTGGGAATTTCCTGGACCTTTGCAGCCCTTCTGGTCACCTTCTATGGGTCTGACCTCAGGTAGGGTCAATCTAAGCAAGGTGGTAAGAGAGAATGGATAACTGTACTTTATCCAAGAAAAAACCGAGGTAACTTGATCAGTCTATAAAGTACCCAGATAGGATAGATAACAATATCTAATTGCTGAAATCTGTAGCTGGACAAATCAAGGTTTACACTATAAAGGTTGTGGATATGGGATGTGACAGATGTGTTATCAACATGATCTGTAAGACAACTATAAGCAGTTCACTGAACTCTAAGATAATTAGTTACCTGTTTAATAAAAAATCTATTAATCATTTATTGATCTCTTTAGCAACCATTTAAACACCGAGCCTTAATACAAATTATAACCCAGATTCACACTGGAAATAAGAAGCATGTAACAGAAGATAATTAACCAGTGGAACTGCTCTTTTTGGGACATGGCAGTGTCAAACACTTGCTGTTTTTAAATCAAGATTTAAAATGTCTTTCTCAAATGAGAAGTATTGGGATTAATATGGGAGTTGCTTGATGAAATTCTGTAGTTCATTATGTGACAGGTCAGACTAGATGACCAAAGTTCCTAATAGCTTTAAAATCTACAGAGGTATATATATTTTTGGTTGCTGTCTTTTCTGCCCCCTCCACTCCCCTCCCCTCTTCTCCCCTTACCCCTTAGGTACGATATAGCCATATACTCTTATTGGTTGTGGATATCTGATTTGCATAATCATCACAATTATTTCTTAACAATTTTATAGTACACCTTTCCTTGTACTTTGATGGTTTGGCAGTTGTTATTAGGGATTTATATAATCACTGTTCTCAGTAACCATACTTGAAATGTGACAGTCCTTTTGTTTGGCTATTGTAATCCTTCACTTTGACGGTGTAGAAAGAAGATCATTACTAGGTCAGGCCTGTAATGCTAAACAGTAAACAATTGGGTTATTTAAGCCATTTCTTGGAGGTGACCCCACTAAACTTGTAGTCACTGATCCATTAGCTGATTTGCAAGCAGTGAAAGCCACCATGCATGAAATTAACCCCATTGAGAAGACCAGCAAAATACTGATCTCCCCATATCCATTACCTGCTTCAGGGTATATATAAGATTTCTGAGGTTCTATCCTTCTATTGGGATTTTGTACAGGAATGAATTTCATCCTTTATGGTTTCAATGGAGCCCTTGGAAGCACCACTCAACAGAAGCAATATGAACTATGTAAACTGCAAAACCAGTAATGTTGTTTTCAGAAACTTAAACAGATTATTTAAAATAGTGGGAGTAGACCTTTCCTTTACATTTAGTATGAACAACTATACATACATTTCACTGTGTTGCAAAAATATATGTCAATATAAAAGACCTTAATCCTGCTATTACTGTGTCATTTGCAGCAATTTGTTGCTCCAAATTACATTGAAATAAAAAAATGCAATTTTCAAACATTCATTGTTGAGAGTGATTGCCAAGGAAATTTTTATATCTCCGTTTATTACTATATTTTTCTTCATTCCAAATAGCATGCAACACAAAATTTCAGAAACACATTCATCTTTATGTGCAAACAAATAAAAAAAACCCAAACCTCATTCAATTCACATATATTATCTGTAATGACATGTTTTTCTGTTCTATCTTACCAACATAGAGAGAGCTCTGCTTCAGTCATGTGTTTAACTGCTTAAAAATAACCTGTAATTTTCAATGATAACAACATTCTTTATAACACAAACTCTAAATTAAAGTCAATCAACAATGGATATTTTACTAATGATGACCACAGAAAAAGAATACACAAAACACCATCTGTGGTAAATAAATAGGAAAAACTAATTTACCACAGTTCAGGACCATTCACTTGTAAACTTGAAGTCTAGTAATGCATTTGAATATTTCAAATTGTTCTAGTTATACTGTGATGTGCAGGCAGTAATTTAGTGCATGGAGAAAAATCTGTTTTTTCAGTGCCATTTCTAACCATTGTCATTGATCAACAAATACTCCATATCCAACAGCTTAAAACATAAAACTAAATGTGAAAAGCTCCAGTTCTGGAACACTGAATCTTTATGCAGCTTTATCAGCAGTGCTTTGATAAAAGAAAGACAGTCTTCCAGGAAATAAGAAAGTTATTATTAAGTCTGTAGATGACTGAGGAGGCCAATCTAAGACCCACACATATGACTGTAGACATGGCAAATAGGTCTGGCAGAAAGGAGATGATTCTAGTGACATTGGGCAAGAGTTTCTTCCCTTTCCCAGTAATGATCAATGACTATTGGGGATGATTCAGGGCTTGAGTCTCTCCGGTATTGAGATTAATACTGCATCTCTTCAGACTGACCTTCGCAGTGTCCTTGAATCTTTCCTTTTGCCCCCTCCCATGAATTGTGGCCATCAGAGAAATGAGAGTATAACATCATCAAAGAGGTGAGAGGTCTCACTGAAGCACTGCTGGAGATGATCACCTTTACAAGGGTCTTTTGAGTACTTGATATTGAACTGCATCCTTGGTTGCTTGTTTTGTGATGTTTTGGAATGATACAGATAGATGTGATGGGACATAATACATGATGTTCCATTCAGCAGCCATCTGCGCTGGTTGTAGCTTCAGTGATATAGACATTGCAATGGTTCTTATCCTTTACCATGATGTAGTCAATTGGGTGCCATTGTTTTGAGCATCCATGGCATCTTCCATTTGTTGCTTTGGCAGAAAAAGGAGTTTGTGATGATAAGAACGTGATGACAAACTCAGGAGCAGAATTCCATTTGAACTGACTTTCCCCATCACTTCTTTTCCAAGTGTTCCTTTCCATAACTCAAAATCCCTGCCCACTCTCACAGTGAAATCACCAAAAAACAAATTATCTTCTCTGGGGACAGATGACAGGACCTGGTAGAGTTTAGCACAGATTATTTTTTTGTTTCATCATCTACATCAAGGGTTGGGGAGTATGCACTGCTGTTTCATGTTGCCTGTTGGTCCATTGAAGACAAGGGCTCGTGATGTCCACTGAACATTCTGGCATCTGAGTAATAATCTTGGTCTTGTTAGCAAAGTCATTGTTGTGGATGTGTCTGTCTTTTTGGGCTTTTACTTTCCAAAAAAAAAAAAATGCAGCTGCTACCATGGTCTGTGAGCTGCCCCTCTCCTGCATACCTGGTCTCAGTGCAGCAATGTCATTATCAAATGGTGTAAGTTATTTGGCCCTGAGCTCTTTCTTTGACTTCAGTCGGACACTGTTTATGTTGTTCATCTAGTGTACCTGTTTCAGGGTGCAAACCTAATTATTTGAGTTGGACTGCAGATAGAACTGAACATGGTTTTCCCATCAGGTGAAATGAGACAGACTACCTTTTCTAACCACCTCCCCATATGAGCTGGCTGGATCCTAAATGAGCCAGCTCAGTCATTATGGTAGCTGCCAAAATGCACACTCCATTTCTGGAACTCTGAAACATTGTGCATCATTAATAATATAAAGGACAACTTGTTTGGACAGTCCAAGATGCTAATGTAGAACATGGTATGTTCTGTATGTTTATTTTCTGTATTGCATAGTATAGAAATAGAGGCAGAGAAAAAAAGCAGATAAATATAGATTGGCAGAACTTTGTGCATAAAGTACAGTTCTAGGTTTCCGCCCTAATTGATAATTGATGTAAAAATGCATGCAGAAGATCAAGCAAGCACTTGTTCAGGGAAGGTGAGAGAGCATTCTTTTTGTGATAGGAATTTCATGATAAATCAAAATTTTAATCTGGCCAAATTAGTTACTGAATTATAGTTTGTAATGTATGCCACAGTATTATCTTCTGCTCTGGTTGAGACTGGACAGACCAAAACTCTCTAATTGCCACAATGTAAAAATAAGTTATTAAGATGCCAAACGACCTCAACCCTAAGAAATGCCTTATTATCAAATTAAGTATTTAACTGTTAATACATTATTACCAAAACATTAAATATTAATTTACTTAATCATTTTTCTAATCCATACTTAAATTCATACTTTAGTAAAAAAAAACATAACTAAAACCATAATCAACATGAGAAACAGTGAAAGTAAACAACTAAATCAATTGGGGCAGGCCGATTTGCAGCCCATTACAGACAAGTTTTAATGTATTGCTTAGTCAGTCCTTATGTTCATATAAATCAGTCATTTACTGTTTCTTTATACAGCATATTTCATAATAGGCTTTGTCTTGGTTGAGCATGCTAGATTTTACTGCAAAATAACTTAATAATTGTCATAACCAAATAGTTATGCATCACTAAGACAAGGAACATGATTACAAACCATTATCATAAAAAAACAGATTTTTATTCTTACTTACCTTGCCACTCCTTTTGTTTATTTTCAGAAACTTTCGTCCTTCAGACCCCACAGTTGAAGGTTTGTTTCAGTGTGTAAGCTTACAAAGGCTACATTTGTTTACTACAACCCAGACTTCATTGGAAAACTCCAATTTATTCATATTCCATATGCCTAGCTTTTGATTATGAGTAGATAACTCTAACATACAGTTCTCTATATAAAGAAATGAAACATTTTCTAATAGTGCAGCCAAGTGAGACTAAGGGCCTTGTTACACCTTATGCTGTGAACTGCACAAATGTTGATCAGTGTTAGTGCTAGCTTGAGTTGGGAGCAGTCACGTGTTAAAGCTAAAATCCTTCTCTGACTGTCCCCATCTGCACCGCTGTGACTTGCCACTAGAGTCCTGGTGAACAAGGGCAGGACTACGAGCCGTAGCTGTGAGTTGCCACTAGAGGGCTGGTGAGCCAAGACAGGCCTCTATCCTTGCTCTGCAGGTGGGGTGAGAGAGATCCTAGGACACTGGAGGACTTCAAGTTGGGTAACAGAACAGTAGGGTCACACCTTAATGGAACTGGAGTTAATTTGCATAGCTCAGAGATTATCCTGCCCTAGAGTGGCATAGCTTTTAGCTGCATAGCTCTTAAAACCACTTTAAGGTGTTAATGTGCAGATAATCCAGGGGTTAACAATTCTAGGAGCGACCCAAAATTACTGTGTAACAAGGCTCTAAGGCAAGCCCAGCAGATGTCCAGTCCAACAAGTGCATGCTGTGTAAAGCAGCTGGTAATTTTATTGCTGTAACCAAAAGAAACTCACTATAGCAAATAAGTATGGGGAGTACTGAGCTAACATGCTATACCAACAGTTATCTAAATCTTAGGTAGGCCCCAAGTTAAAGGAATTTAGCTATCTTGATTTATTCCCTTGTCGATCCTCTTCCATATTATCATAAATCCAGAGACTAATCTGAAGATCTTTTGATGTTTAGAAATAAGGTGCATTGCTAGATATCAGTGGGGAATCTGCAGTGTGAGTGATTCTATCACCCATCACCAGTTTCTCGCTTCCCTGAATACCAAACACATGTACTACATTTAATTTAAAAGCCTCATGTTATGTATTACTGCATTAGAATAAATGAATAAGCAATGTCCTATTCTCCATGCTCCTTAGGGAGTAACATGAATTCATTTAAACAAGACCTCCTACACATGGGCAGTACTGTAGCTGTTTCTGTCTGAATTGTTCCTTGTGGTTATTTCATAAATAAACTTTCAGAATTATTGGCAGCAGGGAACAATGAGGCCAATGAGCTTTGGATCTTTTTGCAGGGGGACTTCATCTAAAAGATGAAACATTCATTTAACAGCTTGTCCAGAAATTGTCAGAGGTGACTGAAAAGGTCATAGTGTTTGGAAGCAGGGTGAGTGGCTTGTGCTGTTTGACTCACCTGTTCAAGAACAATAAATTGCTGAAAAGCTCAGTTAGACTTTAGAAATTAAAATATAAGTAGCTCTTCAGAAATGGTTTCCAAAATATTTTAACTACTGTGCATGTTGGTTCATATAGACTCAGATGTTGCTGAGGTACACTAGAAAGGCTAAGGTTGCCATGTCTACTTCCCCTGCAGTGGCTGAGTACATTTGCAGTCCTTGCACATCTGCAAGCACAGAAACTACTCCCTATACCAGAGATGGTTCTAGAGATGAATAGGAAAGGATATTGAAAAGTTGTAAATATTTCTGCAGCTTTTATGTATACTGGTGAGATACCTCATAGAGGGGTATTCTACACTTCCTGCACATGGGAGGTCTGCTATTAAGAACTGAGGCATAATACCTATGTTTTCTTATCCTGTCCTCTTCATCGTGTGGGTCAGGGACTCTAAGGTATGACTGAGTCTATAACCATGGAATAGTTATTACACCCTGCTCAGTGTATTTGTTTATAAGAGAGGGCTTTTTTATAACCTTTTATATATTGAGGATATGCTGTCTCAAAACATTGGCAGTTGGATGTGGAGCATTTAACCTCTAGGCTGATGGCTTTAATACAGCTCAATTTAGTAGCAAATAAAAGCAACCACTTGGCAGTTCTTCACTTGAATGGAGAACTGTTTACCTCACAAAACAAAAACTTCATTTGGCACTAATCAGCACAAGGGTAAGGAGAGAGGGGCAAGGAGAGAGTGAGACAGCAAAAATGTTGTAAAGCTTGTGTAGATACTTTTTATGCTATAACTCTGCTGTAGAACAAGGATAAATTTCCAGCATTCCCATGCTCCTACTTCTTATAATAATTATTTATGGAGGGAGGGGGTCACACGATATTACCGTAAGAAATGCATGCCCCAAATTAGGCAGATGTGGCACTGGAGTGAGCATCATATCTCTCTGATTTTGTAACCACATCTCCTGTCGACTCATTCTTGACCTTGGGCAAATCACTTCATACCTCTGTGCCCTTGTTTACTTTCCCACCATTTAACTGTCTTGTCTACTGAGACAGTAAACCAAGGGGTTCAAAAAGTGCAGACTTTCTCTTAGTATCTGTATGATACTGCAATAATACCCATTAATATTAACTCGGGGCATCTACACATGTGCTCTACTGCAGAGCTGATTCATTAGCTGCACAATAAGGTGTCACCGTTAGCACATGTGGTGCTATTAAGAGAGAATAAGCTAATTAACTCCACTGTAGGATAGTATTGCCCCTCACAAGGGCTGCCCTATGGCAGAGTTCTTTAGTGTGCTCCAATGCACATGTAGACAGTGACTGGGGCTGTCTGGGGCACAAGGGTCCTATAGTGTGTGTTGCCTGCAGCTAGCCATGCACTGCAGCACCCTTATGCCCTAGGCAGCCCCTCCACAGCATGTTAAGCCAGGGCACAACACCTCCTGCCAGCCAGAGCTGCACAGCCCCCTGGAGCAATGTGCTACAGTCCCAGGCACACATATAAATGCTGTGCCCGGGGAGCAATAAACTCCAGTGTAAACTGTGCCAGAGTTTATTCAGCCATGCTTATTTCATGTGTAGATGCGCCCACTGTCCAGCTCTTTAATCTTCAGACTATTGCCAGAAGGCAGTCATTTTGGGGAGTATCACTCTTTATTATTCATAACTATTTGGTTTGAAATTGGCTATTCTAGAGTTTCCTCATCTTCAAGTCTAATTTTATTACTTTGCCAGAGCTTAGCTAGTTTCCTTATTAACTTCATTATAAGCCTACTGTACACCAATAGGCCACACCCTAGTTTCAGTGAGCATAAAGTTATAGTAGAATGGGGGGTATTGTTTTGAAATATTTACAACAGTAATATTTTTAATATATTTCCTGTTTTATTCCATCCATTTCATAACTGGAGTTACGTTGGAGTAACAATTGCCATCTAGATTCTCTAAATTATTCTCATGTTATAATAGATAGGTGATTATCCATGTTAATTTAAAGGTCAGGCAGAAGATAGAACAGGGTGGCACCATAGAGGCTATCTGGTTTAGTGAGTTGTGAAAGATCATAGGCAACTTCATCAGATGCCATCACAAAATGTTTTATCATCTGACAAAATAGACTGTTGCCTACAAAAGTCAATGCCTCTCTGAACCAGTTAGCCTCTAAGGTGTCACCCTACTCTGCTTTCTATCTCATGTTGTAATAGTGTCATCTGAAATGGGAGTCTCATTGGCTAGGCACCATGCAAATAGATAATGAAGGTCCCTGCTGCAATGAGATTACTCTTTAAAAACAAAAAATGTAACTGCTTCCTGCACTGCTTTTACTAGCTCCCTTAATTGCAAAGAAGTTGTTGAATTCTCCTTATTTTATTTTTGATTGCTTAATTACTCATTATCTCAACCAAAATACAGTCACCTTAAGAAAATCTTTTAAAAAATCTGTCCAAAACCAGTGTGAAATACAAACATTTGAAAGGCAAAGTAATTTGGACAAAATTATCCTGTGGTACAGAAGATAGAAGCAAAGCTCCTTTTAACTCAGGTGATACTAGTCTAATTGAGCAGTAGGGCAGCTCTTCAGTCACATCAGAAACATGTGCATGTGTTCAGAAGAAGGAAAGGGACTTGGATGAAAATAAACCATGGTTTTGTCTTCTCCACAATAAACACACAGAAATCAGCTCTGTCATCTGGCATAAATAATTACAAGAATGGAGAGCTTGCTCACACTGTAAGCTAATGGTCCCATTGAATAGTGAGCCTCTGAAAACATAATTCAATTACATAATGTTCAGCAATGGCAAATGGACCTTCATTTTTTTTTTATTTACCGACAGCATGCTTTTAGGCATAGTCTCAGCTGCCAGCTAAGATACGATCAATGTAAGGTACTATGTAAGACAGAATGATGTTCATGTCATTGAAGCATCAAAATGTGTGCAAAGACCTATAAAGAAATATACATCTTTTTTCTAGACTATTTAGTACTCTAGACCAGCTAAATTTAGCAGTTAAAACTTTACTGCAAGAATATTAATAATGTACTTATTTGTTCAGTAGTTAGTAGACTGACCACTGGCCATGTATGAGATGAATTGTCTTACCTACACAAGCTCCACAAATTAACAAGTGTGGATAATTGTAAACTGGGTCCCAGAAGTAATGAAATGCATGCATAAGATCCTATCGCCACATAATCTCTTACTCATAATTATTTACATGAGATCCTCTTGCAAATATCTCCCCTCTTTAGTCTACTTATGAGGTGGTCTTGGAAGGAAGATTGATACCTGATGTTTCCTTCTTCATTCTATGTTGCGTGGCAGGCCTGTGAGCTACCTAACAGCCTTGGTACACATTGTCCTTTGAGCTGATTAAATTTCAATCAGTAGTAGTGCTAGCTCAAGTTTGGAACAGCCACACCGTAAAGCTGAGAACCTCCTCAGACTGTCCCCCACCTGCCACTAGAGGGCTGGTGAGAAGGGTCCTGAAAGAAATAAAGAGGGCCACACTAATTAAAGCACCCGGAGCACGTGTATCAGTGTCCCCATGTTGAAAAATGGCGGCAGGTGAGCTTTAACTAAAGCTCCTAGAACAAGCTTTAGTTTAAAGCACCCCACCACCATATTTCAGTGTAGGGACACTGCTACACATGATGCTGGAGGCTGCTGGAGTATGGCAATTACCACACTCCAGAAGACTCAATTAATAGAGCCTGTTTTGATGCACTGTAATTACAGCACTTTGGAGCAGCCTCCCTGCATGGTCACAGATAAATCTACCCTGGAGCAGCATAACTTCAAAATGCCTAAAGTGTA
This sequence comes from Crocodylus siamensis, assembly GCF_052110815.1. NCBI lineage: Eukaryota > Metazoa > Chordata > Crocodylia > Crocodylidae > Crocodylus > Crocodylus siamensis. Next base: position 59,766,829 of record NC_143399.1, read on the forward strand.
TGTAAAACTAGTTTCAAGTGTTAATGTGTGGACTATCCAGAAGCTGCGTAAATTTAATGTGTAACAGGTCCTAATCTATCTGTCTAATGGTTTTATATATCACACATCACTGAATTTTCTAAGAAAAAGTAGTCAGCTTCTGGCAGAAGTTCACCAGGAACATGGAATGAAAAAAAAGGTCAGGCGATTGCAGTGATTTGGTATCCATAATGAAAATAACATAAGTTTGCAACTCTAAATTTGTAAAGCAGTGTGTAACATTGCCTCACTATTTTAATGGAAATGAAACAGTTGCAAAAATTGTCATATCCCTGCCTCAGTATGCTTTCCATTTTAAGGTCTTGACCTTTAGAATAGACTGTGTTATAAACATAACATGCAAAAGTTCTCATGTGCCTTTTATTAGTGCAAAACAAAACAAAAAACCCTTAGAAAAATCTGTATGTTCACAAAAGAAGTACAAAATAAAAGATGGGTACATTTCAAGTATACATTGCAAGTATTTTTAATTCTGGATTGAATACTTCATATCAGTCTCGTGACTAGATACACTGTATGTGGATACAGTGGCAGAGCTGGGCAAGAACCCCCCTTTTAGCCACTCTGGTGCATGTTTGAATCTTTCTGCAGACTTTTGCCAGGAACCATTCTAGGTAATTCAACTGTACCTAGGGAGCTAGTCATTCAGGCTGGGGAGTCAAAGCCACCATACCTATAGGTCTTTTTGGTTCTAGAACCTGGTATACTTTAACTATACTAGCTCTATGGGCCACTGGCTTTTTTTACATTACACACAGTTTATGAAAATTGTCCTAAGACATCACCATTAAGAGGGAAAAAATTGCATAGGAAGAGAGAGCAAAGGCCTTATTAAAGTGCCTTATTAGGAAGGTGTACTTGTTCCAGTAATGAAATACAAACAGCAGTCTTTTATTTACCTGCTTATGGCTTTTTCTTTAAACTTTCTATCACCAATTGCTGAAATATTTTCTAATTTGTTAATAGCTATTTATGAATAATTGGAAGCAGTTTTAAAAAAATAGAAATATTATATCATTTAAATAAGGAACACATTTCTAATCTTGCAGCCTCAGAAAACTCTTAACTACATTGAAAATTTTTTTTTATAAAAACATTTATCTTCAAAAGACTATTTCATGCTTTGAAGCAACAGAATTCATTAATGTGTAATTGATGGTATAACTCTGAGTTTTAATATCCACTGCAAAGCAGTATGCTAACTGAAATTAGCTGAACCATAAATTTTAAGAAGGGGGCCTCAGTATGTTTTCCTTTCTGAAATCTTAACCTTTAGAATAAATTGTGTTATAAGTGTCACATGTACATGATCCCAAAGCCCTAAACTGAACCTTTAACCTTTCAAAATCTGGATTGTTGTATGGCAGTTCATCCCTGTCAAAGTCGTGTGGTTAAGACACTAGACTGAACAAGAAGAGATATGAGTTTAATCCCAGTTCAGCCACAGACTTGCTGTGTAACCTTGAACAAATGATCAAGGCTTAGATCTTGTGAACAATAGGTGAGATTCTGGCTCCATTTAAATAACTGATAAATAATTTATTGATCTTATTGGGGCCAGAATTTCACTCTAAGGCTAGGTACAGTCAATGTTAGGGGAAAATTAGATCATGTTTTAAATGTCCATATGATCCACTTTAGTTCTCCCAGGTACAGACCTTATTTTTATATCCCTAGTTAGGTTGATCTAAGTGCAAACTGTATAGAAGTTTAGGAAAGTTAGATTGGTTTTAAAATGGCTGACCTGATCTAAGTAAACTGACTCTGAGGTAACATAACTTAGATTCAGTCAGTTGAGACCAATCTAACTGAACTTTTGCACAGTTTCCAGAACAGCCCTGAGCCTAAGAAAGTCCAGATACTGGCCCCAGGCCTGTGGCTGCACTTTTCTTATCCTCCCCTCATCCCACATGACAACAGGCTGTTTTAGCACCCTGGCTTCTCACCCTTTCACCAGACAGAAAGCCATCCAGTCCTCACAGATCAACCAGCCCTCCCCCCCTGCCCCAAGCCTGCCAAACCCTGCATCTCACAAGCCACTTCTGGTGCTGGTTTTACCAGCATTCACCAGTGCCAGGAACAGATGGAAGTAAGTTAGGGTGGAGGAAGGGGCTGGCAGGATTGGGAGGTAGGTTCACTGGGGGCAAATCAACCCCCCATTTTAGGGAGGGATCAGGGGGCTAAAAATAGCTCCTAGTCCCAGGGGTGGAGAGCCCTTCGTCCTGCTAACCTCCCCCCCATGGAGTCTCCAGCATCCCAATCTGCCCTCCCTTCCCCTGACTCTGATGTATTCAATAAGGCTCCTAGGACTGATGAATGCTGCTAAAACCAGCCCTGGGAGCAGTTTGCAGGATTGGGGGCAGTTTGGCATTATCGTGGGTGCACTAGATGGGTCCTGGGGAATTTTCCCGAGTGGCATTGGCAGGGGGAGCCTTGGGGATTTGCGGGGGTGGCAATATCAGAGAGCCTCTCTGATCCTGCCAACACACCTCAACCCCCCAAGCTCCCCATAGACCGATCTTGCTCCCCTGCTCCCCCCAACCTCCTGCCCCCCATGCACCATACTTGCTCCCTGATCCCCACCCCCCAACCCCATGCTAGCTGCCTATCCTGACTTACCTTGGATTGGGTGGCCATTTTTATCTGGATCTAACCTCCCCAAATGTCTGTATGTGTACACAACTCACAATAAGTAAAGTTACATTTGTGCTTTATACTCTGGTCTGTGACTCATGTAAAATGGGTATATAATACCCTCTTTCTCAGCTGTGTCTTTTTTCTCCTTTTACACTCAAAGGGCTACATCAAAGTCTAACTGATCGGGTGTCTTCGAAAAAAATTGAATTACTTTTCTAACTTACCATCAGTATAACCATAAGACTAACCGTAAAAACGTAATGCGTAAGAGAAGGACTTATACATGTATTTCGTTAACTATTTTTCAGGGACTTGACCAGTGTGGAATGAGATCAATGCTTAGATATCTACTAACAGGAAAAGGATTGTGCCCTAAATTCTTGCAAGAAGGGATTGTCTTTTACTGTGTGCATATGTATAATATCTAACACAGTAGGGCCCTAATTTCTGTCAGAGCATCTGGGCACTGATATAATATTGCTCCTACTGATAACATCAATTTTGTTCCTGATTCCAAATAGGAAGAAGTTTGTTTTCCAGTTCTAGTTTAGATATAGCCAGAAATCTCATTAGCACAGTTGTTCTTCCAATACTTTGACTAAGTTCATAAGAATCTGAATGAGAACTGCTATGTGAAGCCCATCACTTGTTCAAAGTGTTAGAAAAATCCAAGAAACCAATGTGAGTTATGCAACTGGGGATAAAACATTATTTTTAAATGTATAAAAGCATCAGTATATCATAACACTTCTTTTGGGCCAGCACACATTTGAAATTTCTGTATTACAGCTGTAGAAACATTCTGCTATCCCTATTCTATTAGAAAACAACATAATATCATTTTGATCTTCCATGAAAAAATAAAAAGAATGTACCTATGAGTATGTATAAAAATTTAAAATAATAGATATTTGTATTTAAATGTATACACACTCACCCAAGGTCCCTTTAAATCCAAAAAGTGCACATCTGAGGCTTTAAGTAAAATATAATAAGGTGGTTTTCTTCTTCTTTAGTCTACCTTACAGTCGAATGATTGGATTTTCAAGCTGGCTGTTTGAAATGACACCCAGTGCAAGGGGTTTGTGCCCTTACAAGTAAAGACAAACAAATCCAGGGCTTTGTAAAAGGCCTCATAAGGTCTGCTCACCGTATTAGAATACACAATGTTTTCAGGATGTCAGATTAGCTACACTCTGCTTCAGCCAAGTGCATTTGTGCCTCCACTTTCTGGCATCCTGCCACAACTCAGTTGCTTTTCATTCATCAAATTCTACAGCACACCACTCTAACTAGGCAACTGTTCCTCATTTCTGCCTAAATCTCTTTATCACAGAATTGGGTTCCTTTCAAAGAGTTTATCATGGTGTAAAGGGCCCGCAATGCAGAAACAATGCCATTTATCAGCCTAGGTAAGGAGACTGCTAGAAAATGATAAATCCCCTATATGTTCTTCTAGTTTATCACCACTTTATTTTAACGTCACCTTGTACTTACTCCATGCATTTGGGTGACAAGTATACTTTAATATGCTAGTTGCCTTCACTCCTTTTAATCCAATAAATATTTTGAGGATTTATCACTGCATTTATGTTGCTGACTTTCACAAGGAAGTGCTACATAATAAACAAATCCTGTTAATTATTAGAGATGGTATCTTTATATGGGCTGAGACTATTCCACAGTCTAGGGTAATTAGACCCAAGGTTTTGGTTTAAAGCAATATTATGTATCGTGGGCCAACCCTGACATTTTAAATTAAAACTCTGTGTTCCATGTGAGTAAGAAATGCAGTTTCAAGAGTTAACAAATTTGTTGCTAGCTGTGTGTACTTATCTAGAATAAGCTGAACATACATTATCTTTCCTCCAAAGAAATTTAAAAAAATAATAATAACCATACATGGCCTCTAAGTTTATTACAGGTTTTTATAATAGCTAGGTCATTGGTTCAAATCTTTTTTAATTATTTCTATTTGCTGCACATAATATTTAATGGTTTTTTATGTTTTATAGCTGCAGCTATATCATCCTGCTAACTCCCAAAAATAAAAGTCACATTTTATTGCATCAGAGACCTATTTCTGTTGAACCAATGGAGTATAAAGCACACCAGTGTACTGCAGCTATGAAATATTATTTTTAGATTATTGAAAAAAACACTATTTGTATTATTGTCCTTTAAACTAGTACATTTGCAGCAACACCAATTCTTGATTAACCTGTGGATTTGCTTCTCAAAATGACCAAATTTTAAATGCCATTTCTGATCCTTTGCAAAACTTGGCTTACTGGGGAGGGGAAAAACTTTCGTTATTTCTCTTTGTAGAAAACTATGTGATTATAGGCATTATAGGCAATGTGTTCTCTAAATGCCTGGTTGTTTTCTACTAATAATTGGATTTGGAATATATATATGTGTTTAGATATTCATGTATTATCTTTAACACATAGAAACAGAGTTCCCAAGCTCACAGGGCTGCTTGTGTATTGGCTATTGGGGTCTAGTTCTGCAGGAAGGATACATTTGTCCATTTTTACATCTGTACAGGTGCCTGGCATTTATTAAGCCTTTTTTTAATAAAATGAAAATGAGTAAATATGTTGGTAATAAATACATATAGACACATGTATATTCAACCAGTGTGCCTGTGGCTGGGGGTCTGCCAGGATTTTGAAGAGTATAATGGAAGGAAGGAGTGGGAATTGTGGAGATAAAGAATGCTGAAAGGCCCTGGACTCATTTTTATTGCAATCTTTTGTGGCTCTACTTAAAGTACCAGAAGACTTCTAGGAAGCAATTCACCTTTTTCTCTTGCCCTCATTCAGTTTTTTAATGAAGTATTTGCAGGAGCTAACATCTACTGATCTACAGTTTTAAGGAGCAGTCTAGGCACTAAAACTTTATTCTCAGCAAAGAACTCTACAGTGAAAACATAGAGCTACATGGAGCTATAAAAGATGGTCAGTAGCAGAACCCTAAGCTGTATCTAGCTATTAAGTAAATCAGATCCTAGGAATGAGAAGCCAGTGGGACATGAAAAGAGAAATCAAGTGCACAGAAAATATTATTGTAAATGTGAAAATGGAGAAAGAATGGAGACTGAAAAATTAAGAGGAAGAAAAACAAAGTCTGAAAATAAGAAAGGGGCAACTGCACCAGGAACTCATTCAGAGTAAGATACAAGAGAAATGTAGAGACACTGGCTGTGTACAGGTATTACATTTAGATTGACCTAAGCAGGGTCAGGTCCATCTAAATGCCACTCTTGCAGGCGTTCATAGGGTTTAAATCACCTGAAAAAAATTTGCTCCTCAACTACACCAGTTCATCTCAGGAGGTGAACTAATAAACTAACTTAGATTGAGAAAGGGTTAACCTGATCTAGGAAGCAGGTAACCCTCCCCCCACAATCCTGCCAGGACTATTTTTAGTGTCCTGATCCTCCCCTGACCATGTAACTGATTTCCTCTTGCCCATGGATGTGCTAGCCCCTGCTATCCCACCAGTGCCTCACCCCACCCCAAATTACTTATCTTGGCCTGTATTGCCCAAAGCAGCAATGAACACCTGCACACACTGGCCCAGGTCTAGGTTTAGGTGGCTGTGATGGCCAGAACCAAAGGGGTTAATGAGCAACTTATAGCAAAAAAAAATTTGCTTCTTGAAAGTATCTGGTAATAGCACGTATTTAATATTAGCTAAGGGAAAGCTTGCAAGATTGTTTCCCACAGACATATCCTGTCTGTCAGAAGCATAACCATAATGTTAACATTAACTGTCTGTACCAATCATAAGACTAACATGGGCCCCAAGAAGCAGGACTAGAAAACAAAACTGCAAATCTTAGCTGATCTAACAATTTTTGCTTAAAGGTCAGTAAAATTGACAAACCTGACCACAAGGTATAATTAACACATTTCAAAAACTACCAAGTGAGTTGAACTTAGGGAAAAATGCTAATCTCAGACCCCAAAGTGATGTGGTGTGATTTGCTTATTGGGTAAACCCAAGTGCACCCATTGGGCTTTGATCATCTGGTCCCATGCTGCCCAGCTTTGGGTGTGTAGGACTGCTTGTTGCTCCATCCCTGTGGTTGTACTGCACGGATGTCCCGCCCCAGGGTAGCCTGCACCCAATCTCGCCTGCCATGACTTTGGTTGTTCCTTCATTGGTGGGGTCCCACTGCTGAGCCTTATCTGGTGTCTGGAATCTCTGGACAGCAGTCTTCCATGAGTTGCTGAAGTCTCTGGGCCCAACCTTCGCCTCTGTGTGTAATGGGCACTATGGTAAAGATGTACAAGGTCTAACCCGACCCGTGATTGAGCCAAACCCTAAGGCCCTCTGCGACCCGCTCTCCTACTCCTCCAAAAGTGGGAAACAGAAAGAAACCAAAGAAAAAAAACACTGCCAGTACAATTCCTGACCTCACACAATAATGGGCTACCCTAGCCCTGAGAATTCCTAACTAAGCCTGTCCTGGGCACACAAATGCCTGGCAGTTATCACACTCTCCTTTCCACACTGCAGGCCCCCTGCATGCGAACTGGACTATTGATGGTCCCTGTAGTTCCGCCCACTCTGTCCCTCGCCGGGCAGCTCAATAACGTAGGAGCTTGTTTTCTACAGCCCCTCTCGCTGCTTGGGCTCTCCGTTCCCCATCTGGGTTTGCTCCTGGAACCTTCCCAAGCCCATACCAATCCCACCCAGGTTGCTGACTTGAGTTCCTTCACTCTCTCTTCAGTACCATCCCTGCTGTCAGCTTCTTCATCCTGAACCCTTGGATCCTCTCCCTCGACTCCTTCGTCTGGAAGATGTACATCCATCGTATTGATGCTGGCGTCCTTCTTTTGGCAGTCTTCGAGGCAGCCTTCTGCTTCATAGAAAGCAGTCCTGACCTCTCTCACCCCTAATTGGGGTTCCAGGGATACCTTCCATGGCGACTCTTCTCCCAATGTCCCCCTCTCTTCTTTGCCCGAACTGCCTTTTATTTTCCCGCACTGGCTCCGCTCGCTCCTCCCCACAGCTGGCTGCAGTTTCAAAAAGATGCAGCTAACCAGCCACGCAGGTCCCACCACCATTTCTGGTCTCGCCGCAGCGTCAGCTGCAGGTAAGGGATTCTTCATTTCTCTCTCTCTTTCCTCACCTTCCCTGTTATGTTCTAGTCCCCAGGATTCCCCCCGGCCCCTTGGGGTCTGTCGCCTGTATATTCCCTGTGACCCAAGTTTAGGCAGTAACCTATTATAATCATTTCTAACACCTCTTAACCCCATAGGGTAACAGTTGTACAGTAAGATTGTGAGTGGCTCTAAAGTCAACAGATTAGCATAGTACAGGATATAAAGGAACCCACGCGTCAGGTCAACCAGTAGGAAGGACAGAACAGAATGGTCATTGCTGTTCCAAGCCCAGACTCCAGACTCTCAGTGTGAGCAAGGACCAGATCCTGACTCAGGGATCTTCCCCCGTGCTCCCTCCGACAGTGTTGATCAGGGACGCCTGACTTTGCTGGATCAACTTGATGTGTACCTGGCACTGAGGGACTATCGATAAGTTGCCAGCCAAGTGGGAACTTTTTGCCAATCTGTCCGTCTGTTTTTATTATCACTGCCAATATTTAACTTTTATTGCTATATTGTCTGTTTACTAGTTTAACCTTTTTATTAAATGTTATATGTGTAAACCATATGTTGCTGTTTAAACATATTTTTGTTGCTATTTTGCTGCTATAGGTAAAATGTATCTTTACTGTTATAAGTGAAACTTGTCTTTGCTTCACTCCCAACTCTGCCTCCTCAATCCTGAACCAAAAAGCCCAGTGGCTGATACAGTTGCAGCACCCAGTCAGCCTGCAACCAAATTGATACACTCATAGTGCCCAGCTGGCCTGTGACAGGTGGCTTAATGTAAGCCACCTAAATGTAGACCAGGTGCAGCGAAAGTTTGTAGGTACTCACCATGTCCTACAAAGTGGGTTTAGAACATAAAGATGTAGGGCCAGCAGGTACCTCTCGGGTCATTCAGATCAGGGCCCTGTATATGAAGATAACCCCTTTTCAAAAAAATCCATAAAATGGTCCACTGTAATCCCTTCACACATCTACAGACACAAAGCACCCTGTAAAAAAAATAAGCATGCCACAGATGAGTAGGAAAGGAAATAAGAACACTAGAATCCTCAATTTTTTTCATAAACACAACAGATAAAATGGAGAAATATTCTTTGTTTATATTGTTTTCAAATTTGGTTGGCTGTTTACAGGTAGGCAGCCAGTAAAAAAAAAAAGGTCCAAATAACTTCATCAAGAGATGTTCCAAGAACTTAGATGCTATCTATAAATCTAGTTGAACAAGGCTACATGCAGTTTATGTGTTTATACAATTTAGTGCTTTATTTTATCAAATCTTTATTTTTTTTCTATTTATGAAAGCTTAAAAACTGAGACCAATGCGATATTAGATTACCCCACTCCTTTGTCTCCCTCCCCCACATATTGTATTGGCAAAACGGAAAAGACTGGGATACGTCAGGGGCGAGGGTGGAAATGAAAGAGAAGGCTGGAAAAGGGGCTTTTGTGAGTAAAATGGCATAGGAAGTGGGATAAAAGCAGAAAGAAAAGAAAGCTCAACTGATAATTGTATATTACCCACTTGTATTTATTTTTTATTTTTATAGCCAAACAACTTCATTTATTTTTCTTCTATTTAAATCCACACCCTTCCCGACTGCCTACCAAAATTGACAGAGCAGTCAATTTTCCATCAAAAATAAGTCTCAAGGGAAAACTTGCACCAGCTCTACATGTAAGCTGGACAGATGTATAGCAAAATAAGCAGGGGAATATTGTGTCTGATGGTAGAAGGGACCATTAAATGCTTATTCTGAAAAGAGAGAGGAAACATTCTTAATGAAAACTGAGTATTAATAGTTTATTGTCCTTCTTCAGTAAATCATTACATTGCCATTGTAACACTGGTAAACTTGCCAGTCACTGGCCTGCTGTTTATGAACAAAACAATTAAAGAGCTAAGATCTCTAAATGTCCTTGTTTCTTGTCATTAACATTTTAGACTTGGGTCTGGTTCATTGGTTTGAAGAGATGATGATGTGCAGGTCACAAATAAAGATCAAAATCCATTTACTTTTTTATAGATATTTCAACAGCCCTTTGTTCATATTGAACATAAGGTTTTGCCGACTCAGCTGCAGATGCTGACCATAGACAGACATTCAGTTGCTCCTGGAAGAGTTTCTGCTCCTCCAAGAGAAACAGAAAGGGAGTATACAGATATTCAGGATTTTTCTACCAGACCAATGAGATAAAAGTAACCTGAGAACAATTTTTGTACTGCTGTAGTTCTTCACATGGTATCCAGGTGACTCTTTCAAAAGTGTCATCTATTTCTCTGGAGACCTGTCCTTGTTGAGTGAAAGCCCTTTTGAGATTTGTGTGGTGATGATCACAGGTGTTCTCCATGCAAATTCATTGGTATCGGAGGGTTTGGCTGTGTATTACTGCTTTCTTGGTGTGTTTAGGGTGATTGTTGGTTCTGTGAAGGTATGTATGTTGGTCCATAGGCTTTTTGTATATGTACGGTGGTTTGTATTGTACCATTATGGATAGTGATCATAGTGTCTAAAAAGGAATTGTTGGTGCTGGACTATTCAAAAAATACTCTGATGGAGAGCTGATGATTATTGAATTGCTGATGGAAATCAGTCAGGGATTGCAGGTTTTCAGTCCAAAGGATTAAAATGTCATCAATATATCTTAAGTATAGCATGTGTTTGATGGTGCAGTTCTTGAGGAATTCTTCTTCCAGGTGGCACATAAAAAGTTGATATATCTTGGGTCCATTTTTATGCCCATAGCTGTGCCCATGTTCTATGTAAAGTTTTGGTTATTGAAAGTGAATTTGTTGTGTGTGAGGATGAAGTGCATTAGTTCAGTAATACTTTTAGGTTTGTACTCTGAGTTGTCATCTTGTTCTTGTAGAAACAGCATTTAGAAACAAGAAATGGAGCCCCATATAACCAAAAAAAATCAATACATGAATTCCCTTTGTCTTGTAGTGTTCAGAAAGAAGGAATTTGTGGTGTAGGCAAAACTGTCTTTTGTCCATTAAGACAAATTTGGGCATAGGAAGCTGGTAATGCGAGCTATGAAAACCTTTCTTTGGAGTGACAGCTATGACACCACATGAACCTGGAGTCTGAGTATCTTACCAGTGATGGAGGCAGTGAGGACCTAGGCATCATGAATCAATTAGTCAAATGTATTGGCTGGATTCTGAACTAGAGAATGAAAATGGCACAAGGCAGTATAAAGTAGAATGGATTCAAGAGCTTTGCACAAAGGATATTTAGGATGGGTACTGGAGTTCATGATGAAGACTCCATTGTGGTCAGCACCAAGGCATGTAGAGATGACATCGCTGAAAATGAGATTGCAGATGCTAGTGCTAATGTCAGTGCGGCTGTGACCAATGTCTTACAATGTTGCCATATAAGTCTGCAACCATTTAAAACCAAGAGTTTTGTTCTTATTTTATTTTATTTTATTCATCTCCAAGAGAGGATTGAGAAGGTCTGATTGCTGCACTGCTTTTGATATTTAGGAGCTTTTACTTCAAAAGATTCTATGTGATAGTCTGCTAAGAGAAGTGACTCAGCCCCATTTAATGTGGAAAATGTATGTTCCGAGTATGCCATGGGCAAACGCAATTTCATTTTTGTCTGTCTCTGACCTTATCTGAACTGGGTTTCTCTCTCATTCACCGGCAGATTTTTAACTAGTGTTGTAATTACTTATCCGTGCTATGAGAAGAAGTGAACAAAGTCCATTTTTGCTAGTACTGTTTTATGACTTTCATAAGAAAAAGGTAATTGTTTTCTTATGAAACATGAATTGCTCTTTGCATAGTAAAAATTAAGCTTGTGCAGCATAATGGAGGGTAAAAATAAAGGTCAAAGGACATAAGCCTCTACTGGTCTTATTCCAAAGTATCTGTTTGTCTGTCTCATCTGAACAAAATAAATACCTGTATGAAAGTACTGTTTCCTATCCAGATTGTGGGGGAACTTGGAGCTTAACTTATTGCCCTTGAAGTCAATGGGATACATACTGCTTCATGCTATTACAGATGTAGCGTGCTCTTCTTGGTCTAGTCTTTTTACTTGCCTTATCATCTGTAGCCTGGCCAAAACCATTCAGCATCTAGGTATAAGGTCATTAACCCTTAAGCACCTGCATTTACACTTTCATTCTTTGTCATTCCCTGAGAAGCAACACCTTTACTGATTCATGAGTAGCCTACCATCATGCTGATGATGATTATTTGAAAGGAAAGAGAGAGTATTATTCAACTCTTTAAAAGCGAGTATATAGACCTTTAGGAGAGAGTTAAAGGTCATGGACTACAAGTGGAAAGAAGCACCTCCCTGGAGTGCTGGGTAAGGCATTTTAGACAACACATGAACTGCAGTTGCAGGCTTAGCATATTGACTTTAAAGGGTTCTCTGCTCATTACACTGAATGTTTTGTGCTCTTTTCTGAGGTACTAAAATCAGCAACCTAGGATCATCCAAAAGAACTGAGAATGCAAATTACTAAGGCCAGTCTCTGGCCTAGTAAATGCCTAATAAACTACAGATTCCAAATCCCATCAGCCAGGATGGCAGGTTTCCACCACAATCAGCTTTATTTAGACAACATTTCACTTTTGTTTTATTTTCATGACTGGCACATACTAAGTACCTCTCATGGGCATCTTTGTATAATGTTTGAAGCCTAGACTCACCCATACAAAACATAATTGGCTGAATTTACCTGGTGTGGTCAGCATTGTTTCTTATTGGAAATAGGAAATGCAGTAAATACTCTGATTACTCTCACATTCATTATAGCAAATAATCCTTTGTAGAGATTTAGTATGTCATCTACCAAAAACACTGAACTATCAGTTGTTTCACAAAACTCTAATGTACTTTTCGACCTCTTTATCCCAGCCTGTGTTAGCTGGCAGAGTGGTGACTTGGAGACAGAGTGGATAAAAAACAGTGATTTTTTAAATTAAAAAAATCAGGTTTTTAAATTGAAATCAGATTTTTTTATTTACTGTTTTGTAAATTTTTTTGTTAAAATTTTTTTTAAATAAATCTATATAAAATAGTTTTAATTTAAGATATGTTAAAGTTCAAAGATATCATCATGGAATAGGGATTATAATTTCTCATTATATACTATTAGATACTATATATTCATGTAACCTTTTTTTAAAAGTTTTATAAATCGTCACAACAGGCCATGGACTATATTAGGGACCCAATCTTAGGGGTATCCACAGGCTCCTTTATATATTAGTAAAGATTAAAGAAAACCACTCTACTCAGTGGGACTTAGTACTGGACTAGATGATCCCATTAAGCATCTCTGTGATGCTTAGTTTCAGTTCTCAAACTGTAGATTTCTCTCTCCACAGATAACATCCTTGTTAACAGCAGTACAAGGAGATGAGAGATACCAAACCTGATCAGCTACCCATCAGCCCTCTTGTCTCTCTGCAAGTTTGTGTACACAGTGTCAATCCCTTACCTCTCTCTAAAAGTACAAAGTATCCAGAAGTTAAATGAATAGAGGATTGTTGGGGGTGGAGTAGATTTGGGCAAGGAGGAGGACTATGGAGATAAATGCAAGAAGGGAGGGGCAGTAGAAACAAAGGAGAAATATTTTGTGCAAAATACTCCAGAAGCCTTGAGGGATAAATATCTGAGTATAGCCTCTCCATTAATTTGAGATCTAGTGAGAGAATGGTGTGGCAGAAGGGAAAATCTATCATGGCAGGTTTGCCAAGCTGTAAAAGAGACCCTGTCTGGGAATATTTTAATGAAGTGCTTCCACTTGTGGATAAGACAGGCATGCATGAAAAATGCAAACAGGATGACAAAGACATTCAAGGCCTGGCTGCCTGAATGAAACATCATGAGAAGTGCTCCTTCTCAGGAAGAAACTGCTTTGATGATGAATGGAACTTGTCTGAACATGCAGGATCTCCAGGTTAGTAAATTTTCTTATTTCATACTTCTGCCTTAAGGACTGCTTATTTTCCCTGTCTGTATCTTTGGGTGGACTTCTGGACTACTTGAATTCTCATTAATATGTTTGAGCAAAAATATAGTTGTTACTTTACAGAACTATCATATTTTTATGCAGTTGTAATATAAAATAATGGCTGAAATAGACAAAGCTTCCTTTTACAGTTTCACTTCTAAAGTGGTACTGAGTGCAATGAGTAATAATAAATGAGCAGTACTGTAGTGACTGTACTGACTTCCTTTGTTCAGGAGGATCCACCTCAATATACAGGATTCTGACTATTAATCTTCAACATCATCATCACTGTCTACAGATTCAGAGTTATCTGGTAATGATACCAGTGTCCCAGCCATCATCCAAAAACACCCATAGTTGTTTGTAATAAAAACCAGCAGATTACAGCAAGATTATTGATGAAAAAATTGCTTGGTTTGTTTATGTAACAAACTCTCCTTTCTGTATGGTTCAGAACATAGGGGGTACACATGCACCCTCATGCACCTGCTATGCATGGTCACTGCACAGCAAAATACTTACATGAAATAGTAAAAGCTATAACAAACTGTGAAAAAATTGCAAATCTCTAGTATGTACCTTTGTCACAGAAAATGCTGCAAACGTATCAAAGATGAGAAGAAATCTAGAAGAAAGTGAAGAAATCCCTTAGCTAACAACATATGGCTGTAGCACCAATTTGATGCACCTCCTAGCCAAAGAATTTGGTGCTCCAGAAATCCATAACAAGTACTTCACAGCAGCTACTCAAAAGAAAGCTGGAGGAATCAAATTAACTCCCTCACAAGGCGTGCAATGGACTGTGGACAGTCAGCAGTGGACAGTTTTGAGCAATGTACTGAGAACTGGCCTAATTTGATGACATTTTGTGAACAAAATCATGACAAAATAGCTGTAACTGTCATAACCAAAGTTCTCAACATTGGGCTAAAGAGAAATGGAGATTGTATGCTGACTCTCTTGAAGCCTATTTCCATAGCCTTGAAAACAGTGCAGGGAAACTGTTGCTTTATTGCTGATGCTGTTGAAATTTGGGAGGAACTGAGTGAAACCCTGAAATGAGAAATACACAATGACAGAGTTAAATTACAGGCATTAAATAAAGAGAGAGAGAATGGATCAAACACTATCTCCAATGCATTTTCTTTCCAGTATTCTCAATACTCGGTACCAAGGTGAATCCTTAACTGCTGAAGAAGAGGAGTTGGCAATAATATGGGCATCCAGCAATCATCCTTCCATAATACCAACTATAATACATTTCAGGGCAAAGGGTGAACCATTCAAGAAATATATGTTTACTGATGAGATTTTAAAGAAAGCCATACCCATGAACTGGTGGAAGTCACTTAAACACCTGGATCCACCAGAGACTATTGAAGTGATAAATCAGCGTTTAACAGCAGTAGCTTCTTCTGCAGGTGTAGAAAGAATATTTTCTTCCTTTGGACTAATTAATTCTAAATTGAGAAATCACTTGGGAACTGAAAAAAAAATCCCAGAAAGCTTGTTTTTCTTTTCCAGTCTATGAATAAACAGGAAGAGGAAGGTGAATACTATGTTTGCTGCATAACCTAGTATTTTAAGTTTCTCATGCTGACACATTTATAACTAAAATAGCTAAATTTTAAAAATACAAATGCTTGTTTTGTTAAAATAATTAAGAATGTTTGTTGTTGAAGAAATATATCCAAAATACTTAAGCTTGTTGTTTAGTTAAATAAAACAATGTAAGTGTCTGCTTTTTTTTGGTGACAGTTGTTGTTGTCCTCCTAATACAGCGTGGCAAAAATATCCCCCAAATATCTATGATTAATCTAATGAACTGGAGATTCACCTCCCAATGACTTCACAAGTATCTGCTTCAACCAGCTTTGGTAAATACAATAACCAAATCATAAATGAGTTTTCTGATACAGCTACAAAATGAATCTGAAAAAAATAACAAAATAAATCACTGCTCTGAAATGCAGTGAATTGCAACAGTGTGTACCTTCTAAAACAAAACCTACATCTATCTCTGAGTTGTGAATAATATGTATTAAGGTTATATCAAACAAGAATGCACTTTTTGTAGAAAACAATGATTAAATCAAGGCTTCCTGACCATTGATTTAAATCAAATCCACCCTGCTTTGAGACTTCCCTATCCATGACAAGTTAGATCAGTTCTGGGGCTGTTTTGCAGGGGAACATTTCAACTCCAGTTTCCCCAAATCCTTAGATTGCCAACCATGCGCATTATATATAGTTCCTGTCTCCCAGTATACATAGTATAGTATATGGAAAGTCATTTTTTTTGTCAAAATCTGCTCAGTGAAGAGGGTGATTGAGTAGCCTGGCATCATTCCAATACCCTTCCCTTTTTAGGAGATGTTGTGCCATTCCTGAGTAATTATCAGTATTGATTATTTAATTTCTATGTCCCTGCAGAAATAACATAATTAAGGAATTTAGGATGAAACTGGAAATCAATATCGTCAAATAACAGAAACATACATAGTATTCTGTACTTCTGCTTTACTTTGCAAGGTGTTGGGAAAATTAGATATGTCTATTTAAGAATGAGAAGTCATTACGTGGAAAATAAACATTGTTTATTTAGCCTTGATTTATAGAGATTATGGTTATTTACATGAGATGTTGCTGACGGGTTGTCATGGTAACTGGCCGGGTATTAAGGGTTTTCAGTAGTTTGACTATCTGGCAATAGAATCCTACATATCAAAACCCAGTTGTACAACACAAATTAATTTTTGTGTAAGAGAGAATGTTATGTATAGAGAATACTGAATAAGGCACTGAAGAACCCCTCTGAAAAATAAATCATATTTCAAAACTTTGTGATAGGTTAGGAGGTTTTTCATTGTAGCAAGCAAGCAAGGGTTAAATATTTTACCCTCATACAATTAGCTGTCCCTTCAAATAATGTCAGGTCTGACAGCAATGCCTAATTGGTCAGCAAAAGCTCAGTATGGAATGCTCTTAAACCTAACAGGCTGCAAATACACGGTCCCTTATGAGAATACAAACCGCAGCAAGCAAAGGGATCAGGGTGTAGTTAATTTTGACAAGAAACAGTAAGTGTTCAAAGAATTATGCTCCCATTTTGACCTTAGGAAGCCTTTTTTCCCTTGTTTAGGGTCCTAGTAAACCCTACTCCTTTGTGTTTAGGTCTCTAAAATAATCTTCTCTTCCTTGAGCTATTTTGATGCATATATCTTATTTTCTCTGCTTAAATTTGTTCAAGAAATATAATAATGAAAATTGTGCCCATATTTTTTAAAAAATTGAAACCAGTTGCACTGTTATAATCGGAGAGCTGGAGTAGAAGCAGTTCATCATCGTTTTTGCTTCTATTGTTGTTATACCTAGGTTTGTTATAGTGTACACACCTTAATTCAGATAAGACTATTCTCAAATATACCTGCTGCTCAGTGTTTGGAAATTTATATTTCTGAGAACACTTTTTTTCCCATTGTCTACTAACTCCCCCAACAAACCCGACAACAACAAAACAACAAAATATTATTTTCCTAAATACTACAAATTGAGCCCTTGGAAAAAGAATATATAAATTGTACATAAATGATAAATCAAGACATTGTTTCTCTGCTGCATTGTCAGCAGCCTCTAGTTTTATGGCACTTGCAGTGTTTGTACAACAAATTATCATAACTTTGAGAGTTTCCAAAAGAGTTAAAAAGAAACTGGTTTAAAATCATTAAATAATGTTCCATTTGTCTTTGCAAAATAAAAATAAAATCACTTTTATTCTCTATCACTTTTATTCTCCTCCATAAAAGTTCTTTAGATATTATTAAGTTCTGAAATATTTTAATGTAATATGCCTCAACCTAAGACTAGTGTTAGCTGCAGTAGCCTTGATATGTATGTTAAATGCAGCACAGCAGTGCCCCCCTGGGGCAAAAATTCTGCTCATATGTTGCTGATTTGAAAGCTTTCATATTACAGGGGTTTGTTCCACAATGAGTAGTTGTCTTATCACTATTGTATTTTTATATATCAGGACTTGTGGGTAACTATTACTTGACTACCATCTGTTTATTCTATAGTCATTGCCTTTTCTCACTGTTCAGTGCCAGAGGTCTGACATTATTTTTTCTGCTGCACAAGACCAAAATGAGAGCTTGTCACAAATGTTAGAAATTAGTAACATGTTGAAAGGAATTAACTAAGCAAAAGAAAATGATTCATTGTACACAAGTCACTGAAAATCTTTTTGCATTTTCCTGATTACACGTTACTTCAGAATAGGTAGGAAAGCAATAGAAATATTAGCCAAAGCACAAGTCAAACAACTTTAAGTAGGGAAAGAAGACACACATGATTTATTTTGGGGTGCTGTTGAACATTAGATGCAATATGTTAATGATCCATTTCAGAAAAAAAAAAAACAGTTCTAGGGAGCAACTGAAACTACATAGCAGCTAATAAGATGATAAAATAAATTGGATACCACAAAACCACAATGTTTGATGATCATCTTGAGATAAATATGTGTTTATTCTTTAACATCCCATATATAAAGCAATTAAACAGATTTTACTGTGCTCTCACAATTCATTTTAGTGATGTGATTAGAAAGTGCAGAACAACTGCAGTATATTTTTGGCTTTTTATTTGTTATCATAAAAAGCTTGTTATAAAGTTTGTTCCTGATCCTAGATAGTGTCACGTGGATCCTTGGGCCTGCATAGAATCCCACTGATATCTATCTGTCTCCAGTGGAAACCTATTGTGCATGAATCTAAAACCCCAAAACACCCACACCCCAAAAAGAAGGCAAATATTTAAAAAATCACACACCAAGAACCAACAAATTTAGTAATCTGTTTCTAATAAGTCACAGTTATTCACACTTATTTAAGAAGCAAGATAAATCAGTGCCCACTAAGCTCCATGTTGATACAGCCAGGCTATTGATATTACATAAGCTTAAATCTATATATATCAGCTATTTAAAGCCAGCTCAAGTGTCTCTGAATCCCACTGACATTTACAATGTAGACAAAGCCTAAGCTACAATTTTTCACAGACTTATTTTTTACCTATCTAAGCAGTTTATTATTGGTCTCTAGTACTATGCCACCTACATCAACTCAGAGGTGACCAACTAGAGGGTGTGAAATAAAGGCTGTCCCCTTTCTTTGCTTCCTTGAGCCACTTTCCCACCCACCTGCTCCAGGTTCAAACATTATGTACATTAATAGGTTGAGTCACAAATTATCTACATGTACATATGATATACATTTATTTACAGTCCAAAGCATGCATCCAACTGTCATAATGACACCTTGTTAAATTACCTTTTAATTTTCATAGCCTTTTCTCAAATTAGGCTTCTAGTAATCTAATCTAATATTTCTTATTCTTTTATCCTTGCTTGTTTTGACTTTGTCTTGCAAAACAACTCTGATGAGAGCTGTGATCATATTTCATATGAGTACACATTTTGCTTTTTTCCTGTTAAATAGCAAAGAATAACTGTTGCTGTATGTGGCCAACCATGAAATTGAGAGTATTCAAAATAGGTTATATCAGTTATTAATCTTTGATAAGGTTTGCCAAGGTTTCTAAACCAGAAGTTACAAATACCTGCACTTGTTTTCATTTGATATGAATGTTTTAAACCTTTATACTTGGATCATCATTTCTTCCCTAATATATTATTTATCTTACATTTCAGATTTCATTTGCAACCAGCAATTTAATTTTGTATCCTATTTTTTTATTTTCAATGAATTTTCTCTAGTTCGGTACTGTAGTATTCTATTTTTTATTGTAGTAGTCAGCATCACTTCTCACCAAAAATTTGAAAGAATTTATTAGGAAGTTAGGGTATAGGAAAGACAACACAATAATTCATGAACTCTTTTAGGAAGAAGAATTCTAGTTTAAAAATATTTACTTTGAGTGAAATAATGGTTAAAACTAGAAAAGGCAAAACATACCGGCTGCAGATTGGAACACTGCCCTATTGCTCAGTTTTAATCAAGTTAATGCCATTTTTGTTCTAGATTTCGACATGTTTTATATCCTTCATTATAAATGGGACCTACATTAGCAGAAATCAGAATTTGTTTGCAAAAAAGACACCAAAAAAAAAGACAGAAGAAGTAGTAAATGTGTCAGATAATTTATCTTCAAAGAATCATGTGACCAGCAGCTACTAAAAGCAACAATTTAGGTGATAATTAATATTGTTTTATTCTAACTGTCCGGGCTCTCATATCCATGGTCTATTTTCTACCTGTACAAATAAATGTCAAATTGCCTTCCTAACCACTCTGATACTTTGAGATGGCAGAAATCCTGAAGGAGCTCAGAGCACCATCTGTGCTAAGATATGACAATGAATATGTTTTAGTAAATGTTATAGCTTATTTAATACACCTGACATTACATTTATGCAGTGAGTTATGTAATTCACGTAAATTTCCTTGAATCAATTCTTATGCTTTATTAGCTGATACAGCAGTAATCACAGGTTGAACATCTTTAATTGTTGTCATAGCATATCCAACCCTGTTTTCATTGAAGAAAAAATACATTTGTCACAGTAGGAGTTTGATGGAATTGTGTAAATTAGCAAATAATATTTGATTAGCCATTGTAAATAATTAGTAGGAGACATCTCCCACACTGGATGTGATTTACATAGTTGGTTATACTCAGTAATAAATTGAGCACAATGTTGTGATGTTCTATGTATGTTTCAGGGATAATATATTTTTCTTGAATAATGTTTCAAAATACTACTTTATATGCGTATTTATATTAGCATGAATTAATAATTCCCCAAAATAAATGGCTTTATATGATTTTGTACACATGCACAAGAAAGTTTTAGAAAATATATGATAATATGAACCTAGGTATTAAATGAAAACATTGATTCCAAAATAGCTTTTTTATAACACTGAGTGAAAAATGAAGTTTGAAATGTTCAGAACTACCTAACAAATTAGGTATCCATGGATGCATCTACATGTGCACTTTAATGCACAATAGACTATTTTGCTGCGCAAAACCGTGACATTATGCTGATGCATACAAATGCACTAGTGAGCATTAGCACAGCCTAATGTGCATTAATTTAATACCTCATATTGGTGGTATGAAATTTAATGTGCATTAGTAAAAGGGTGTTAATGCATGTGTAGATGCACCCTATATTTCCTTTCATGAAATAGGAATCAGGGGCCTAAAACCCTAGAGAACTTTAAAATCTCATTGTTAATTTTCTGCCCTCCTTTTCCAAATTAAGATCTAAGTCTAATCCTGTAGTTCTGAGTAGCGTTTGTGGATCAGATCCTCACTTTTCACATGTCCTAACTGATAATAGGGAAAATGAAGACATGAACTGAAAATACAAATCCTCCTTTTTCTGTTATGTTCCCCCCCATAGATCTTTGCTTTATTTGAATTTTGAGACTAGTGAAGGAAGACCAAGAGTTTCAAGTTTATTTATATCCAATTTGATCTTAGGGTACTTTATACATGCTCCAGGGGTGGGTGGAGACTTTAATTAAAGCAGTTCTGAGAGCTACTCCAGCTAAAGCACCACAACGTTTCATGTCTCAGTGCCCCATCCTTAAAAATGGTAGTGGGGTGCTTGAATTAAAGCTTGTTGCATGAGCTTTAATTTAAGCACCTCCACAGTCATTTTTAAGCATGGGGATGCTGATACATGAGATACAGGAGGCTGCTGGAGTGCGGTAATTGCCAAGGTCCATCAAACTCAATCAACTGAGCCTACTCCAATGGGCTGTAATTACAGTGCATTGGAGCAACCTCCATGTTTGAATACAGGCACTCCTAGTGACTAGCCAGAAATCAGCCACAATGAAAACACATAGTCCAGAAAAGAGAATCTATATTAGAGCCATGCAGGTCATATTATAAAGGGTTTTTTTTCCCCAGGTTTGACGCACATTAAAAATGAGCAGGCCACAATTGTCTGAGTTACTGATATATTTGGTTTTACTCAGGTCACAAGGGAACTGTCAAGCTCAAGTACTGAATGTCAGATTTAAAAAGGAAAGTATCCAAGAATACAACTGAGAAAAGGAACATTGTGTTAAATATCTAATGTGTGAAATTAATTCCAGTTTGAATGAATACAGACATATACTACTCTTTATTAAAAAACCTAGCCAAATAATTCATCTTTTCATTTCATTTTAAAGTGTTTCCTATCCTCCTTTAGCCACAATGTAATTCTACAAGTATCTTTTAATTTTCTTCTTTTGATTATTGTTCTTTTTTTCATTTGTTTTCATTTGTTTTTTAAAGTTAGTACTCCTTGTTTAATATTATGGCTTTTAATTTTCTTTTGAGGAGAGCCAGCTTCCTTCAGCTTCTCTGAAAATGTCATGCCTTGATCCCTTGTTATCCAGAAATATGATGAGAATTCCTCTTTTCAAGATATGTCAAAAGATCTTATTTGTTACCTACAACTCTGGGAGACAAATGCACTGAGAAAGTCTGTGTTCACACTATTTCATTTGTGAAGCCAGACAGTGTAGAGCTCATCTACTAGGTTCTTTAGTGTGTTAATGCACAGATATATCATTCTAGAAAGCCCCTGATCTTTCTGGTTATAGCCTTAGCTTTAGGTTAGCAGAAAATAGTAAAGCTTTGAAAAGTCTCACAATCTAAACAAAAATAATACAATTTAAGTATTTTCCTGTGCAGCTTCCAATTAACATGCAGATTTCTACTCAGATTTTTTACAGTAAGGAACAGAAAGGAGTTAAAAAGTTTTCCTCCATGAAGCTGATATCAGATAAATCAGATAAAATTATGTATAATTTAGACAAGAAGCATAGAATATGGAGGTGAAAAGATATATATGTAGCTCTACAAAACAATTAGACAGTCCTGCCTAGGCAAATAAACATTCCACTTGAAGGAGGACTAGATGATTGTCTTGGAATAGAATGAAATTTAGAAAGAGGACTACATATACAAATAGAGCATGCAATAGGAAAAAAAGGTAAATAAGGAAGACAGTAACATCAGCTTTGTGTAAAATTCATGAGGCTACATTGACATAAACATGTGTTTTCAGTATCATAAACTGAGACCACAAGCTAAGCATGAGAATTCTAAGTAACCCTGTGTATTTTATTGGAACACCTTGAAATATTGCTTCTAAGGGGTAATGAATTTTAAAAATATGATCTGTGAAATTATCTTAGCATATAATGAGAGATCAACAAGACAGGGTATTATTTTTTGTTTGGCATATTTAATGTAAGGCATTAAACTTCAGGAAGGAATGTCTGCCAAAATAATGTGCTGGTGTTAAATTACCCACTATCCACATACACCTTAGTGACTTTCCTCACTTTAATCATGTCACCCTCTTTTAGTGGGACACGGAAGGTTCAGCTGCCTTCCAATCCATGATATTTTTCCTGGAACAATGTATAATGGCTTAAGCCTTCTTGTTCTTGCATGCTGAGACTCCCACATCCTCATTTGAGATACGAGTGCTTCCTATGTTTGTTTAGCCATCCATAAATAAAGCAAATTGATTCCCATCCCCACATCCCTTCTATTAATTCACCACTCTTGGTGCCACACATTTTGGCTGGGATGCATAGATGCTGTTGGCCACAGAGCAACAGGTCCAGAAGTTTTCTATAGTAGGACATCTGCAATTCTCCCATTTTCCCATGAGAATATAAATGTCCATTGTCATCATATCTGGGAACTCCCTTTGCTAATACAAAACCTAACATGCCTTGCAATCTTTTTCATAAATTGATGAACATCTATTGTGCAAATAGTTAGATTTCCCACTACTGTTAGGAGGTTAGTCTAGAATGCTGCTTCCCTATTGGTTATAGACCTTTTTCTATTCTCTAACTTAAACTTATTAAAAGCCACTTGGTCTTGTGCAAACATTGTTCTTTAACTTTACTAGATCTTGTTCTTCTCTTTTCTTTACACACTTGATATATTTATAGTTAGTAATAATAGGCCTTTCAGCCTTCACTTTGTTAAACTAAACAAGCCAAGGTCTTGTAGTTTCCTTTCATAACCCAGGCTCTCCAATCCCTTGGTCATCTTGATGGCTTTGTTCTGTACTTGTTCCAGTGTGAATTTAATTTCTCTCATATATGGGTGAGCATAATTGTACACAGATGTGGTTTTAGCCAGTGTCTTGTACAATGACATCATTTCTCTATCACTGCTAGAAATACCTTGCCTGATGAATCTTAGCATGATTTTTGTCTTTGTTTTCATGACCATATCATGTGGGTGGTTTATAAGCCACCTGGGATAGCCTAAAATACACACTGATCTTGGCCTTCATTTAGAACATGGACAAGCATACACATGAAGTAGTTTCAAAACTACTGGGAGGTGGAGATGGTGCTGCAGACCACCCTCCCTCCACAACATCCTCTGTTACATGGAAACAATTATATGTGCATAAGGCTGTTTGTTGTACCAGGTTAGTAAAAACACTCCAACTTTAAATTTGTTTCATCCAGGGTTAGAGCTGGGTCAATTTAACTCACCGGTATTCCTACAAATGATCTTTTTCTTCACCTGTCTTACCAAGATTTATATATATATATATATATATATATATCTACACACACATACATATATATATATACACACACTATATATATAGTGAATAAAATATATATTTTCAAGAATTTGTATTTAAATTATACACATAATTCTATAGATACATATATCATTGAGAGAATTCAGATAAGTTTAGGATTAGCAGCACCCAAAGTATCATCTATTTATTTTAACTGAATCATAAAATGATAGTAATATGTACATTAATGTTGCAGAAGTATTTGCTGAATCTTTGTTTTTGAGATACTCAGATAAGATTTAGGCAATGTTAACTATTCATATTAATGGTACTTTAGTAATTCTTAACTATAATGATGTATTAGGGGAAATGTCAATAAGGTTAAAATAAAGCATTGAGGTCCTCGTTTATGGATGAAGTTGAAAACTTTTGGCTGATTCTGGACTAAAGGAGAGTCATTTCAGTGAATGCTGGGTATTTTTAGAAAACTTTTTTTTCCTTACCTCCCTCACTTTTTAGTCACCGAGATCAACATGTCCCCTTCTGAAATTATGAGCTGAGAACAGCAGATGAGGCAGAAGAACTAGTCAGATGCTCACTTTGATCATTTCACTTTTCTCACCCTTAGAAAAAGACCTCCTGGCAACTACTGCATCACTATCAGGTTGTTAAAGCAGGAGGCCCCTTTCCCAGTTCTGATTCCTATCCCAGACCATCATGAAAAGCTGTGGTAGACCTATTTTATTATCTACTTTGCCATCCTCCACTAACAAAATGGAATGAAACATGTATTCTAGCCCCCAGCTCTGAAAATCTAAGAAGGACAATGGACCAGTGAGAGATCATTCTGCCCCAACATTTGTTAATTTTGTGTGTCCAGCCAGATGAATAGTAAGTCTCAACCCTTCCTAACATCACCAGTTTTCTCTGGTCCTTTCTAAATACAGTTCAAGGAAAATTATTTGAGAGTCTCAGAGATGATAATGGTGGCTATTATAGAAAACCCTAATAAATAAAGATAAGTGTTGGGGTAAACCGAACAGAATGAATCGGGCCCCAAGGTCACGGTGGGCCGGGGTGGCAATCAGATACAGACAGGTGGGATTATTGGCGTGGAGTCAGGAGATATGGAGCCGTAGTGGATTTGAACAAAGATGAATTTATTTAACTTACGCTTTAGGTGTAGGCAGCGATGTCTTCAGTTACAGTATTAACAACAGAGAACAACGAAGGGGTCTGTTGGCCCACGAGGTTCCCTGACAGGGTAAGCCTGTCGGATAAGTCCCTGGTCAACAGCTCATAAATGGGGTAAACAGACAAACAGAACTGTAACACGTAGTTCAATAACCGGGGTTGTGATGCCAGTCCAATGGACAAACGGATGGTCGATGAAGAAAGCTGAGGTCAAAAGCCAGGTAAGTAGAGTCACATCGAGGTACCGAGGGTGATCCGGAGGCGAAGTCAAGGCCAAAGCGAAAACAGTCCAGTAACTGGAGAATCATCAGTATAAGGAGAATCCAAATCATAGTCAAGGATGGCGAGAAGTCAATCGAAAGCTGAATAATCAAAGCCGCAATCACTCTCAGTTAAGGACACAGAGTGCCGAATCGAGGGAGGAGATCAATAGGCCTAGGGGCCTGACTGAGAGACAGTCCCTGGAGCACCAACCTCTGTCTCCAGCTAACACAATCTCCCCTCGAGGGAGGGGCTCACTGAACTTTTATCTGAATTTAGTGGCCAATCAGAACGCTCTCCGCAGAGAAATTTCTAGTCAGATTACCTCATGCCATGTTCTGACTGAGCATGCTCTCAGTCAGAAGCTGACACAGTCTGAGCACGCTTCTGTGGGGAAAGTAGGTCAGCAATGATTGACAGCTCCGCAGGTCACCCGGGGGCAAGGGCTGGGTGAGCCTTGGAACTTTCCACTCACAGAGTCCAATATGCATGTCAGTCTCAATCTTCTGTGTTGGCAGCATCTAATCAAAATTTTGCTCTGATAATAAGAATACAATGCACTGTAACAAGGTGAAGAAGAGAACCCTGTTACTTGGTGACTGAGTGGGGGGTCACAGAGAGGACAAAGGGACTCAATTACAGAAGGACAGAAGGGGTTAGAGAAAAGGCAAGGTTGATAGCCAATTTGACCCAGCTGACAAGTGACAGTACACTGGGAGGAAATGAAGAAGATTAAAGCAAGTGTGACTGCCAACCATGTTAAAAGCAGACACCCTGAGAAAGAGTTTTGCCCTCAGGGCACCAGAAGAGAGGAAGAGAACACAGAGGATGATGGATGGAGGATCTCCGGAACTAGGACTCCAGTTCAAGGCAGGACCACATAAGACCTGGGAACCATGAACCCGTGGTCAGCTGATGAGAAGCAGCTCAGAGGTGCGTACCTTACCTAAGGGCTCAGAGGAAAATGGGCCCAGGGAACCTAGAAGAAGAAACAGAAAAGGGATTAAAAGCATTAATAAGAGTGAGGTAATGCTGGCAGCTTAAAAGACCAGTGAAGAAACTGTCTAGGTAGGGGTTTTCCAGCTCCATTTGTTTTCATCTGTGGCCATTGCACAATAAACAAAATGTTCAGTTAACATCTATCTGGGTGGCCAAAGACTGTATACCTCACATAGGGAAGAATTCTTCTTTTTTTCCCATCTCAAGTCATGGCAGGTGAGCTCTGATTGAGGCTAGGGAGCTCTCTCATCCCTCCTACATGCACGATATACTTTGATGGACGCATTTCTGGAAATTGTAATTTAGTAAATGACCTTTTTTCTCAGGTTTTTAATTAACAGTCAGTACCCACCAATACTTAATAAAACTAATTATGTGACGGTCCCAAGAGATATATAGCTTTATGATAGATTCTGAAGTGAGCTGGAGTTGAGGTCCTCACAAGCCACACAAAACTAAGTTCAAAGGACTCTGCTTCTTATCAAATATTCTGAGGATCACTTAATGATTTCATTACAGTGTTATAAAAGAAACAGTAACAGCAATGGGGCTGTCCTGTAACATTTTTAAGTTCTGGTTGTTTTGGCATTATTTGTACTGACTGTGAATTAAATCCTGTTTTGCGCTTAGCTGTAGTAAGGGTTTTGTGCTGAACACATGTGCAAAGGATTTTTTTTCTGGTTTTGGTATGGATTATTGGCAGGTGCTTTGAAACATAATAGCTAACATTTTGCTTAACTTCCTTTGGCTTGCTATAGCTCACAATAATGTCTTTTGGATTCCTAAAATGACTTGCTTATGAAAGGCTTGTGAACAATGACTTAAAAGAGCCTGAAAGGTACACTGCGGCATTCTTTGTATGACATTATTGTTAAAAGGATTTGGCAAATGTTTATAAAGAGCTAACAGAAGCTTATATTTTACAGAACTTCTAGCTCTGGGACAATGGTGCTTAGCTTTAAAAAAGGCTATGAAACTTAACTACATGAGGAGACATCTGTTGATCAGGTCAGAGCATCCTATGATTTGAAGTACAGTATACAGAAATGTTCATAAAAACAAGCCTTCTTTGTTTGAGATTTTGTCTACATTGCACCTGAGTTGCATGTTTCTTTGTACAAGATTACTTAAGAAACTGAGCTGCGTAGTTTGTGCTTTTAATTTGACATTCTTTCCATTGAACAGCTTGCACTTGATACAAATGTTTCTTGTCACTGTTGAGAAGTCCAATTTATTTTAAAAAAAACGGACAAAAAGCTGTGCAGATAACAAGACTTTGAGGGCAAAAAGCATCCTATATTTTAGTCCTATGAGTTCAGTAAATCTAGCAGGTATCCTGTAATATTTCTAATATTACATTGATTTAATTATGTTTTGTGTTATTACTTCAAACAATGTAATATTAAAAATGGGACAAAATACCAACGCATCCAATGATAATGTGCCTTAAGACTAAGTTTTAAACAAAGTTCCAAAAGAAAGTTGTGAAAGGCCTGTATTATATAAGGATTTTCACCCGATCAAACCATGGAGTTCTTCAGTCTTCTTAAATCAACATATAACAGTAAAAGGTCAGAACCTTGTGTTTCAATTGTGTTATACAGATGTAATAAAGAAAGCTATTATGACATTTAAGAAACACATCTTACTTTTTGTGCACAATATCTGGGTCTGTTGCTCTGGCTGTGGTACAAAATCTATAGAAACATCAGAATGACTACCATTGACTTCACTGGGTAGTAAATCAATCACTGTTCTCTGACATTTTAGAAATCAAAATCTTATGTTTCCCTTTACTCCTTACCTTATCTTCTGCCCAATATTTCAATATTTTAACATAAAGTAGGTCATTTGATGTCTGTACCTGTCAAGGAACATACCTTTAAGTGGAAATTATTAGGTTCGGTTCTTTCATTCTTTCAGATAAATATATATGCCCGTAAGTGTCCCAACTTTAATCTAAAGTTTGTCTGTCTGATAAATGTTTTTAAATACAGCTTTATCTCTAATGAAGAATAACTATCAGGATAATTACAAGACTATGTTGTGGTGCAAATCCAAAATAAGGGACATTAGAACAACAAAGTTAAACGAGACTGGACACACACCTTGCAGGGTTTATTTGACCCCAGGAGTCTTTCCTGCTAGGAGAAGGGGGGCTGGACCCAATGTTCTCATGAGGTCCCTTCCAGCCCTAAACTTTTGTGAATCTGTGGATGTTAAATTGATGTTTGTGTGAGTCATCTTTGCTCCTCTTGCTATGCTCTTTCCTTCTGTCTTCTTAGTGTGTGGGATACATCATCTCAATATCTTGAATTCATAATGTGACATTTCCAAGGTCAAAATTTTATGTTAATCTCAGTAGGAGCACAACAGGTTTATGTGGAGCAAAACTACAATTGAATCTAGTATGAGGGGCCCTCTCCAAGAGTTGTGAGGAAAAGAGAAGTTAAAATGTCTTGACTTAGAGAAGCAAAGTTAGCATACCACTGAAGTGCTATGTGACTGTTTTTCTATACCCATATAAAAATTTTATAGCCAGATTTAAGCCTGTCCCCTCCAGCAAAGATAGTGTAAATGCAACTGGGTGTATGGAATATTCCTGATTTTCTTTTATTGGATCTTCTTCAGATGGAAGATAGCAAATTCAGGTGGCTATTGAGGGGCTTATATACACTTACTAATTTAAATGAATTGAACCTCTGTGAAGTAGGTTACTAATCAGTGGGCACATCCAGACAAGTGCAGATGTTTGTTTCTTTGGGGACAAGTAGCAACAGCAGACCTTGTGCCACTGCTACTTGTCCCTAGGGAATGCCCATGTCACGTGTGCTCTAGCACGGTGGCTGGTACCCCAGATGAGGTAGGAGAGGCTGAGGTCAGCAACTATGCTGGCCCTGGGAGCCTCACCTGGTGTTCTGAGGGCCTCCCAGGGCTACAGGGAGCCTGGCCAGTAGCCAGAGTGTGGCTCCAGCCATCCAGGCTCTGGTTTTGGGTGGCATGCGCTACCATCATATGCACTGCCTGCTCTTTTCAGCATTGCTTTTATTTGACCCTGGGATGTCCCAGGCTCAAAAATTCCCCCAAAACTGCAAGATACCAGCATGGGGAACACACATATGTGTGGTGTGTGGTGCCACAGATAGGTCTAAGTTACCTTATACCACACATCTGCACTCATCTGGACATGGCCAGTAGGTGCATCTACGCATGCTATTCATGTTCAGCAATAAACTCCAGAGCCATTTGAGCCACACTCAATTGCTCCTGGGTTCAGCATGTACTTGTACACCCAGGATGGGAGCAATTTGAACTGGGCAGAGCGGCTCTGAATTGGCAGAGGCATGGTGGCTTAGCCCTGGGCTCTGGCTGGTGGCTTTGCATGGCAGAGGGGCTGGCAGGAGGCAAGGGTCTGGCCCCTGCCTGGCTGGGCTGACCAGTTGCAATTTTTACCCGGCAGTCACCATCTGCACATGTGTTTGATTGCACATCTTCTGTAAAATAGCACTGTGTCTGACAGTACTGCAGCTATCTTACAGCTGAGTCAATCAGTTTACTATGCCCTAATATGCACATGTAGCTGGTGATGCTTTTACTGTGGAGTTAATTAGTCAGCTCTTCAGTAAAATGCACATGTAGATGCACCCAGTATAATTAATAAAGGCAGAACTGCATTCTAAAATGGTCTTAGTTAGAAAAATGGGCAATCTTTATTTTATATCTTTGTTCCAATTATGTATTTACATATTATTCATATAGCTTCCTTTTGTATTTTTTTTCTTTTCTACTCCTGTCTCCTTGCTCCTTGGCCTATGATTGTTGCTATCTTAATTTTTCTTATCCACAAAATCAGTTGAACAAATTTAATAATATTACGTTAAGAGTGGGGTGCATGCTACATGTGATTAAGCAGTTTTGATTCTACAATGGAGTCTGATATGTCAATGAGTGAGCCTAAGAGATTCTAGAGGGAGTTTAATTTTCCTGTGAACTTCAGGCTTGGAATAGCACATTGAGAGAGAAAGAAGAATTGGACTCTCTTTAGACATACCTCTTAACTTGATCCACAACCTTTATTTATGCCAGCTTTGAGAATGTTATAGTTAGTGCTCTACTCTGAACTCTTTTCTTAAAGATAGGGTTGTTGGATGAAAACTGTATGTAAATAAAACATTTTAATTAATAGACATGCACGGGCTTTTATTAATTACCTAGCTTGTACCTAATTTTACCCTAAATCTATCTGTCTCCTCGTCAATCTAACATACATATTTTCCTTACCTGAAAAAAGGCTTATGCTAAATGTAGGAGGTTTTTTTTTCATTCTATCCCTCTTTGCCATGCTTTTGCCTTTGTATCTCCCTTGATATTTCCCTTGCTCCTTTCCGTGCTGCTTAACCTTTTGACATGAGTTTCCCTACCAGCCTCAATTACATCTCAAGTACTATCCTAGGTCTCCCATGAGCTTTTGAACTCAAAATGGCCTCATCCCTTGTGCCTTGCTCTTTCCTGGAGTTTCTAAATTTCTCTTCTAATTATTATCTTTGGTTTCTTTGATAGGTCTAGGGAAAGATTGTTGCAGGAGTAGATGACATGCTTTCCTGGTATTCAACACTCATTGTCATCTCTTACAGATCCCAGTTGTTCAGTCTCTGTAACACACTGCTACTCAGCCCTAATTCATCTACAGCTTGTTCCTGCTATCATTGATTTTCGTGGCTCATAGTCAGGACACATTTGTTAAACCCATATACCAGCCACATTATCTTTCAGGTTTTCACTCTGCTCAGTAAGCTCCAAAGTTATTGCCATTCTATAGTAATTTCCTTTGCTGCAATTGAACTTATTTTTTTCCCCCTGAACACATAAAGGAAAATTAAACAGTATTTTCAGAACCAGGTGCTTAAAGTTTATCTTAATTTTGTGGAAGTGATCATTTTTTAATACCTATTTTTACACATTTACGTCCTGATTTTCCAAAGTACATGTTCAGCCCTTCTACAATTTAGATCTCTTATTTAGGTGCTTGCAGACAGATTTAGATGTCCAACTATAGGTACTTCAGTTTAAAGATGTTGCCCTAAATATTCTGTTCCTTTCCAGAATAGAGTTTAACTTACTCTTACAAGTCTTACAAGACTTTTTTTTATTACTCTTGTAACTTTTTATTCTGTTAGAAGCTTTATAAAGTTCTTATCCAAATTTTTTATTTTTCTAAAGAAAGTTTATGTTCTTCTTTAAAATAGTTAATGTTATTTAGTGATTTTACAGCTAATTTCCTGCTTAACTGTTTCCTGTCAACAGTTAAAACAACATGAACAAACCACACACTTTTCCCTTAAACTAAGGTATGTATCACAATCTCACTCATCCAGCCACAAAATCATTTTCATATAGAAACCTAGAGTAAGAGGTTAAATTCACTCCCTTATTGCTGAGTAATATGGTTACTATGGTAACCAGATCTTAAAAGTTGGGACAGCAGCCTTACCCTAAAATTAAACTTCTTAAGCTACCCCTTTGTAGTTTGTTCATGTACAAATAAACATTATAGCTGTTGGGTTTTTTGTTATCCTGAGTTTGTGATAATGTTATTCACCAATGAACAGATCCTATATTGTTTACTTCCAATGTTTAGCAATTTTCATTAATAGATACAAAGGAAGGGCTCCTCCAGTAGTGTCCCTAGAAATAAGTCTCAGAGTCCAATGCATACCTGGGTATTATAGATGCAAGTCAAAAAAGGGATATTTGAACACTCACATGTTTACATGATGCTTTTAATACATCACAAGATGTTCCCTGTTCAGATCTTTGCCTTTTCTGTGTCTTTGTCTTGATGCATCTTGCATACATTTTTCATAACTCTGTTTTGTATCAGAGCCATACAGATATGAGGTGTTTGTATCCTTGTAGCTACATTTCTTAGAATGTCAGCATTTGCATCTTGGAAGGTCATCAGTGTATAAACTGAAGTCTACTGCTGAACTATATGTTTCTGAAGGTTTCTACACATAACAGTATTTGGACAACCCTGTACATGCTACCAGTGGCAAGGGTTTTCAATATAAAACTGATTTATTTTTCCTTCTCTGCATTTATAGAGTGACCTTTTGTAGCTACCACTAGGTATCTGTGAATATAGTTTAAAATAATCAGTAGGAAGGTTGAAGTGATAGTCTTTTCCCAAAATATTTATGCCTAAAATGTTTCTCAATAATATATTTTTTCCTTGGCCAGTTCCTAGTTTATCCTTTTCCTCGTTTTTACAACAATGTCAAATATATATTTCCCGCAGTATCCCAGAATCAGCACTGAGTCAACCGTTAAATATGTTCATTCAGTTTTTTCATATAAAATTCTCCCTAACACTTAAGTTGCTGAATAAATGAAAGCAAACATATATAGGGACAGCAGATGTTCTAATACTTATTAGTGCCAAAATACCGTAATTTCGTTTTCCAAGTTTTTCAAATGTGGGCTCAGGTGGTGTTAGTTCAGTTTGTTAGTAGACCTATGTAGAGACTGAAACTAGCTCTTGTTACCCTCCAACAGCATCCCATAAGGTTACAGACTGTTCTGCTGATTTTGTACAAGA
The DNA here is from genome assembly GCF_052110815.1 of Crocodylus siamensis. Lineage (NCBI taxonomy): Eukaryota > Metazoa > Chordata > Crocodylia > Crocodylidae > Crocodylus > Crocodylus siamensis. Next base: position 59,800,262 of record NC_143399.1, read on the forward strand.
GTGTAATGGGATTCAGGGATGTTAATTTCTTTGCCCAAAGTTACAAAGCAAGATTTTGTTTCACAACTTAGGTAAACTTGGAATACTGTCTTCCAGTCCTCTGCTCTGGCCCTCTACCATTATCTGTAGGGTATTTGCAAGGACATCTTTCACTCAGGCAGAAAGCCAGTCAATAAAAATAGCTGAAGTCTTCCTATGTCTCTTATCTGTTCCCTTTTCTTGGTTTGCATTCCTCATTGCTTGAGGCCAATATAAAACAAGGGCAAATAATTTTTTTGTGGCAAAAATACCTGTGCGTCCATGGTCCTATATAAATAACCATCATAAATACAAGTGTTTAGAAATTATGTAGCTTTCTTTTTATTCACATAACTTCTAATGGAGTAAATCAGAGATGCTTCATGGATTCTTAGAACTTGCTGGAGTTAAAATTTTGTTGAATAGTGAACATACCACTTGTTGGACATCCCTGTACCACAGCCATCTTGGTTACTGGGGTTTCTCCAGTTGCTTATAAGAATACATGACTTGTCTGAATAGGTATGATACTAGGTTTCAAAGAATGTAGGGTATGCTGAATGGCTTTCAGTCACTTCAGGAGTACCCAGAAAGGATACAGCCTGTCATTACTTCTCTTCTCTGTAGTTGATTTCCTGAACTGGAAATTGCAAAGTATGGCAAGTGTTTAAAACTTGGAGAGGGGAAAAGAATCATTCACCAAGCTTAACTTTTTAGATGACTTTCTTGTCCTTTTACAGAAACATTTACACAAAGAAAAACTGAAAATAATAGATGCAGTGGGAAAGATGCCCGAGTTATAAATGCTGCTGAGTCAAAGTTGATCTCTGAGATAAAGATGTAGCAGAAGAAGAAGGTATGTCTTTTCTGATAGTAAAGAATAAAAAGAAATGGAATATTTTCTTTCCCAGGGTCACTCAACCTGCAAAGGATGGTGAGTTCCAAAGGGAAAATAAATGAAAAGATTAGAAAAGCAAGCACTACATTCTGTCAGCTGTCATGACTTTCTCACAGAAGCTACATCAGTGTAAACATACTAGTAAAATAATACAATAGAAATAGCTTTCAGCCAGGGTTTGCACCTCAAACTGCAAAGCGATCTTCTGAAAGCAGCCACTATAATGCAAAATGAACCCAATTTTAACTGTCGCTTGTCCTTCTCTATATGCATGTGACAGCCTAGGGAAAGGTAATAAATTAATAGCCTCACAGTCCCATATTTAGGAAAGTATAAGGATAACTGTAGTACAAGCCTTCTTTCACTCTCTCACCAGTGTTCTACATCCATGGCCTGGATGGAAAATAGATATCTTAGTCTCCTTGATCTCTAGTGCCAAACCTTCTGTTAGGAGAATTGTGGGGTTCTTAATAATATGAGCTCTTCTTCACTCAGGACTAAACCTAGAGAGTAGTCTATTTATGAACTCATTCAATCCTATTTCAAACACCTCAGGGGGAAGTAAAAGTTTTGATCATTGTAATGGAGCCTGTAGTTAGTGTTGAGGAAATCTCAAAAGGTTTCTGGAACAGAACCAGGAATTTAGATACATTTTGTAATTAGATTTTATGATTATCAGGGCAGGAGGAGAAACTTAATTTTATGTCTTTGAACACTGAGCACATTAAGAAAATTGAAAAATAATAATCACAATAATACAGTACCTCTGGTCCAAATTTTCACATGTAAAGTCCATCTCCTAAGTCCGCATGTAAGCACCTGAATACAAGAGATCCCGTTCTCAAAGAGGCTGAGCTCTTGCAATTCTTATTTAGTTCACTGGAATTTCTAGGTCCGCAGCACTTCTGAAAGTCAGGCCATTTATATCTATTCAATCCAACTGACTTCTCGCACCGTCAGGTACATAAGGTAGAGGTCATTTTTTCACCAATCAGTTATGCTCTGGGCCAGTTCCTTTAATTTGCTCAGGCTAATAATTTGTAAGGTTGCTGTTATAGTCCTTATTATGCTGCAAAAGGACTGTCTGCATTGACCCCTTCCTGTTGCTTTGGGGCTGCCAAAACAGGGCTTGTTTGGAAAGCCTGTTATCTTGCATTCTCAGAATAAGTCTAAGGTTACCTAAATATAGATTTAAGGTGAGGTATTCAAAAAGTTCTACCATTTGACTTCAGTGGGAAGTGAATTTCACCAATTTAATGCATCCATGATTAGGCCTGAATGTGATTTGTATCACAACAGACATGGAACAGCCATTTACACATTAGGCTTAAATGGCAATTAAGTAAAATAAGCCACAACTGTTCTGAGGCAAAGGGTTAATCTGAATAATTTACAGGTACTTAATATGGGACAATGGGCTGTAAGATTTGGGATTTGCTGTGAGACAAAGTGCATTTTGTCTGTTTTTTAGCCTAAGTCTCAGCAAACACTTTCATAAATCCCACCCATGCCATTCTAACACTAAGCACCAAGATTTGAAATTCTGAATAGCCATAAAAACATATTTGGTGTGACTAACCAAATAGTATCAAATAACTATCAATACAGTTGAGTTCTTCTCAGTATAATGAGACTAGTTGAGTCTGTTTATTCTGTGTTTTTTTTTTAATAATGTTTCTGTATTTTTCTTCTCACCAGAGAAATAATGAGAATGAAAACTTTAAAAGTGGTGACCAAATCTAACCCACAAAACAAAAGTACAATTATGTTTACACCTCCATTTGAATAGCAGGTACAGATCTAGGTAATTCTGCCTGTAACCACATGCCCTGCAAGTGAAACACTAAAGCTTTAAAAATATGCAATTAGTTAAATGATAAGAGATAATTTTTGAGGCATTTCATTAAATAGGACATGGTGCACTGGGAATATTATACTCTGGTCAAGGCTTTTATTTTGTACTTATGGAAAACCCTTGACATTGTCTCCAAACATGTCCTTTATTTTATTATGTCTGAACAAGTGCTTGTACTGTATGTTATCTTTTCCAAAGCCAGCTAGGCAGCCAGTTCTTTTCTATTCTGTGAGTACTAGCACTGTGTCTTTGATCTGGTACATTGCTTATGCACTTTTTTATGTCTGGAAAAAGCTACTCTTAATTACTCAGTACCTATCAATTCCCACTCTGATAAATCATGGATCAAACATACTCTGGATTATAACCCTCTTGTAGCTTTAATATGCCAAGTCAATTAGTGGTTAATATGATCCAAAATGTCTTTATCATTTTACTTTTTGAAAAATATTCTGTCCCTGGACTTTCTATAGTTTTAGAGATTTTTTGGTTGAACACTTGTAAATCCTCCTCCTCTCCCCGCTACTCAGCCTATTCTGGTTCTGGAGTGGGTTTTTGAAGTCTACTGTGATAAATATAATAAGATAAAATATATTTTAAAATAAATTTGATTTTGTTTAATGTATAAAGATACTCTTCTTATTTGGTTTGGCATGGTATGGAGTAAAGTAGAAATACAATAGTCATGCAAAAATGGTTTGTAGGAGATGACAGGGGAAAAACCTGGAAACAAGCTTGAACTTAATCCCTACTGACACTACAGCAGCACTCAGGACACCTAAGAGAGTGTCACTGGTGGCTTTGCATGACCATCCCTCTAACCCTAACCTGTAGGGGGCTGTATTGTTTCCCAGTACCACCCACCAAGCTAAACCAGTCACAGGATTCCTTCACCAGTAGATAGCAACTCCCAAGACAGTCCCTGTCATCCTTAGTGTTTCCTCTTCTCTACGACTATGCCCCAGGTTGAAATTGGGCGGCTCCAGTATAAACTCCTATTTAAGCTGCTGAGAAGGTTCAGTAGGGCCTAAGAGATGTAAAGGATCTGGTTAGATCATATCACAAAGTTACCACCCGAAGTCAACTTGTGTAAGGGTCTCATATCAAGCTCATATAATTTAATAGAAAGATTCACACTTAGACAAACAGGCTTTGAATTTGACCCCAAATCTGCACAAAGGAGGAATACATGGTAAGTATGATCAGGTACAATTTTACCTGTATAAGTGATAGGAAACCAGTTTGTAATCATTAACAGAACAGAAGTTCAGGACATGTAGACTAGTTTAAAAATGACAGACTCTGGTCTAAGATTTACACCCCTGACCACCAAAGGACAAATGTGTGTTCTGTTACTTAGCAATCTAAACAATGCCACTTACAGAAAACCATGTAACTTAGATTGATTCCACCTTTGGCTATTTGAATGTCTGTACCTACCCTACATATTGGAATACAAAATTCACTTTATTCTGCCAGTTCCCATGTAAAAGAGAATTATCACATGCACAAAATAGTTGTGGAAAGTAATATTATTACTCCCAGCTTTAATTCCTCCTCTGTAGATTTTGAATAATTTCAGAAGGGACAAAAGTATACAGCCATTTCAGAGAGTGGCATCGTATGACACAGCCATGTTGCCAGCAGCATGAAATGTTCATAAGCCATGCAAAAGTAGCCAGATTTCATGTGAATTTCTGGAATTTTTTTTTTACTGTCGGCCCTCTGGTAATTCCTTTTTCATGTCTGTGAAAAATACAACCTAATGAAATTATTCCAGATATCCAATTTCATCTTCACCAATCTTCTTTGCACATACACATAGGTAGCAGGTGGGGTGGAGGGCATGGGGGAGTAGGGATTATCTATTGGTTGTAAAATGTGAAAGTGTATGTAGCAAAGTTAATGCTTAAATTTAATTCTATAAAAGGTAAAATGTTTCCTCCATCAAACAGGACCACTATTTTAATTATCTTAATTCTTCCATTACTCTAAAAGAGGAATTCCTTGATACCTTTGGAAGATAAGAGTTATGAATGACACCATAGTAGAAATCATTTTTATTTCTGTTTTCAGTATTTTAACATCTGTTGCCAGATTGAAAATCTGCTGCTAATTGCTAGTTTATCAGAGATTTCCCTCTGATGCTGCTTTAATTATCTAGATATTTACTTAGACTAATTTGGCTAAATTCTACTCTCAGTTATACCAATGTAAAGCCAAAATAATTTCACTGACTTCAGTCAAGTCACCTGCTAGCAATGACACAGAATTTAGACCCAGATCTTCCTGCACCGGCCTAATAATGCCAAGTATGAGTGTACTAGTCATTAAAAATATCTCAAAGTTAACAGGGTTCCATTCAAAGTTCCTTTTTTTTGAGAGATGTTGGCAGCCTTAGCAAACATGAAAACGGATGAAAGAAGAATCAATCATCCACCATAATTTTTTACTGTAATTTGGATTGTTTCTGCTTACAAATGAGAATCACTCATACATTCTAATTTAGCAATGGATATCCCTAAGATGCTCATGTTTACTCCCCTGGAACTTGTCATAGGTGCAACAGTTCTTCTGTGTAGTGTCACTTGCAGAATCAGGCTCTTGGCTGCTGGTAACTAAGCAACAATGAAAATCTTCCTACTTTGATTCAATAGCAGAGTTTCTTTGTGTGGTTGCTGGATTTCAATTTCTGTTTCACTGCAGTCTTTACAGCTGCTGGAAGGCACAGTCTTGTCCAGTGCCCTCCGTGTAGGTTCACACAGAAATCATTTCAAGTGCTATGAATTCCACTACACTATAAGAAAGCACATCCTGCCAAGGGCTGTTTTTTAAGGATTGCTGATGCAGAAAACATGACTAAAAGTACCTATGAGATAACCTGCTATGAACCAATGGCGATGTGTAGGGGGTGCACCCCCTTACAACCAGCATTCCCCACTTAGGCAATGGGCAGGAGGGGCAGGTGGGAGTGCTGGTGCCCCCCCTGACAATACTGGCTGGGGAGTGGGGGCCCCAAGAGAAGCACTGCTGGCACTTCCAGGCATGCCCCTGGCACTTCTGGGCATGCCACTGGCACTTCCAGGTCAACACAATTGGCTGCGGGCTCCCCACTCCCCCAATCGACATGATCAGCTGCAGAGGAACACTGCCCCCACCCCCCGGTCAGCACGATTTGCTGCAAGGGGACCCCATCAGTTGCTGAATGGCGTCTGGGGGTCAAATGCCCCCCCTGACTCAGGAGATACCAGTTGCCCATGCTATGAACACTACCTGTTGGGCTGCAGTGTAAGACAAAACAGTATAAAATGCAGAGACCAAGGTAGACAGGCAATTTATGTTTCTATGGTTACAAGAATAGAATTTTATGGAATCTGGTTCAGAAGTTAGGCTGAACCTTTAAAGATGGTGTTGCAATTCAGTTCTTAACTTTTGGCTAAATCCCATGTGGCACTCCATACTGTATAGCCATATTACCTCTAGCAGGTCTCGTCAGCTTGGCTACACCTTTGTGATTGCAAAGCCACTGGTCATCTTTGAAAACTTATGATGATCAGGGGAAGTCCTGGCTGATTGGAAAATGGCAAATGTAGCACCTATAGTTATGAAAGGAAAAAACGAGTATCCAGGGAACTACAAATCAGTCAGCCTCACCTCAGTCCCTGGAAAAATCATGCAGCAGATCCTCAACAAATCCATATGTAAGCACTCGGAAGAGAAGAAGGTGATTAGGAACAGTTGGCATAGATTCACCAAGGGCAAGTCATGCCTGACCAACCTGATTACTTTCCATGATGAGATGATAGGCTCTGTGGATGCAGGAAGACCAGTGGATGTGGTGTACCTTGATTTAGCAAGGCTTGATACAGACTCACACAACATTCTTGAAGACAAGCTAAGGAAGCATGGGCTGGATGAACAGACTTTAGGGTGCATAGAAAACTGGCTGGAGCATCAGGATCTCATCCAGTGCACTAAATGCCCTGATGAAAAATATGTAGGAGAAACCAAATAACAATTGTGTACAAGAAGGAGCACACACCGAAAATCCATCAGAGACAAAAATATGTAATTACCTGTGAAGGCACACTTCTAATAAGACAGTCACTCAGTTCTAATCCTCAAAGGAACTTATAAAACAACTTTTGTAGACAAGCCTACAAACTTCACTTCATAATCTCCTGGATACAAAAAATCATGGACTCAAGATAGACATTGGATTTATGACACATTACAACCTGCCTAACATCCGATTCACCAGGTGCATGCCTGACCTTTCCATTTACACTCCCCTCCACTTCCTCACCTCCTCTCCTTTTCTGTCCTTTGTCTTCCTAAGGCCACTGTACTCATCCTTGGTGAGGCCACGGCTGGAGTACTGCATCCAATTCTGGGCATCTCAATTCAAGAAGGATGTTGATAAGCTTGAGAGAGTCCAGAGGAGAGCCACGCGCATGTTCAGAGGGCAAGAGAACAGGCCTTATGAAGAGAAGTTGTGAGCCATGGGACTCTTCAGCCTGGAAAAGCGCAGGCTCAGGGGGGACCTGATGGCTGCCTATAAGTACATAAGGGGTGTACATCAAGATCTGGGAGATCATCTGTTCACCAGAGTGCCCCACTGTAAAACAAGAACTCCTCCAGATCACTTCAGGCTGGACATAAGAAAACATTTCTTTACTTTTCGAGCTCCCAAGACCTGGAGTACACTCCCTCCAGAAGTGGTGCAGGCACCTACTATGGACTCTTTCAAGAAATGCTTGAATGCTTATCTTGCTGGAATCCTTTGACCCTAGCCAACTTCCTGCCCCTGGGACAGGGGGGCTGGACTTGATGATCTTCAAGGTCCCTTCCAGTCCTAATGTCTATGAAATCTATTAAATCTAATATCCAGCTGTTTACTTTTTTCACAAACTGCCTCTTTTCTACCTTGGAGAACTGAACTACAGTAGAGTCTCCCTTACTTATCTTTGGCTTTATTTCTCCCACATCGCCCCCCTCCCCATCCCTGCCCTTCCCTTCTCTCCCCATTGTTTTCTTAATTTCCACCTATTTACATTCTCACTGACATCTGGTCACACTTTTAGCTTCTTTCATTCCTTGGAGATCTCAGAACAGCCTGAAGAAGGGTGCCTGTACCCAAAAGCTTGCAAAGAACTTTTTTCCAACTACTCAGTTGGTCTAATAAAAGATATCACATCTACCCAAAGAAGCTTGCCTGCCTATGTCCTTAGAACAACATAGCTACAACCAAAAATCCTGCAGCATATTTCAGAATCAGTACAAGGAGCTGGGAATGGCTTGTAAAAAGCAGAGTATTATTTGCCCATAATAGTGTCAGAGACAATTAAAAATGGTCAAAACAACAAAAACCCTAGATGCCAGCTATCTTATCTCAGTCTTATCCTGCCTTTTCTTTGGGTGGTTTCCACTTGTCCTAATCACCTATTCTGAGTCTGTCCTCTGTTTTCCACAGATCCTCTGTCTCTTAATCAGCCTGAGTTAACTGGCAGTCCTTTTTCAATATCAACATTCTTTTATCTGCCTTGCAACCTAGAACCTCTTCCAGAAAATATTCTAGCTAAAAGCAAATACCCAATTTATTTAAATACAACTCAACCCTGAATTTAAGATGACCCCCCAATAATTAGAATCTGTATATGGTAAATTTATAAATTTGTTATAATTTTCCAAGGTAATGTATTTATCCAAGGGTTATCTTAAATTGATCTCCGCTCCCACTGCTACAGCAAGGAAAATAATGAGTGAGCCCTATGCCCTCCCAATTCTTCCTTCTGCAACCTTTATGCCTTCCCTAAACACCATCATCACCCGCCACTAGCTCCCCACAGTCTCTGCCCCTTTACCCTCTGTTCCCTGAAATCATTCCTCTTCTCTCCCCCCGATACTGTGCTCAGGCTCTATTCCTTCCCAGAGCACAACATGTGGAAGCTTAGCTCTTGCTGGGCCATGCAACCGTGTCAGTGCTGCTGACTAGCCAGGCAGGGGAGTGTCCATGTGCTTTGTGCCTGGGAGAGAACCCAGCTGAGTTGCACATAATAGTAAATGGGGAGGGAAGAGGAAAAGGTAATGGGGGGCAGAAGCTGTACAGGGCAAGTAAAGGCAGGGGCCCTGAAGCTGCTGTTGGTCTGAATCTGGCCTTGATCCACAGCTGCCTCAGAGCTGGCATAGCTCTCTCACCTCCTTCCCCAGCTTTATATTCAAATCCCTCATGCTGATTAGAGGGGGGAAAAACACCCATCTTAGATTTAAGTAAATATGGTATTCCCAAGCTAAATTCCATAGAAGTGCTTCACAAGTTAGCTTCCTGCCCTCATACACTTGTAGGGGTTCAGACTGATAGTCAGACTCATTACACAAATGTGAGAGTGCACATGTTTCCCTCACAGGAGGAGAAACAGTGGCACACCGTGGGAAATATAGTCTAACCAGCTTTTGATATGCTTTATGCCCCAAGTTTACTGTGAATTTGTTCTTGTGATCCCTAGGGTGGAAAATCAGAACCATAGAAACCTGAATTGTGGGGATTGTGATATATTCAAACTACAGTTCCCATTAAACACCACAGTGGCATTTCAGAAATGAAACAAAGTATTTTGGTTCTTTGTCAAAATATTTCAGTGCAATCTATTTCCCCATTGTTTGACCTTTTTCTACTCACTGCTTCCTAAAATATAGAAGAAATGCAGGGAAAGCAGACCCATACTTTATGGAAAATACTTTATTTTCAGATATATACATTTCAGACATTAAAGATATTTTAGTTCACTACAGCAGGAAAATTCTCAGTATCGACAGAACATAGTCTTCAGTCAGGATCTATTCTGCAGTTCTAAGAGTGGAATTATGCCATATTCTTTGTCTCAGCATCAACTCTTACAAGAAAAATACAGAATCCTAGAATCAGGTTTTTCAAGGTACAACAGAGAATTTGATTCTTCAGAGGTAAAATGACAAATTTCTGATGTCAGGACACAAAAGTCCACCTTTTAAAGAGATCTAGTGCTGACTTTTATTCAGCACTAAGAAGCCACTTGAATAGTGAAAGTTTGCTTTTGTTCATTACAAACAATTTTATTTGCACTTAGTAGGCTTCAGCTAGATTTCATTAAAAAATGTTAAAAAAAAAGAAAGAAAGGGAAGAAAAAAACCTGCTTGGTGAAAACTAAAAGAAAAAAAGCTTTCCAAGCCTCTGAGTCATAAGAGAGTTTAATTCAAGTTAATGGATGCTACCTTGAAATATGTCTGCTCCGTTGTTGAGGCTGCTTTCAGGCTCCAGGAGTTGCAATTCTGGATAGCATATTTTAAATCACAGGTCTGAAACATGGATCTCTTTCCCCTCCCTTTCCTCCCAGAAACTAAATCCCCAAGCTACTAAACACATTGATTTATTTTAAATGTGAACAAGGATGTGCCTTACCCCTTACTAGGTTCAGAGCATCATCTAATTCTTGATTTATAAAGTGACTGATTTAAAATAGCTATCCACCAGGAAGCAACCCACCCAATCTCTTTTCCTCTGTCCTTTGCACTGAAGCACTTTTTATTCAATACATCACTCAACAGCTTAACACTGCAGCAACAGTAGAAATAACTGAAAAGAGTCAGAGATAATTTCTCCTCTCTACTGGTGGCATCACACTGACTTCAGCAGAACTGCATAATCATGAGGGGAAAATTTTGACTTTAGGGTTTTTTTGGCCAAAGATGCATGTAAGGAGCCATAAGGATCCAGCCTGTCTTGTGTTTTCTATAATGGACTTCAGAAGACTACTAATCTATTCCTAGGTGATCATTGCACCAGCCTCTTTACTTCATACAGCAACTAGATGAAGCTCTTTCATCATCAGCTGTCAACTCTCCAATCTGATGTGAGTGCACTAGTTGAATAACAGCTAGTTTCAGCTGTTGGTTCATCAGAAGTTGTCTGTAAAATGTAATCTCTGATGAGAAACTAGCTTGGGTTTTGCTTGTTCACAGCAAAGCTCACTTCATCTGCATTTAGTCACTTGTCTTGTTGTGACTAGAAATGACTCTGAACCATAGTGTTTGCAAACAACCAACCTAAATATTTAGGAGCATTTAGACCCAGCAGTTTGGTTTATAACTATCTAATAATTAGTCAGTTTAGTAATCGATATCAGTGCAAGAGTATTGGTGGATTCCCATACTTCCACCCCATTCTTGTTAATGAATAAATGTCAAGACTTCATTCTAACTGATTAGTTCAGGAGCGGGCAAAATACAGTCTACAGGCTGGATCTGGCCCATGATGGCATTTTGTCTGGCTTGCAAACAAAAGTCTCTCAGCCCCATCCAGCCCAGGTATAGGGGGCAGCCAAGGCTCTGCTGTGGCAATGGGGCTCCTTTTCCTGGCAGCCCCTGCAGTGGCTCATTTTAGTGGCTGCTGGCAGTGGCAGCCCCACTCCCTTGCTACCCCAACCCATCCACCCCGTACCCATCACCAGGGGTGCCAAGTAGAGCAGATGGGCAGGGTCACTATAGAGACTGACTAGGACCTGTGGCAGATGTTTCTTTGATCAGGAGCATCCCCTCAAAGTATTAGTTGAGAGTCCATACAGGTTTTTAAGATCTGTATAGGTATACTAAACTTAAAGAAAACATCTTTCTACCAGTCATGGTAATACAATCAACAGATGGTTAATACAAACCCCACCATAGAGTTCCTACATGAATAAGCTACATAATAAATAATGTTTGTGGTAGGTAAGATCATTAGCCCTTTAGCCCCTTCATTATCTCTCTGACCCCTACAGATTGTCATTAATGAAACTATTACTTCAGATACTGTAGCTGCTGTTACAATTCCAGCAGCGCCCTAGTAATGATGTAAGTGTTAAGTACAATTATATTGCTAAACTATGCATTACATGCTCCCAGCATCAGTCCTACACAGTTGCAGGCCTTTGACTGACACTGGTAAAAATTCTGGAATGAACTGTGCTTATTAGAGCCCACCAGGAAGGCTAGCTTCTTAGTATAATTAGATCCCCAGAGTATGTTGGATAGCTTCACAGTTGGGAAGTTAGAAAAAAATCATTCTAGAGCATGCAGAGGACTGCAAATGCACCTGTAATTAAATTTATTTTTTCTTCCTGTTTCTCCTGATTAGCAGAATGGAACAGGGCTTTGTGTATGCTTTGTGTAACCAAAGCTGAATTCCCTCTCTAACTTACGTACATAACCTTTTCAATGGTTTCCATTCTGATTATCATCAGCCTTGTTCCAATATTGCTTTTGTAGTTTGCGGTGGCTAATATGATTGCCCTTCCTGAAACAGCAAAGGAAAGGCATTGAAAAAGAAGTCTCTTGTGGCATTTAAATATTCTCCTACTTCTTTTGTTACTCTAAGATCCTGTTGCCAGAACCTTCTTTTCCTTCATTGTGGATCAAGTGCTGAAATTTTCCAGCTAAGTTTTACTCCTTTGCCTATTTTGAGCTGTTACCCACTTGTCAGTCACTGGCAAGTCACTGGTTGGCTTTTACTACAGGCAAACTAACAATCTTTTCAGTGCTGGCTGAGTTCTCTTTAGCAGCCTTATGAGCTGTATAAAATAATATGTGGCAGTAACATACTATTTAAAATACGAATAACTAGAACTTTTCCTCTAACTTAACTGCCCACTTTACATTTTCAGACTAGCTCTTAGATGGAGATGTCTGTTCTTGGATCCTTTTGTGTAATACTCTTCCATTATCTTGCCTTCATCATTTGATTATGTGCTTTGTACACTGCCCTGGTCTGACCAAGATGAGATGGACTCTCCTTTGTTATATATGCCATGTCTTTGAGAAAAGCATTTTAGTTATAATTAACTGTATGAAACGGAAATGCAAATACTAAAAACATCTTTACCTTTATATAACACTTAATTCCAAAGGATTCCAGCAGACTTTTAAAGTTTATATAGTTATTTGCAAATATGGGGGTTTTTTAAAAGCAGAAACAAGCAAAAACCCTAATTCAAAGCCCAAGTTCTTTGATCTCCAAAACTTACACTCTAAGGACTTAATCATAAATAGAAAACAAGGATCCACACATGCACAGCTCAGTGTAGTATCAAGGTATAAATTAGACAGATAAAATATAACAAAAATGACCTGGTGCAAGAGTAGGTATAGCTGGGACTAATGGGATTAGTGATGACTAATTGCAAAAAGTGTTCTTGGAAAACGTGGGTGAAGAGACTGAAGAGGGGAGACTAATAGACTTAATTAGAGACTTAATAGACTGTAGCAGTCACTTCACCTTTGATATGTGGCCAAAACTAGGGTGTAAGACAGATGCCCATGAAAGAAAAGATAAAACACAATCTTTATTTCATTGTTAAAATGGTCTGGAACAAAAATGAGTCCTCCAAAAGCGTGGGTTCTGCCTCCCTCGCACATATATTGTCCTCCTGCACACTACAAACACACACAAATATAGTGCTTCAATCTTTTTTTCTCAGCCAATAACTTGCTTCCTCTCATTTCCCTTCCCTATTCCACATACTCCATACCTATTTTATCACCAATAAATTCTTCAATGTTTCTTTGTCAGCCTCTTGTTTTCAACCACCCTGATATATAGAATCCTTTCACATCGTCAGATTTAATGCCTTACAAGTATTAAGTTAACTTTCCCCTGAATATTAGCACTACAATAATTAACTCATATTTACTTTGCAGCTGTTATTTTTCTTCTAGTTTATGGAAAGCATTGGATTATTTAGAGATATTTGGGGAGGTTAGAGGGAAATTAGATCGAGTGAAAAATAGCTACCCAGTCTAAGGTAAGTCGAGATGGTGGGGGCTATCAAGGATTCGGGGGGGATGGAGGCAAGCAGTTCTGCAGATCTGTGGGGGGACTGAAGTGCAGGTGGGATCTGCATGGGGGGTTGGAGGGTAGGTGGAATTTGTGGAGGAACTGGGAGGGCAGGCAGGGTCCATGGGATGGTTGGTGGGTTTCAGGAGGGCTTGGTGTTATCAGGAGGTTTCACAAGGTCCATGGGAAGGCTTGGGGGAATGGTGGGACCATTCTTCCCCTCCCCCTGGGACCAGGGTTTTTTTTTAGCCCCTTGACCCTGCCTAACCCCAGAAAAAAAATCCCTCTTTTGAACTTACCCCTGCATCTGTCTTTCTCCTCCCCTGACCCTGACTTACTTCTTCAGCTTCTGGCAAACACTGATAAAACCAGCACTAGGAGTGATTTGCAGGATGGATGGATTGGTGGGTGAGAGGAATATTGTTCATCTGGGTCTAGGGTGAAACTAAAAATAGTATGGTGCCAGGGAGCCCTGGGGCTGCACTGAAAACTGTACAGAAGTTCTGTCAGATTGGTCTTGCCAGATCCCAGCTAAGCTAAAATACCACAGAGGTACACTTAACTTAGATTGGGCGACCATTTTTAGCCTAATATAACTGCCCTGAACTTCTGTACAGTTTGCACATAGATCCACCTAACTAGTAGGCCTATGCAAAGCAGCTAGTATTCGCTTCGGATTCAGATTCGGATTCGGCCAAGTCCAGGGACACTGATTCAATTCAATGATTTGAATCACTGCTCCAAATCAGTTTGGCCAAATCTGATTCAGACATCTCTGAATCTCCAAATCAGTCAGGCCCATCCTCACAACTTGGCAATGGCTGCTCCACCTGCCCCAGCTCCTGGCACTTGGCAGAAAAAAAGCACTGACTTACTGGGTGCTGCCAAGTGGGGGCTATCCTCGCTGCCCCCCACCTGCCCCAGGCCAGGTGGGGGGTTCTGCATAAGCCCCCTGAAGCCCTGAGGCCACTGCAGGAGTAGTGAGTCCCAGGGTTTTCTCACTTTTTTTTCTTAAAGGGCCAGAGCTGTGTTGGGCAGGTCAGCCGTGGGGGGTGGGGCTGGGGGAGCAAGGGGGAGTCAGGGGCTTGAGCACAGCCCCCCCCATGGAGCATGGGGCAGTGGAGGCCAGTAGGAATTGCCCCCTGCCCGGCAGCACCCGGTGCATACTGAGGTTTTTTCTTAAAGGGCCAGGAACTGGGGCCAGGCAGGGCAGCCATGGGGGGGGCTGGGGGAGCAGGCAGGGATGAGGGCTGGCAGGGGTTGCCCCATGGTTCCCTCCCCTGCTCCTAGTACTTACCAGCTCAGAGTCAGCTGCAGCTCCCTGCTGCAGCCACCAGGGGCTGCCCAAATCATCAAAGTTCTCTGAATCAGACCTTTTAATTTGTCCCTGATTCAATTCGGATTCAGAGATCTGGCCACTGAATCAGGCCGAATCTCCTCTAGATTGAATCATGACCCAAAGCTTTGCACAGCCCTACTAACTAGTGTAAGATCCTTACCTGGGCAAACTAAGTTAGATTAGGTAACCATTTTTTAACATGATCTAACCTCCCCCTAACCTCTTCAAAAATCTGTAGTGTTTTAAGCATTGATAGTCTTGCTTTTCTTACTATAAAGAATAGAGAACATGAAGGAAGTTTTGCCAGAGTGTATTTCATATACAAGATAAGTTGGCTTTTTGGACAAAGCTCAGAAAAAATATTTGAAACACCCAGGAGATCACAATGTAATTTAGAGAGAGGTAGTTATCTGTGTTAAGGTGGCATTTTAGGGTGTTTATAGATGTAAGAGGGTGCCAGTGTTTGTGCTGGCATCCGTACCAGCAGGCAGGCAGGATGGGCCAGGAGGGAGACTCCTGCTAGGGTAGGGTGGAGGCACAGCACTAAGCTATAAATAAACAGTAACTCATACGATGGTGTTGACTTGGAGTGCTGCTAGGGTCCCTGCTGGGGGGGGGCACAGCCAAACTGGGGCTTGTCTGAGGCCTCCACCCAGACAGAGCCCATGGGGGAGCTGGTGTCCCCCCACCCCCTGGCCTGTGGGGGTTTCCCAACAAGACCCAGGGAGGCAAGGATTGGTGATCCCCATGCCTGTCCTGCAGGGACCCACCTTAGGGCCCTGGAGGCGCAGGTGAGGGAGCTCCAGGAGGAGGTTAGCAGGCTAATGGGAATCAGGGCAGTAGAGGACAAAATTGATGGTTATTTCCTTTCCCTGCAGGGCCACACACCCAAAGAAGAAGCACCCCTGGAGGTGCCCTCGACTGCAGAGTGGCAGATGGTCACCCCCAGAACCAGGGCTGCTCGCAACACAACAGTACCAGTTCCTCCAATCCGGCTGGAGAACAGGTACAAGGCCCTGGCAACACTGGAGAAAAAGGAAGGAGACAAGGCAACCAGAGAGGAGCCAACTCCACACTCTCCATGCTCCAAACAGGCCAAAGGAGCTAAGCAGTCCTGGAGGAGAACGTGTCGAGTGATCATCATAGGTGACTCCATCCTGAGTAGTACAGAGGGCCCCATCTGTCACCAGGACCCCTCAACATGAGAGGTCTACTGCCTACCTGGAGCAGAGATTCAGGATGTGATGGGGATGACCAAGGCCGTGAACCAACCCACCAACTACTACCCCATGGTCCTAATCCATGTGGGTACTAATGATGCAGCCAGGAGAAGCCCTGATCACCTGGGGGGGGTGCTGAGGGAGATAGGTGCACAGCTGGTATTCTCTTCTGTCCTACCAGTGAGCAGACGTGGAAGACAGTATGAGATGTACATTACAGAGATCAACTGGAAGCTTTGGGAATGGTGTTTTGATGTGGGCTTTGGCTTCCTTGACAACAATCCCACATCACAACGAGAGACATGCTCAGATGGGATGAGATTCACCTTTCCCCTAAAGGTAAGCACGTATTTTCTTCTAGGTTGGTGGATCTCCTCCGGTGAGCTTTAAACTAGGCTCATCAGGGGAAGGGGAAGATGAGGGCGGAGGAAGCCTTAGACTGCTAAACCAAGCAGCACCCACAAGTACAGCCCAGCCTAGACTGACAAGTGGAACATATACACAGGTAAGCAACAGGGGCTAGGGCAATGCTGAGATTAGGAGGCCAGTGCACACATCTTCAGGAGGCCTCAAATGCCGCTACATAAATGCTTGTAGTATGGAAAACAAGCAGGAGGAACTTGCCTTCCTGCTAGCTGACACCAAGCCAGACATTGTGGGGCTCACTGAAACATGGTGGGACCCAACGCATGACTGGGTGGTGAATATCAAGGGCTATAGGCTGTACTGGAGGGACAGGAGAGGGAGGAAAGGCGGGGTTGTGGTGCTCTACATTAAGGAGGAATACATATCCTCATCAAGTAGCACAGAATCAGAGGAGAGGCACACGGAAGTGCTCTGGGTTAGAATACAAGGCAGTCGAGGGGAAAGGGACTTAATAGTGGGGGTCTACTACAGACCACGCAACCAAGGGGAAGAGCTAGACCAGGAATTCTCAAGTCAGCTCATGGAGGTAGTTAGGTCAAAGGACATGGTCATCATGGGTCACCTGAACTTTCCAGACATCTGCTGGGAAGAGCAGTCAGCCAGGTCTAACCGCTCATGTAGGTTCCTAGACAAAATGAAGGGCCTCCATCTAATCCAGGAGGTGTGCAGCCCCACCATGGGAGACGTCTTGTTGGACCTGGTGCTGGCCATGGGAAATGACCTGGTGAGGGGGCTGCGGGTGCTCAACCACCTGGGCGACAGTGATCATCGCCTGCTGGAATTCACCCTCCAGCACAAGATGGCAAAGGCCTGCAGCAAGGCAGCAGCCCTAGAATTCAGGAGGGTGGACTTCAATGAGCTAAGGAGAATAGACAGGGAGGCATTGAGGTCCCGGAGGGGAAGGGAGCCAGGTGTCCAAGAAGAGTGGTCGCTCCTCCAAGCCCAAAGGGAGGTAATCCCAACATGGATCAAAGGAAGCAGAAGGGTGCAAAGCCCCCATGGCTCACCAAAAGCATCTGAGAATGTCTTCTAGCTAAAAGAGAGGGAGGGGCCATCACCAGGGGCTATACTGCGGTTGCTCAGGGATGCAGGTGGGCAGTCAGGAAGGCCAAGGTGGAGATGGAACTGGGACTAGCTACCCAGATCAAGGACAACAAGAAGTCCTTTTTTTAAATCCATAGGGGACAAAAAGAAGGTACCGGGTAACGTGGGGCCCCTGCTAGGAAATCTGGTTATCACACCAGATGACAAAGCTAACCTAATTAATGACTTTTTTGCCTCCACTTTCCTGAGCAGGGACCAGATCAGCCCCACTAGTGGGCCCCCCTCAGGCCCCAGGGAAGGTGCACCTAGGCCAAGGGTCAGTGACAATCTAGTCAGGGAATTTCTGGAGGGACTGGAAGTATTTAAATCACCTGGTCCGGATGATCTCCACCCCAGAGTGCTGAGGGAATTAGCTGAGGTCATTGCGGGACCCCTGGCATGACTGTACGAGCACTTGTGGTGCTCTGGTGTGGTGCCAGAGGACTGAAAGAGGGCCAATGTGGTTTTCATCTTCAAAAAAGGGAGGAAGGAGAACCCAGGAAACCATAAGCCAGTTAGTCTTAACTCGATCCTGGGTAAGCTTTTTGAAAGAATTATTCTGGCACATGTCCATGAGGGGCCAGCAGGGGAGATGATGCTTAGGGGCAACCAGCATGGGTTCATTAGAGGCAGGTCCTGTCATACCAACCTGGTTACCTTCTATGACCACGTCACAAAATCCTTAGATGCAAAGGTAGCAGTGGACATAGTCTTTCTGGACTTTCAGAAGGCCTTCCACACTGTCTCTCACCTCATTCTCATTAAAAAACTGGGGGACTGTGGTGTCAACACCTACACAGTCAAATGGGTTGCCAACTGGCTGGAGGGCCGCACCCAGAGAGTGGTAGTGGACAGGTCATTTTTGACCTGGAGGGGTGTGGGCAGTGGGGACCCCCAGGGCTCGGTCCTTGGGCCCGCACCGTTCAACATTTTCATCAGTGACTTAGATGAGGTGGTAAAAAGCACCCTGTTGAAATCTGCTGATGACACTAAGATGTGGGGGGATGTGGGTACTCTAGAATGAAGGAATAGGCTACAATTGGACCTAGACAGGTTACAGGGGTGGGCGGATGAGAATAGGATGGGATTCAACACTGACAAGTGCAAGGTGATGCACTGGGGTGGAAGAACCAGCACCATACCTATAGGCTGTGGAACTCCCTTCTCATCAGTGCAGAGGCAGAAAAGTATCTTGGAGTCATCACTGATGCCAAGATGAACATGGGCCGGCAGTGTGGGGACGCAGTCAGGAAGGCCAACCACACCTTGTCATGCATCCATAGATGCATCTCAAGCAGGTCCAAGGAGGTGATCCTCCCCTTCCATGCGACACTGATCAGGCTGCAGTTGGAGTACACGTCCAGTTCTGGGTGCCACACTTCAAGAGGGATGTGGACAACATGGAGAGGGTCCAGAGGAGGCCACTTGCATGATCAGGGGGCAGCAGGGCAGGCCCTACGAGGATAGGCTACGGGACCTGAACCTGTTCAGCCTCCACAAGAGAAGGCCTGTTACAAACTAGTCAGAGGGGTCCAGCAGGCATTGGGGAAGTCCCTGTTCCCCCGAGCACTACCAGGAGTGACTAGAAATAACGGTCACAAGCTGGCAAAGGGTAAATTCAGATTAGACATTAGGAGGTGCTACTTCACTGTCAGGGCAGCTAGGATCTGAAACCAACTTCCAAGCAAAGTGGTGCTGACTCCTACCTTGGGGGTCTTTAAGACAAAGCTAGACAATCACCTTGATGGGGTCATTTGAGCCCAGTACTCCTTGCTGTCATGGCATGGGGTTGGACTTGATGATCTGCTCAGGTCCCTTCCAACTTTACTAGCTATGAAACTATGAAGCTATGTGCCAGGAAGCTGCTCTGATGCACTGTTATTACAGTGTGTCAGAGCTTACTTGATTAATTGTGTATGCCTGAGCGTGCTAATTAGCACACTCCAGTCAGCCTCCACATCTCATGTATCAGTGTCCCCATGCTTCAAAATGGCAGTGGGGGCACTTTAACTAAAACTTGTTTGACAGACTTTGGTTAAAGTACCCTTGCTGCCATTTTGAAGCACAAGGATGCTGATGCACAAGATACTGTGGGCACTGTAATTAGAGTGGCTCTCAGAGCATGTGAAAAAATGCCCTGTACCCTTTGAGCAAGTTTAAAAATCTCCTTAGAGACTAATTGGCTTCCAAGAGGCATAAGCGTTTGTAGGCAACAGCCTACTTTGACCTATTGTGATTTGTTGATAATTTAATCTCACACAAGGAGGTACATATTTTTTATATATGTGCATATAAATACCTATTTTCACATTGCTTAAAGCTTCATTAGCCTAAATAAAAAAAATAATATTATGGTAAAATGTCCTGAGGCTGAGGTAATCCACTAATGATTGATTACAATTAGGTTAATTTATTGGGGGGGTGAGGTTGAGCAATTGGGAATCAAGCTTTAGCCTTTGCTGGGATTGCTAAAGTGGTGCCAAATGTGATCTGGAGTGTCATCCCCTAAAATCGATCTGTTACTGGTGTACCACTAGCAGCAGCTCATTTATGTAGTCCAATGAAAGGTCAGTAAATGGTAATGACTTTTGACTGCTATTATCCTTGATCATGGTCAGATTATGATAGCACTAGCAGAGGTCCAAAAGGAAGGAAGACCATGAAACAGGCAATTTCAAGGTAAAAGTCTTTGTTTTTGGTTGAAAACAGAGATTGAATTTCATTAATAAATCCTTAGTCTAGCCCCTTAAAAAGAGGAGGAAGAAGGGCATAGTTCTACACATGTGCAACTTACCTGTATACCAGCTGGGTGAGCCGGCCAGCCAAAAAAGAAGCTATTGCACTATTAAAAAGGATGCTCCAGGACTAATGCTACAACAACTGATTTGTGTACAGTAGAAGCATGTTTTCACACTATCTCCAGTAAAAGGCTATGGCCCAAGTTACAATAAAACCCTATAGTTTGACCCAGTGACCTAGAGGTGAAAAACTATCCTCCTGAACCATTTTTTAACATTGTCTAGGATACTATGATACCATATATTTATCCCAGTTCCAGATCTAATCTACGCTCTATCTTGAACCAACCTTAAGGGTAGGTGGCTGGCTAGTGTACTGAGAAGCTAGCAGGGCAAAATCATAAATGTGAAAAATTTATTATTTGCCAGCAAGACCCTTTTTCTGTTAATAAATAGCTAATTAGCAATGTTGCCAAGAGTGCTGTTGGACAAGAGTATTCATTAAGCAGTGTTTACTATTTGAATAAACCAGTTCATAGTTGTTTAATTAGAAGTTCCTAGATTAGCTGCTAGTTGTGTATATGTGTAGTCAATTAATGGCCTTTGGTGGTCAAAATTGAGAATGAAAGTGATATTCCTCCTAAAACAGAAAGAGATTTCTTGAGCTGAATACAACAAAATAAAAGATGAAAGAAAATTTATCAACATAGGATAGGAAAGAGAAGTGGGGGCATGGCACTCTATATTAAGGAGGAATATACATCCTCGTTAATTAGCAAGGAGCAAGGGGAGGGGCACTCTGAAGTGATTTGGGTTAGAGTACAAGGCAGTTGAGGGGAAAGGGACTTAATGGTGGGAGTCTACTACAGACCTCCCAACCAGGGAGAAGAGCTTGACCAGGAATTCTTGGGTCAGCTCACAGAGGTAGTGAAGGCTAAGGATGTGGTAGTCATGGGGGACCTGAATTTCCCAGACATCTGCTGGGAAGAGCAGTCAGCCAGGTCTGAACGCTCACGTAGGTTCTTGGCCAGAGTGCAGGACCTCCATCTAACCCAGGAGGTGCATAGCCCCACCAGGGGGATGCCTTGTTGGACCTAGTGCTGTCCACGGGTGATGACCTGGTGAGGGGGCTGCGGGTGCTCGACCACCTCGGTGACGATCATCGCCTGCTGGAATTCACCATCCAGCGCAACGTGGCAAAGGTATGCAGTAAGGCAGCGGCCCTAGATTTTAGGAGGGCAGACTTCAACGAGCTAAGGAGGATAGTTGGAGAAGCACTGAGGTCCCAGAGGGGAGGGGAGCCAGGTGTCCAAGGAGAGTGGTCGCTCCTTAAGGAGACGATCCTCCAAGCCCAAAGGAAGGTAATCCCAACAAGGATCAAAGGGAGCAGGAGAGCACACAAGCCTCCGTGGCTCACCAAAAGCATCCTGGAATGTCTCCTTGCTAAAAAGGAGGCTGATACCCAATGGAAAGAAGGGGTCATCACCAGGGAGGGCTATTCTGCAGTTGCTCGGGGAGGTAGGGGGGTAGTTAGGAAGGCCAAGGCAGAGCTGGAACTGGGACTAGCTTCCCAGATTAAGGACAATAAGAAGTCCTTTTTTAAATACGTAGGGGGTAAAAAGAAGGTCCCGGGTAATGTGGGGCCCTTGCGGGATGCCATGGGAAACTTGGCCGTCACACCAGACAGCAAAGCTAACATGTTTAACGATTTCTTTGCCTCCGTCTTCCTAAGTAGGGACGAGGACAGCCACCTCCCTGCTGGGCCCCCCTCGGGCCCCGGGGGACGCACACCTGGGCCAAGGGTTAGCGAGGATTTATTTAGGGAGCTTCTGGGGGGGTTGTATGTATTCAAGTCAGCCGGGCTGGATGATCTCCACCCTAGAGTTCTAAAGGAACCGGCTGAGGTCATTGCAAGTCCCCTGGCACAACTTTATGAGCACTCGTGGTGCTCTGGTGAGGTACTGGAGGACTGGAAGAGGGCCAACGTGGTCCCCATATTCAAAAAAGGCAAGAAGGAGGACCCGGGAAAATATAGGCCAGTTTGTCTCACCTCAATCCTAGGCAAGCTGTTCGATAAAATTATGCTGGCACACATCCAAGAGGGGCCAGCAGGGGACTGCATGCTTAGGGGCAACCAACATGGGTTCATCAGTGGCAGGTCCTGTCAGACCAACCTGGTGGCCTTTTACGATAAGATTACCAGATCATTAGATGCAGGGGTAGCAGTGGATATAATCTTCCTGGACTTCCAGAAGGCTTTTGACACTGTCTCTCAACCTGTTCTCATTAAGAAACTGGGGGGCTGTGGTGTAGACACCCACACAGTCAAATGGGTCGCCAACTGGCTGGTGGGCCGCACCCAGAGGGTGGTAGTGGATGGGTCCTTCTCAACCTGGAAGGATGTGGGCAGTGGGGTTCCGCAGGGCTCGGTCCTCGGGCCCGCACTGTTCAACATCTTCATCAGTGATTTGGGTGAGGGGGTAAAAAGCACCCTGTTCAAATTTGCTGATGACACCAAGATGTGGGGGGATGTGGGCACACTGGAAGGATGCAACAGGCTACAATCAGACCTCGACAGGTTACAAGGGTGGGCGGACGAGAATAGGATGGGTTTCAACACAGACAAGTGCAAGAAGATGCACCTCGGGAGGAACAACCGGCACCATACCTACAGGTTGGGGAACTCCCCTCTTGTCAGCACGGAGGCAGAAAGGGATCTGGGGGTCATCATTGACTCCAAGATGAACATGGGCCGGCAGTGTGGAGAGGCAGTCAGGAAGGCCTACCGCACCTTGGCATGCATCCACAGACGCATCTCGAGCAGGTCCAAAGAGGTGATCCTCCCCCTCTATGCGGCACTGGTCAGGCCGCAGCTGGAGTACTGCGTCCAGTTCTGGGTGCCACACTTCAAGAGGGATGTCGACAGCATGGAGAGGGTCCAGAGGAGGGCCACTCACATGATCAGGGGACAACAGGGCAGGCCCTATGAGGAGAGGCTGTGGGACCTGAACCTGTTCAGCCTCCAAAAGAGAAGGCTGAGCGGGGATCTTGTGGCCTGTTATAAGCTAGTCAGGGGGGATCAGCAGGCATTGGGGAAGTCACTGTTCCCCCGAGCACCACCAGGAGTGACCAGGAATAACCGTCACAAGCTGGCAGAGGGTAGGTTTAGATTAGATATCAGGAGGCGCTACTTCACAGTCAGGGTGGCTAGGGTCTGGAACCAACTTCCAAGAGAAGTGGTTCAGGCTCCTACCCTGGGGGTGTTTAAGAGGAGGTTAGATGAACATCTTGCTGGGGTCATTTGACCCCAGTATTCTTTCCTGCCATGGCAGGGGGTCGGACTAGATGATCTGCTCAGGTCCCTTCTGACCCTAGAAACTATGAAACTATGAAACATCAAATAAAATCAAGAACTTTAAAGACCTTTGAACTAAAGGTTTTCACTTCCAAATGCTGCATTAAAAACTTCTAATTTTGAATGTTCATCCAGCCAAAAACACCAATGCTCCTATTTCTGAAAATTATATTCTTAGCAAATAATGTGGTGTTTTTCTTGATAATTCTAATAGGCCTGAAAGAAGACAACAAAAAGAAAATGTCATCAGTGCAGCAGTTCCATCCATGGATGTAGGTATAAGATAATAGAACAGCTATTTCAATGAATCTTAAGGATTCTAAAGAAGAGACAAGGAAAATTTGAACTTTCATGCACCAAAAGATCCTGCCAAAGGTCAGTAATAAATCAGACGTTTCCTTTTGCCTGTGAATGCAGGGTCATTGCAAGCAAATTGTAAGGGTATTTTTTTGGATAGTAATGAAAAATTTTCAGCTTTACGAGGACTCATGCAATGTGATTGGCTTTCCTATTCCACTTGAACTGATTCTGTTCAATGAATCTAGTTTTCTTTTAGCCTAGAGGTGTGTTCAAGACTGGAAAAATGTCATGTTTTTTCTGGTCTTGAATCAAGTATCCTAGAAACCATGAGAAATCAATGATTAAATGTAAAGAAACAAAAAAAATAGACAGATGCAAAATTATATGATGGATAAAGAAAAGTAGTGGTAAATACTGGCAAGAAATTTGGGAAATGCTTTCTGACTTAATCAGGCTACTTTGATTTGATCTATAAGTTTAAATGGATAAACTCCATGGAAAATTTTAGAATTTTTTGAAGTTTCTCTGTAAATAAGACCTTGTGATGAAAGAACATCTTTAAAAAATATTTCAAAAGAAATTCATTATCCATAGTTGGGCAAAAATATTCAAAAATAAAATTCTTGGGAACATGATCAAGAAGGAAATTAGTTTTACCTCAAAAGCTGGAACAATTATCCTATTATACCTGATTGCAATAAAGACATTGTGATTGTCTCATGTTTACTATTGATTGTTAAACTTGTTTTCTGAAGATGAAGTAACCAGGGTGAAAAAAAGCAGTATTATAATTAAAAAGCATTTCAGGGAACTGTTTCAAATTCTACTTATATTGAAATGAAAAAGTTGTCTTTGAACAGTTGAAAATAGGGCAATAATCCCAGTTATAAGAGAGGTCAAGATTATGCAAATGGATGAAAAATGAAAGGCAGACACTATAGAATTCAGAGAAAAGACCACACCTTCACAGGAGAGTGCTTTAGTCTCAAGTAATACAGACTTTTAGAGTCTCATACCTGGTGGTACTGTGAGTTTTTGCATTACACTGTGGGTTTTTTGATTTATTTCAAAGTGTTTATACCTTTTTTTGCAGCCACATCACTGGACTAAGGGCTTTGCTACACATTTTACTTTATACTTCTTAAATGTCGATCAGCACTGGTTTGAGCTTGAGTTTGGAGCAGCCACATATTCAGGCAAACAGGGGCCTTAAAGACTGAAAGGTAAGAGTCCCTTGCCCTCCCATTCAGGGCTTCCTTTATCCACCTCACATTCTCCTGGAGATGCCATTCATGGTTTCCTCCCCACCCCCCAGGCCCCTCCCTTACTGCTCCCAGGCCTCATGGATCACCTGAGCCCCCTGTGTCCCTCAGCTTACTTGCGGATACCCAGCCCAGACAGTGATAGTGGCAGTGGTGGAAGCAACAGCCAGGCCAGCAGATTCCCCTTCCCTGCCTGCTCCCCTAGAGAGTGCAAGCAGCCACAAGTAAGCCAGGAGTTGTGGAGGGTGGGAGCAGGTATCGGGGTGCTGGGAGCACAGGTGGGTGATCTGGGGGGGATAGGAGGGCAGCAGGCTTATCCAAGCTGGTGGGAATCAGGGACAGGGATAAGGACAGGGACAGGAGATGGTGGGCCCTATTTGGGCTGGCTGGGGAGGTGGGGGTTAGTATCTCAATCTGTGGGGGAGGGATAGAAAGCCTGATGTGGAGGAGGGCAGGGGGTGTTACACTAATGTGCAGGGATCCTGGTTTTTTCTGATGTAAAAAAAAAAAATCCCAAAATTTCGGTTTAAATAAACCTAATTCGTATTTTCCCAGGATTTAAATGAAATGCCACTAATATATAGATATAGATAGATAGCTAGTGTTTCTTTTTAATCATGGAAAAATGTGGATTTGGGGTTCCTTTTTTTTAACCAAAAATTGGGGATTTTTTTTTAAATCAGAGAAAACCAGGATCCCTACTAATGTGCAACCTAGAGTGCCCACACAGTGTAACACAATCTAGGTAACCCAGATCACAGATAAACCTCCCCTTAAATGCCATAACTTTAAACCTGAAGGGTGCTTATAACTAGTTTCAGATGTTAATGTGTGGACAATCTAGGAGCCACAAAGAATGCATGTATAACAAAGCCCAAAGGTACTTCAGGACAACATTTGACTCACCCATCTCCCTAATGCTTAAGTGAACTGAGATGGCAAAGCAGAGTATGAGAACATTTCCATTTTTAAATGAGCTTTTTATTAGCTCATTAGTCATTGCAAAGAAGTTCCTAGACATACCATTTTTAATCCCCCTCCCCCCCCAGTATAGCAGGATACATACAAATAAGGGATTTAGAAGATTCTTCTGCTTAACAAAATACCTGGTCTGACTGTGCAAGTATGAATAAACTATTTGAATAAACTAGCATGCAAAGTGCTCTATAATGTTTACAGACTTCTTTTGCTATTTGGCTTCTGACAATAGCTATGCCCCAGGCACTGTACGCTTACAGCAGATATGTTTTCCTCCTTTTACCACGGTACAGAAAGAGGTCCCAATGGTTAGGTTACTATCTCAGCTGTGCTGCACCAAAAATACCTTGTGAATGACAAGTCACTTAGCCCTAGATCCTCAGAAGTGTTTAGGTAGCTAACTCTGATTTCCATCACTGGGCATACAGTACATGAATACCTTTGTGGATTTGGGCCTTAGTCTCTGTACTTAAGTTTGCTATTTATAAAATGGAGATAAGAACACTTCCCTACCTCACAGGAGTACTGTGAAGTATACAGATTCAAAGCTGTTCAGATATAATGCAGTTGGCACCAAATATAGATAGGCAATAATAATTGCAAGTAGGAATCTGCTGCTTTCTTTGAAATATAAAGTATCAGCAGACATTAGACTTCAGATGTTAAAAAAAATGGTGCTTTAAACTCTGCATGTTCCTGTGCCGAGTGCAGCACGTACCCAGAAGAGGCATCATATTAAGAGGACTGAGCTTGCCCGACATCTGTATAGATCAGGTGCTTTATTGGGGCTCCTTTGGCACTTTTGTCTAATAGCTGATTGAATCAGCCTTTAGTTAAAGTACCAAAAAAGGCCCACTGAAGCTCGATCTATACAGAGGCTGTGGAACCAGGTGAAAGTAATATGCTGCTTCTTCCAGTAAACTGCAGGGGGGGTTTGGCTTTTTTAAGATCTTCAAGCAGTGTTTCCATTTATTTCTGAATATTTGAACAACATATGACATTCTTCTTGAACATCATCAACTTGATGAACGCCACCAAGTTCAGCATTCTTGCATATTTTACCTGCATGAATTAAGAACATTTGGAGTAACTGTTCAGCTGCATTACAAAATAATAATGACTCCTGTTGACTTAAGGATAAATGTTTTGCTTTGTTTAGGACTAGATTACGATGAAGTGACAAGAAAGAAAGTCTCTCAAATTCTTTGAGTGAAGCGGGGTAAGGATGAGCTAGCAAAGCTGATAGAAGGGGGAAAGGGAGCAACCTGCTCTATACTTATAAGAAAAGATGATTTTATGTTCTACATCTTTGTGCACTGGTCAGCCTCAGAGAGAATGTGGCCAGGCACAGTGCTCTTTCTGATTTTGTGAAGCACCAGGTTGCCTCCTGTGCAGGACTGTGGTTTAAACGTTACTATTTTAGATCATCTGCATGCAGAATTTTTTAAGGGAATAGATTCTAGTCTTACTGTAGTTAAAACTACATTATTGTTTAGTGCCTGATTAATGCACATTCAGTGTTTGTAGCTGCACCTGTTATGAGCCTGTCCCGTGGCTGGTAGAAGATATCTGATTCAGGCCTGTGATATGCCTCAGATGTGGATATTAAACATTGTTTAAAATAGTATGTATGCATCCCAACAAAAGCTGTTTATAAAGTGTGTTGTTATGATGATGAGAAAAGCCCTGCATTATATAAAGGATGCATTTTTGTCCTTTCCCTGAAGGAAATGAACTGACTTGGTTTGGGACTAGAACCAAAGCATAGTATACCGTGTTCTCGCTCTATGTAGGACAACTTAAGGACAAAGATATTCCAAGGGGTTTTGAATAAGGTTACTTTGCCTTCCAGCCATGAAACTTGATTATAAGCAGAACAGCTGTCTGATGTGAAGCTAACGATAGTCAAAGGATAAAACTCTAGTTCCATTGCTGCCACCTAAGGAACTTTAAACCAAGAGCTTCTGGGAACTTTGCTTCCAGGAAAATAAAAAAAACCCCATGAATTCCATTTTGTCCAAATTTCACGATAAGCAGTGATTGAAACGCTGAGTTGCTCTTGTATTTTAGTCAATAGCAGTTCTCACCACTATTAAGACTACTTACATTTTGACTGGGGGGGAAGGGACAGAAAGAGAATGAGATAAATGTATAATTTCTGTGCATTAATACTTTAACAGCATTTTTCAGAAATGTCATTTATATAGCTGATGAAAAACAAAGCTACTCTCTGTGATCCCTGATGAAAAGGAGTGAACACTTCTTTTCTTCAGAGATCATAGAGAGTATCTCTAAAGTCAACAGGTGTAAGAGACTCACAGCATTTGTGTAGGCTTGGTAAGTGCATCTTATGGCTTTTATCATTCTTCTGTTTTTTTTTTCTCTTTGCTAAGTGTCATTGTTTTTGAAAGACACACACAACTAGATTAATAGAATCATAGATGTAGGGTTGGAAGGGACCTTATAGCTCTTCTAATTGGACCCCCTGCCCTGGGCAAGAGAGAAAACTGGGTTCAAATGATCCCCAACTAGGTAAATGTCAAGGCTCCTCTTAAAGACCCCCAAGGTAGGAGCCAGCACCACTTCCCTTGGAAGTCAGTTCCAGATCCTAGCCACCCTGACTGTGAAGTAGTGCCTTCTAATGTCTAGTCTAAACCTACCCTTTAACAACTTATGGCCGTTATTCCTTGTTACTCAGGGAGGCACTTGGGGGAACAAGGTCCCTCCCAATCCCTGCTAGTCCCCTGTGTCGGGGAAAACCGAAGGATCGGGCCCCAAGGTCACGGTGGGCCGGGGTGGCAATTAGATACGGACAGGTGGGATTAGCGGCGTAGAGTCTGGAGTTAGGGACTTGGAGCGGATTTAGAAAGAACAGGTGAATTTATTTGACTTACGCTTCAGGCGTAGGCAGAAAGGTCTTCAGTTACAGTTGGAACACAAACAAACAATTAACAACAAAGGGGTCTGTTGGCCCACGAGGTTCAGTCCGAAGACTTAGTCCCAGGGCTGGTCAACAGCTCATAAATGGGGATTACAAACAACAAAAACGAACTGTAACACGGTGATGATGAACCGCATGACGCCAGTCCACAGCAATGGACAAATCGGGTGGTCGAATGAGAAAGCCGAGGTCAGTAGCCAGAAGGTGATGCAGCGGAGACGTCAGTTGGAGAGGTGAGCAGAGTCGTAGTTGGTGAAGAAAGCCGAGGTCGATGATTCAGAACCGGGTTAAACAAAGTCCATAGGGTGATCAAAAATCGTAAGCCGAAAGTCAATACCGAGGTAAATCAGAAGCCGAGAATACAAAATTGCAATACGATCGCCGTAAGCAGCACGAAAGCCGAGTGAGGGAAGAGATCAATAGGCCTAAGAGCCTGACTGAGAGACAGTCCCTGCAACATCAGCCTCTGTCTCCAGTCCACGCGATCTCCCCCCGAGGGAGGGGCTCACAGAACTTTTATATCAATTTGGTAGCCAATCAGCGTGCTCTCCGCAGAGAAATTTCTAGTCCGATTACCTCATGTCAGGTTCTGACTGAGCATGCTCTCAGTCAGGAGCTGACACAATCTGAGCATGCGTCTGTGGGGAAAGTAGGTCAACAATGATTGACAGCTCCGCAGGTCACCCAAGGGGGCAAGGACTGGGTAAGCCTTGGAAATTTCCACTCACAGCTTCAAACTGCGCATGTCAGTTTAACCTCTTCTGTACTGGCAGCACATACTCAAAGATTTCCATGACACCCCGCTAGTAAGTTTATATGTTCATGTTAAAATGAACACATAGTTTTAAGAACTGTGAACAGCACAAAATAATGGACCAAAATAAATATTCTGAAAGGTACAGTTTAAACTACTTGGCCACACCAATATTTAAATGACTTGTACCCTGTCAATAAAAAAAAAAGACTTGGATGAAAACTTGGTAAGTCTTAAATGTACAACAAGGGTTGAAAAAACAGATAAAGTATTAGGCTATCCTGAGAAAAGAAGATAAAACAATATGGAAAATATGAAAATTGGAATATGTAACTCATGATTTGTCTTCATTTTGAATGATGAAGTGATGACACCTTTAAAAAATAAGAAAAACTGAACCAAGGGAACACACAGTTATTTATTAGTATCTGACTCTGGTCCACACTTCAGTCTTTATTACTATTCCACTAACATTTAGAGGCGATAGACCAACTAAAATTTCAAGGAGATAATTCCTGCCCTAGTATTTTTATAGGGGCACTGTAAACAGCCCTAAACTTCTCTCCTTCACAAATATGTGATTAGGTATATGTGTGAGGAGAGAAGGTAGGGGGAAAGGCAGGGAGTCGCATCCAGTAGGGAGAATGGTAGAGACTTGCCATAGTATAAAACACTACAATTATTCTAGGCCACAGAGTAGCCCCCAGTCAACCCAGGGAACAGGTGTTATAAAGAGGCAGTTCTTCTTTCCATGGAGCTGCACCTTCAGTGTTGAATCCTGAGAGCAGAACTGCAACACAGAGTCTAGGGCTGCTTGTACACCCCATGGGGGTTTACTTCTGTTTTATTCTTCCTATAGTGAAGTGGTGGGTTTTTAAAAACACCTCTTCAATTTAAGGTGAAGTAAACCCTCATTGCATGTACACAAGGGTCGGGCCCAAACCTTACCTCCCTCCCCGGTGGCAAGGGGGAGGGCGAGCTGTCCCTGAGCTGCGGGTGGAGTTCTTCCCTCCATGGCGGCACCCCCCAGGTGGCACCTGCCCACAGGCACCTGGCCTGGGTGGTCCCAGGGGGCACTGAAGCCACAAAGGAGAGAAGAAAAAAAAAAGATCAGGCTCACCACTTTTTTTTTTCCTTCAGTGGAGCCTGCCTGCATGGGCTACCACCGGACTGCCTCCATGGGCTATCTGCACAGCTCCTGAGCTGCAGGGAGCCCAGTGCTTCCCTCCATGGCTGTAAGGTAGCAAACTAAAACACCTCAGATGTGTTTTATTTTGCTGTGCCCCAAAGTCATGTAATGTGCAGTACGCTACCTACAGTATAAACAGCTGTGCCATTAAAGCGCATTATGCTACTGACAGTGTAAACAGTCCCACCACTAAAGCAGTGCAAAAGGGCATTTAAGTCACTTTAAAGGCCAATTTTGTGGTGTGTACAAAGTCCTAGTGTATTAGGGGAGTGTACTTCAGGCCTGGGAAGATTAAGTAGAAATGAGTCAAAAGACAGGTGATTATACTAAGAAAGAGGACAGAGACTCATTAGCCTCTGGAATTCACTGCTCTAAGTTTTCTGAATGAGGGAAAACAGCTTAGGGAAAGAACGTATGCATTTGCTTAGCTATATCCTGTACATGTATAAATACATCAACTGCTATTCGTTACTATATACTACCATGCTTGAAGGAACAAAAATAATTACTTCTCCTGTTCCAGGGCATGATATTATCTCCAAATCTGCATGCATTCTGTAGAGTTGCTCTTTTCGCCTAAACTTTCAACATTGTCTGTTCTTTGGGACAAAATATTTGATTAATTGATCCTTGGTATCTTCCAATATAATAGTTCTTGTGGTCACTCTTCAGTCACCAATAGAAAGGGGTCATCAGACAGCTCTAGCATTTAGTAAAATAACGGGAGCTGCTGCTAGCACTTTTAGTAGATTATCCATAATTTTTCTTTGATATTTTTTAATCAAATCCACTCATTCTACTAGATGTCACATCTGAAATATAATACAGGAAAACCCTGATTTTCTGATATTGAACCCGAACAAAAAATTCTAATGTTTTTGTAATGCAAATAAATAAATAAAATAAGGCACATATACGAGTGATCAAATTGTACCATTGAATTGTACCATTAGGCACTGGTTTTTTGCTGGGTTTCCCAGGGGTTACTTAAGGAGGACTTTGGTCCTGGGTAAAACAATGCTTCCTAGGCTCCTTTAAGATAGTGTAGCATCTGGTGTACCAAGACTACTCTCCAGGCACACAGGGAAGGAGTGACCATATAGCTCTTCTTTTTCAATCTGCTTTGAACAAGGGTGCACACAAGAAACAGTTCTTGAACTTGGAAACTGAAAGTGACCCTTACTCAAGGTCTGCTAATGCAAAGAAAGCTGGTTATTTGCTTCCCAGCTAGATTACATATACACCAAAGATCAACAATAAGATGAAATTGTAGGCACTGGGTATGTGTACTTAAGGGCATGAACTATGATGCTGATGCTACTGACCAGTAGCAAGGTTCTATTGTGCAGTAGCTCCTTGCTACTGTGCAGTAGGGTCAGAAATAACCTGTTCACCACCAGGACTGCGCTGTAATGGCAGTTACTGCCAGTCATTTCATACTTTAGTCATTTAGTGCTTTAGCAAGTACTAAATGACTGTGCAGTAACAACTGTGCACTTGGGTGCACATGTAGACACTCCCACTAAGGACCAGATCCAAAAAAAGACTTCCAAGTCAACAACACTAACCATTGCAAAGCTTAAATGTTAAGGTCCTAGAACCCAGAATGGAATTAGGAGCCCAGAGCTAGGAACCTAAGCTCTCTACATAATACAGGAGGATAATGAGGTAACCTGTGAACCAATTCAGAAAAACTGGCTAATATAATTAGCCAAGCTGCTTCACCTTTAAGATTCATTGAGCAGGAAAGGGTGGATGGGGAAAGGCAACAGAGGAGAACATGACTCTTGCAGCTTCTAAAGACTATTTATGCATTTAATCCAATGATTGTTCATTTGACTCCAGCATCTTTAGTGCAAGTTCATACTTTTTTCCAGTGAGATTAAATTTCAGATGATCCATTTTCTATTGCAAAGACCATTCTGCTGCTGATAGGGAAGGCACTTAACACCTCTGAAATGTGTTGCACAGTTGGGGCATATACAAGTTTCTGATGCCAGTTGACAAAGAAAGAATACTGAATGTCTCAGATAAGCCAAACTATATTTGCTTTATATGAGGGATACTTGATGATTTTTTTTTGATAATTCCATACTAGATACTAGAAAAGATGTGGAGGCACTGCCTGTGGTACATGTTAGTGCACTCACGTAAGTCCAAATCAGAGCTTGAATTTTATGTAATGGTATACAGCCTGGAGGCTGAATTATTCTTTCCATCTTAGTGGTTATTTTCTTCCTGGTGAGAACTGAGATACATCTGAAGGAATCAATGCCATGGCTGCATGTGCCTTGCCTAAGAGTGAAATAAATAGTGTAGCTCTAACATATCTCTTCATTTCTCATAAAAGTAAAAGCACATCAGCAGAGAAAATGCTCCCAACCATAGAACAAAATATAAATGGCAAAGGTGTGTATATCGATTCACCTCCTGTGACCCTCTTATACTAATGGGAATAATATTTCAATTTTTAATCCTTAAGTGTAACCTCCCATTGTGGCTATAGAAATATCATTCATGCAAAAGCTCCTTCCCAAATTTAACACAGTATCTTTTTAACAGGTAGAAATAAATTTCTTACAAAGTACATGTGCCTAGTTGAGATCAAACTTACTTTCATTGTACAGTTTTAAATTTCATGCAGATTAAATTAGATGCATTTATTATTATTTACATGTATGATGTAGGGTATGGGAACATACTGTATTTACTCATATATAAGAAAAACTTGATTATAAGATGATCTGCCAATAATTAGATATTAAATATGGCAAATGTATAAGTTTGTTATAATGCTCTACTTATAGAATCTAATTGTTTGGAGGTTTGCCTTGAATTTCTCACCCTCCCACCACTACAGCAAGGAAAACAAATCTGGGGTGTCAGGTAATCCCTTTGCCCTCTGCTTCACCTCAACTTCTTTTCCCTGCAGCCTCTTCCCCTCTTCCTTACTGTCTGAACCTATTCTCCCCTAGCACATGGAAGTGAGGAGCAAATTTGAAAATACATACCTTAAAATAAACATACCTGTAGTAATTTATATATATAGTACCCATAGATTTAGTCCATTTAAAATGGAGGTGTTTTACCTTTTCTGAAACTGCTACAAGGTTTTTGTTTGTTTGTTGCGAGGGGTGCTACAAGTTTTAGCACAGATACTTTTAAGCAGTACCATGGCACCTACTTATATGTAGTCCCTTTTTTTTTTTTTTTTTTTTTTGCAAAAATATATGTCTATATATATATAAATAGCAAGTTACATATATACATCATCTAGCATACCTAAAAAGGGTAAGAAAAAACAAGGTAAAAAAGAAAAGTGTGGCTGGATCGGTGGTTTTGGAGGAGGCTTTACTGAAGAAAGTAATAAGGAAAGAGTCCAGTCAGTGAGTCGAAAAGGACAGGAGGTCAGGAGGGAGAAATGAGGAAAGGAACGGTGTTTGAAGAAAAGATGATAACTAATGGGAGGAAAAAGCTGGACATTCAAAGAGGAAGAAGATGGGAGGAAGCAAGAGACAGAGCGGCAGACAATCTATGCTTGAGAATAAGAGCAGTAGTAACAAGGGAAGGAGAACAGAGAAGTTGGGCAATGAATAGTTATGAATGTATAGAACTTTTTTTGAAGTTTTGGATGTTAAAGTGGAACACTCAAATAGCCTTCTCGTCTTCCATAACCATAAGACTTGGAATATTTCATACTGAAGCTGAGAAGGTTATGAGGATTTTTGAAAGATGTATGCAGTAGTAAGGAAGAGAGAAGAACTTAAGGGCATACATTTTATTTCAGGAGAGAAGAGAAAGGAAAGGCAATAATTATTCAAATGTACGCAGACATTCTTGAGAAGAGGGAGACAGAAAAAATGGATGGAAAATGATGTACAAAAAGTTGTACATAAGAAGATACCCAGTAAATGGTATATGGACAACTTCATGGGGAACTCAGGTAGCAAATGTTCCACAACAGACAACTCAAAACTGGGAGGAATTGCGTATACATTCACAGAATCATAGAAAATAGGGTTGGGAAGACCTGTGGGAATGTTCAGTATGACACCCTTCTCAAGACAGTATCAACCTATCTAAACCTTTGCAGAGGAATGGTTTAAATATTTCAATAAGAGTAGTTCTATAGCTTCTCAAATAAACATAGTGAACACATCTCCCCTGTTGCCTGTCTGCAGAGACAGAGAATAATTTCAGAGGATTTAAGTAAAATGCAAACAAAACAATTGTTAAAAAAGCAAATACAGTTTTACTTTTCATTAAAAGAAGCACTGTATGTAAGACATGGACAGTGATAGTACTAATGTCACCAGGTCAGTAAAGTTTTGGGTACCACAGTTTAAGTGAGTGGTGCAGAAACTGGAAAGGATTCAGAGGCAAGTGATGAAGATGATGAAACTGTATTAGGAAAGGTTGGAGAAACTTAGTAGGTTTGGTTTAGATCATTGACAATGGTAATAGTATTTGAATGTCTGAGAAGCTGCCATAAAGAAGAGGGAGAAAAATTGTTTGCTGTTTCTAGAAAGGACCCACAAGGAAATGGGTTTAAATGTCAGTGGAGCAGATGTACTTCCCAACTGTAAGAATGGTAGTACAATGGAACAAGTTGCCTAGGGGAGTTGTGGAATTTCGTTCATTGGAGGTTTTCACTTTGAGGCTGAATAAGCATCTGTCTGGAATAGTTTAGGAATGGCATATCCTGCATCTGTGCAGAGGAGCTGAATTGAATGATCCTTAAGGACTCTTTCAGACCTACAATTCTGTGAGTGTATAAATAATATGTTCTTTCATCCAAAACTGTGGGAGACAGTTTCACTGTTATGTAAGACAGCCTATTTGGTGATTAGAGGTAGGAGGTTGTTTTTGACTCTGTCATTACCTTGATATGAGACCTTCTGTAAATTTCTTGTCACTGTATATACACGTATATTTATAAAATGGATATAATACTAATTCACTTTACAAGGGTGTCTTCTGGTTCAATTCATTGTTTTTAGAATTAAAAACAGTACTCTAGTTTACTAGACAATGTTAATAGATATTAAACCACAATCCCAGCCTGAAAGAGGTTACCATGTTATGAATTAATGTTTGTACAGTGATTTGGGAGCTTCAGATAAAAGTGATATGTAACACAAATATTATTTCATGCAGAAATTTGCTAAGTGTGAATAAGAACTTGTAGAATTTTGATTTTAAAAATCAGTGTCACCTCTTCTATATAGAAACAGACTGTATTGTACATTTATGAAAATTTATTTGAATTTTTGTATGTACTAAAATTTTACTAAAACACTAAGACTTTTGCTACAGTACTCAATACTGTGTGACTTAATGCTATGCTTCTCAGGTCAGTTCCTGACAATAGGTTAAGTAGGTCATCATGGGAAGTCAAATCAAAGGTTTCACCTAGACTAATGGCCAATTGGGCTAGAATGGTTAAGATGCACAATTTTTATTGCCAAGTGAGTGATGTGAGTGTCCTCATATCTGCCTGACTTTGATTCCACAGCCTTAATAGCCAGGTACCTATCTACAACTGGGTCAACTAGGGGCAGCCTTAGGCATGAGTACAGAGCACAGCATGCACTTATGTTTTGACAATCATAGCAAGATGCCATAATTGGCCTCCCACTATCTCACATCAGAGCAAACCCAATGCATAATGGATGTGTCTACATGAGATACTTTACTACACAGTAGACAAACCTTCTGTGCAGTAAATCATCACCATCTACATGTGCACAGCATTTACTGTGCAGTAAATTAGTTTAGTGTGTGCTTACCTACTACCTGTAGATACAGGTACTAGTTTAATTGTGCAGTAGCTACTGTGCAGTAGTGCACATGTAGTTATCTGGCCAGGAGCAAATTGCTCCCAGACAGACAAGGCAGCAGGGGACAAAGGAACTGTCCCCTCCCCCAGGCAGCTGCCTCCTAGCCCTGCACCCCAATCAGCAGATCAGGGCACAGGGCTGGGAAACTGTCCCCTCCCCTAGCAGCTGCTTCCCAGTCTTGTGCCCCGGTCAGTAGATCAGTGTGGGTTGTAGGGTTGGGAAATAGCTCCTGGGGAAGGGGACAGATTCCCAGCCCTGTGCCCTGGTCTGCCAATGAGGGTGCAGGGCTAGGAGGCAGCTGTCCCCAAGGCAGGACAGCACCGTCTACCCCTTGGAGCCCAAGTCAAACCCAGATGCCCCCTGACTGCCTGGGTCTGGCATCCAGGGAGGCCTGGAGCTCCCCCTGGCTGCTGTAGTGGGGCAGAGCAGGACAGGAGTAGCCCTGCACTGAACCATTCCCATTGGGAGAAAATTTGGAGGGAGGGAAGGGGGAGGAAAGGGAGGTGTTTCTGAGCAAGGAGGGGAAGAAAGAAATACATTACCAGTCTTGGGAAATTAAAACTTCCCAAATGCTGCTCCTGCTGTGTGGTCTACCCAACCTAGTGCAGAGGGAGATTGGAGGAAGGCTGAGAGCAAGGGGTACAGACACCCCTTCAGCAGTGGTCACTGCTGCTGCACCCACTTTGTAAAAATTCTGGCATAATTTCTAAATACATATTATTTAAGACTCAAGGGGCATACCTATATGTTCATTAATGAGCTGAAATTACCATGCATTAAGTTTTGTACCTGTAATATTAAGTACTAACTTAATGTGCCATAATCAGCACTACTGTGTATTAGCACATATGAATCTTTTTTTGTGGCATTAGTGTGCATTAGACTAAATCTACTGTGCATTAGCATCATTTTTGGCAGCTGTGCTAATGCGCAGTAGAATTAGTCTTCTGTGTATTAAGCATCTTGTATAGATGCACCCAAGTGAAATTAAGATTTAGGTAGTCAGATAACAGCATTCTAGTGGAAATCAGCAGTTTAGAATGTTTAAACAGTTACAACTGACTTAGTCTTATACAACAAAAGATCATTTTTTATCCTCATTGGGCTCCCTTTACACTTAAAAAATTAAATATACTGTCAATATATACATGTTGGAAATGCAATGCATTGTGGGCATCTCTCGGTCATAGGTTTTTGCCATGCCCTTTGTCCATTCTTTTTTGGAAAGAATTATAATTAGAGATAGTATGACTTACAACATAACACAAATACCTTTAGCAAAAATGTGTATTTTGGGATATATTCCTAAGGAGCTCAATTTGCATTCTTCCCAGATTGCTTTCCTATAGCAAACCTTGTTAGTGATATTCAGGATTGTATGATTCCACTGGAAAAATAAACAGGACATCTCCAATAATGAAAATCCAGTATGGTGAGATGCCACAGCTGGCATCCATGGAAAGAACTGTGTTTTGCAGGTGTAACTGCTTTGAAAAGTTTGGTGCAATTTTAAGGGTTTTCTTTTTAGAGTATTTTGGCAACTACATTATTATTTCTTGCATACTTCTCTTTTCTTCTTCTGTCCTTCCTTCATCCCTCCTTACTTTTTTCTTTTCCCCTTTACTTCTCATTGTTTATGAGATATATACATATATATAGTTCAGCTCTATATGTATGTAGTTGATATATATGTACTTCTGGTGTTCATGCTGTGATTAAAAATCAATTTAAAAAGAGATGAACACTTGATAGTGCTTAAACTAATCCCTTTTTATCACATTTATAAGTGAAGTCATGGTGCTGTTGTCCTTTCTTAATGCTACTTTTATTTTTTGGTTGTTCAGTTGTCTAGTGTTTTCAGTCCTGCATCTAACAACCAAAATATGTTATATAACACTAGGATGTATAATTAATCATTTAAGTTTAACAGGCAGATACTTCTCATTCACCCTCAAGTTTTAGATACAGAAAAAATAATGTTTTAGAGAAATGAACCCACTGGTATTATTTTTTTCAGGAGGGAAAGGAGTCTTTCATTTTTCCCAGACCAAATTAATGCTCTGAAATATTTTATGGGATGAAATTGTTTCATTAGTCTGCTACAATTCCACAGTAATGTGCATACAGCTAGTAAAAGAAAATTCACATCGAACTGTAATAAAGTAGTTACTTCTTAATCTGTTCCTCCCCTCCCAAAGAAACAAAGGAAGAATTCTGTTTATATAAATAGTGTTCTTCCCTTTTTGAAAAGTTCAGAGTTTGAATGTGGTCCTTAATTAAAGGGCTGATTAAAATAATTTTCAGTCAAAAATATCATTCTTATCCACATGCAAAGTCCAACT
The DNA here is from genome assembly GCF_052110815.1 of Crocodylus siamensis. Lineage (NCBI taxonomy): Eukaryota > Metazoa > Chordata > Crocodylia > Crocodylidae > Crocodylus > Crocodylus siamensis. The sequence goes on from NC_143399.1 coordinate 59,839,646, forward strand.
GAAGTCAATGGACAGCACACATGGATACGGTCTAGTTCAGTGGTTTTTAAGCTGTGATCCACAGACCCCTGGGGGTCCACAAACTATGTCGAAGGGGTTTTCAAAAGATGACTATGATGTGTCAAAATATGTTAATACCCACATTTATAATTCAAAGGGGTCTAGGGGTCTGCAAATGAAAAAAGGTTGAAAACCACTGGTCTACTTCAACAATATTTACAAGTTATGATAGTCTCTGTGAAATTATGATTCATCAGTCTTAGAATCATTTGTGTCACTTCAAACACCCTTGAGCTGGGGCAATTAAGAAGCATGTTTTGTTAAAATGCTGTTGGCAAACCCAGCTCAGACACTTTAAGCAAACTCTTACATTTGGTGTGTGATCATTCTGTAATTGTTTCACAAATTAATGATCTTTTAAGTCTGAGGAGGAATGCTGGAGATATATATTTCCTGTTAGTGACATATGAAATAGCTGCATGAAACTCATTCATGTGATGACTCTATCCTGTGTTGTCATTTTGGTTTTGATGTGGGATTTCAGTAGACTAGACGGGCACCTACACTGTTGAGATGAAGGATAAAGCAGTTCCTGGGGTGCTCTGAGCTATTTGGCTGAAATTCAAACTTTTTCTCATGAGTATGAAACCAAGAAGCTGGAAATTCAGAATACTAAGACACCAGGAAATTTAAACGATTCCAAATCCAAGAGAAAGTGGAGTAATGTAGAGGAGAAAATAACAAGAACTTTTATTAAGTTTAGCTGGTGAACTGGCTGTGAACCAATTTATCAGGCAAAAAAAAGATATCCTTGCACTGTCTTTCTGGACTTTGAGGCAGGGGAAGGGGAGGTATTGATTTGTCCACATGCTTAATCTCCTCCCTGTGAAAGTGGGCTGGGAAGAGCATGCTAAGGGGTGAAGCATTGATCACCACAGCAATGCTGGTATGGTAGTGATGGGAATGGTAAATTTCTTCTTCTGTAAACCAGCAACAAATTACTGTCTTCTTCAAAATAGAAGGGGATGAAGCGGGGACAGGGATTCATGTGGTCAAAGGAAACAATCTAGCCCTTCATATGCTTTTATTTTGCAAAGACTTGAAATTCAGAAATGAGAGAGAAACACAGCAACTCCTTTAAGCACTTTCTTTTTCACAGCTACTTTAGATATACTACCCATCTGCCACTTAATAGGAAAAAAAAGCTTTGTAAGAACAAAAGAAAAATCAAATATTCCATTCAACATCGTGTTTTGTACAGGATACTTATTTATCTATTCCATTATAATGTTAGATTCTATCTAGTAGGCAAGGCTTTTATATATTATGTTGCAGTGATTTCAAAAAGTGCTTTATATCCTTATCCTGCACTTAGATTTACACAAAAATGTTGATTTTTAATGAGTTAGGAAATGAGTTTCCTAAGAGATGGAACTTTAAAGGAAATCTTCTGTTCTAGGTATAGTGCATTCAGACCCCAGCACTTCATCCAAGTTGCTTACATTAAAGATTTTGTTTTGATCTCAGTGCCTGTGTTCCCATCCTGAAAATTTCATCCAATACAAAGTAGGATTCTGGTTACTTGTTCCTTATGTGGGTATCGGAGGGAGGCAAAAGGAGCTTTCCCCTTAATGGCTTCTACATGCATATTTTTTAATAGAAAAATGGTGTATGCGTAAGAGGTTTACTTGTTACTTAGGATCATATTCTGCCACTCTTAATCAGAAAGAATAGTATCTTACTGAAAGAGTAGTCCCACTAACACGTGACCCATAGTTTTTTCATTCTTCTATACTTTGGTTCAGTGGTTGATTGCTTACAGATACCATTAAAGGTGTTATCTTATTTCACCACATAGAATTGCTGTAGTTTAATCATATATCAACTGCTGGCCTATGTGTTGCCTCCTTTAATACCGTACACAAAGCAAGGATTGTCTTGATTTCTTTTTTTGTATAGTCCAGTTTCCAGCAAGAAACGTGCTCAAGATAGTAAAATGGACTGATCCTGTGTTTGAGAGGCCGTCTATATAAACAGTAACTGTTGTGAAAGCAAATGTTATGGTGTGTTTTTTCCTTTGTTGCACCCCAGATAAACAGGCTTCATCATATAGGGCCTGTTAAAGCTTAATTTTCTTTTCAGACACTGGATTGTGTAGTGCATCACTTGTTTGCTTAATGAGAAGCAGGTGGTGCATTCTCAATTGCTGCCAGTTATTTTGTTCAATGCAAACTTGTTTTCATGTAGTTTTTCATGGTTCTTTAATTTGCTTGTTATAACACTGCTTGCCTTGTCGGTAACTATGATGAGAGAACGCCTTCCTTAGGACTGTTTTTTGTTTTATCTGGGTGTATACCTATTGTTGAGCATTCTTTTTACCTCGGGGTGTTTCACATGAAGAAATAAAAACTCGTCATTTAAACTTAACACTGGAAAGTTGAATTAATAATTTATGGTCTAAGACAAAAATTCTCACTAGTAGAAACTTTTTTTCCCCTTTTCATTGTCTGACAAAGCAAATACTGCATGCAACTCGCTATGGGTTTCAGGCTTAAGCTTGCTATCTGACATAAATCCCTATAAGGCCTAAGTCATAGCTTCTGCAGGTAAAGTCCAACTAGAAATGTAGCGAGGCAACACAAGGCCAAAGGGATGGCTATCTAGCTGCAAAGTGCTCTGTAGTGTCCCAGCTGGAGGCGTATGCTCTTTACATTAGATGACAGAAGAGAAAACTATCAGGTTGTCCACAAGCAGTCCAAGCCAGCAAGTACAAAACAAATTTGTAAGCTGAGAGAGAGGATGGGTCTCTCTATGTAGCAGGAAATGGAGTAGAGGGAAAGACAATCTGTTCCCATTCCTTTAAGTGACCTGTTCATCATCCTTCGGGTGCATTTATAGTTATTGGCTAAAAGTTCATCCTTTTGACGGGAGTAGAGATTCTGGCCCCGCAGGTGATACTACATCCAACTTGTACATTTCTTGCTCCAGGAGTCACGTATCAAAGGCGGTACAACCAGCAAGAGGACCTTTTTTAGTACTGATGTTTGCATAGGTGGGGTCTTAAGCCAATTCTTGCTTTACGAGCTCAGCCACTCTATAAATTGGAATATATTCCTTGTATTTATTTATTTTTGTAGGCTCGAGCTTCTTTCCAATTACATTTTTCTCTATTTATTGTAGTGAAGACAGCCTTTAAAAAGCAGTTGCATCCCTCAGCCAAATCAATTAATTTTATACTTTTCATATATCCACTTCCTCCCGTGTGCTCTTTTTCTAAGAGCTCTTCTGTTCTTAATAGTTGCTGCATCCCATTCTCCATTTCCACTGCAAACTTCTTTATATCCTTAAATGTTCTTAGCATCCTCTTCTGAATATACACAACGTCAATTCTTATTTCTTTATGCTTTTTCATGAAGAACATTAGATTAGTAATAACAGCTGTGCCAAGGCAGAAAATGGCGGCATTTCCTTTTATAGACATATGGCCCAATCAATACAAGGCCAGACAATGATTCTAGCTGCTTTTCTGCATAGGGTAGCATGAGGTGCAAACAACTCTTTTACTGAGCCACATGAATTATCTGCATAACATACAGTAGTTTGAGGGATGGAAGGTGATCATTATTAAACCTCTACTCAGATTAGATAGACAAGGTTAGGCACAGAAAAAATCCTGGTTCTTTTTCCCTTTGCCAAGCATAACTCAGTCAGTGCATACTTGGATATGAGCTTCAGCAGACAGAGGCCTGCACAGCTTACTTCCCCACTAGAGTTAAGTGAAAACAAAGGCTGAACTGTGACTTCCAGAAAGTGAGGGTCAGATCTTGTTCCATTACTCTTTGGACTAGCCATATTGCCATATTCTGAAAGGCAAATAGGCTTTATTTATGTATGTTTCCATATAAGTAATAACACGTGTATGTGTGTGCACGTGTGTGTGTGTGTGTGTGTGTGTTTGTGTGTGTTAGAGAGAGAGAGAGAGACTGTACAGGCTGGATGAATGGTGCTGAGTCAATCTTCAGGACCAATCTCACTGTGCAGGGCTGGCATGGCTAAGGCCCCAAGAAATTTGGTGGCAGGGGATAGGTGGCAGTGTTAATTGCCACTGCTTCCTCCCCCCCCCAAAATTTCCAGACACTCCACAGGCCAGATGACATGGCTCTGTGGGCTGAATCGGATACTGATAAAGTATCGTCCTTCGTGATATACTACCCTTTGGGAATCACAACTCTAAAACATCTGCTATTTGCCAATGTCAGAGACAGGATTCAGGAAGAGGTAGATTCTTAGTTTAATTTAGTTTGGCTATTTTTATGATCTGTCTTATTTTCTAGTCTTCCTCTGGAGACAAAACAGTATGCAGCAGGGGAAACATTAACAGAGATGGCATTGGTCTACATATCATGAATCAGATCCTGTTCAAACAAGCACATTTGTAAATTCAGCCTTGAGAATGCCCATTAGATATTTTGGGAGATAACCATTAACAATTATGATTTTAAGAGGACATCTCATGGTCTTCTGCATGAATGACGCGTGCCCCCAGTGGCTGGGATGGCACAGCAGTGCTGGTGGCAGTGGGAGTACAGCAGTGGTGGCAGTAGCATGATGGCAGTAAGCAGGGGAGCTCCCACAGATGCTGCCAGGACTGTCAGCGACAGGGGTGGGGGCAGGGGCGGTGATGGCATGAGCCAACCAGGAGTAGGGGGTGCAGCACCATGCTCAGGGGGTACATGTGCACCCGCATGCACCCCCTGTGCATTGCCCCTGGTCTTCCTGATCTCTGAAATTCTTATCTTAACTCTTAACCATTTTTTCATGGGGACTGCTTTGCAAGAACATTATCTGTCATTAAGACAAAGGATCATCATGTGAAAGTTTTAAAAGGAATACTTATTTGGCATAATGATTATATTTTTAAAAAGAAACTAATATTTGGGGACTATCCTCATTTTGAAAACCTACCATCTTTCCTGTAGATACTTTTTTGAAAGAAAATAATCATTTTGACTTTATGATAAAAGTTAACAATCTAGACCAAGAATTCCTCCTTCCCCATTCAAAGCTATAAATGAAAGATATATAAAATTCACCCACTGACATTAATTAGATAAGCTAATTAATGCTAATTAAATGTAGCTCAAAATAATTCTATTTTCAAGAAAAAGAAAACACCGAAATATTTAGGGTCAAATTATAGGGGTTGGTCCTAATGGAGCCTCCTTTCCCGTACCAATTTTTTTTCAATCACTCCTAATAAGTGGAGTTGCATTTTCAGTTATAAAACGTCAAATAGTTAGGAAATACTTGGTTCTGTGCACATCTTAGGTATCTAAGTATCAGTATTCAGAGCTACTGGAAAATGTTGTTTTGTGACTTGGCAATGTACTGTTCTGGTTATTCGCCATGGACCTGGCTGTCACAATGTCTTAGTTCTATATACTTTTCCAACCTACTTCTGCTCATTGAAAGGCTGCTGAAAATATATGAATACCACTCTACAAATTCCTAGTGTATTTGAGAACACAGATTGCATCAGTGCAGTCTTATAGCTGCTACCAAAAGAACATGCTTTCTTTCAGATTGTTATGGCTTTCTCTTCCCATTCTACTTCTACCAGAGCAGTTTAGAAAACACATATACCTGTACAGGAGCATGATTTGAGACTTCTCTCAAACTTAGAATGTAATCATCATTAAGAAGGATGTTATTTAGGCAATTGCTTTGCACATCGTCTAGCACTACTGAAACTTAACATGACATTTTGGAAAAAGAAGAAAGAGATGGTTATGAAACTCCTTTCTCTTAATCTCTCAGGAATGCCTCAGTGTTCTCCCTATACTCTAGCTTCCTGGTAAAACATCTGAATCAAAGCAATAATTACATTCTATTCCCAGCATAAACATCTAAAAATGAAGTGATGAGAAATCCTTTCTTTAGAGAAGGTGGTCAGGGAGTGGAAATGAAGCTGACAAAGGTGTGCTGCTTTGAAGTGAGCAACAAAAGTCTGGAGCAGGAAAATGGCAATCTGCAAAATTAAGGAAAAGGTATTTTGTAATAGTTTATATTAACAGCCCAGGTCCAGATTCTGGAAACCTTACTTATGCTGAAAAATACATGCATGAGCAGTTACTGATTTCAGTGAGACCACATAATTATGGGTCTACAATATCAGTAAGGGATAAGGGATCTTATCTGCACATAAGTTGCTTTATTTGATTACATTGCTTTTTCTTTATGGAACTGTTCTAGGAGAATAGGCATGTCAAGGAAAACAGCATTTATTAAGTTGTAATCACAGATATCACACTATTAGGTACCAAAAGTTAGGCACCTAAATCCACTTTTAGGAATATCAGTGGAAATCATTTTCAGATATGCTAAGCATGCAGATTTCCCTTCTGAATATCCATTTTTAAATGGGCTGCTGCAAACATTAAGTCCATAAAACCATGTACCATCCCTGTCATTCCAAGATCTTAATATAGTTATACTTACACACAGTTTCATATTGGGTACGTCTACACAAGATGCTTTACTGAGAAGTAGCATAGTTTACTGCACATTAGGCATGTGCAGCTACATGTGCATATGCTTACTGTGCAGTAAAATTTGCTAACCATGAGTAAATTTGCTACCTGCAAGTGCAAGTAGCCAATTTACTCACAAGCAGTTACTGTGCAGTAGCATTTATATAGACACCTGACCAGGAGCAAATTTGCTGAGCAGTTCCTGAACCATGGACAGAGAACTCCCATGGAGCTAGGAGCTGGTAAGGGAGGGCCAGGATTGGGAAGCTTTCTGCCCCTGCTCACTTTCCAGCTCCTACTCACCCCCCAGAGCAGACAGCTCCATGCAGCATGGTGCTGGCTGCTTTGGAAGATAAGTGAGGTCTGCATTCCCAGCTCCAACTCACTCCCGAGAGCAGCCAGCTCCATGCAATGCAGAACTGGCTGCACTGAGGGATAGGCAAGAGCTGGATTCTTTGCCCTCACCCCCAGAGCAGCCAGCTCCATGCCATGCAGGGCTGCTGCTGGAAAGCACTGTGCTTCCCCCTTCCCTCACCTGGAGCTTCCCCATATGCTGGACAGCTCCCAGCAAACCCCTGCCCAGCTGTGAGTCCATACATACATGAGGCCAGGAGAGCTATGCCCACTGTAAGGGGCCCTATGCACATCAGGTCCCCTCCTAATGTGCACAGGGCCAGGAGACAGAGCTCTCCTGGCCCCATGCCAACTGGGACCACCCTATGTCCCTTGCCAGGCCCCAGACTAGCAGGCAGGGCAGGGGGAGCCTGGAGCTGCAGGGGGACAAATCAAGGTGGGAGCAGCCATGTACCAGGCTGCTCCTATTGGGTGAACTATCAGTACTTTTACTGTGCAGTGAGCCTACTTCAAACTAGTAGACGTGCCTGGTGAGTACCTGTTCAATCTATTGCCTCCACCACACAGGTGTTCACTGTTTCTAAATCGGTGGCCTATCCAACTTGTGCCAGTTAAGCCTAATAGCTAAACTATGTGCTGCCTTAAATAATAGCTTTTTAAGGACATGTCCTCACAGAAAACCTATTGTGTCAGACAGTGGACCTTTACACATGTTCCTGGGCAGTGGTGACATGTAGGGGGTGCATTGGGATGCACATGCACCCACTGAGAGTGCTGGTGCACCCCCCCAACAGGCAGCGCTCCCTGCTTAGGTGACAGGCAGGGGGGGCAACAGGAGTGCTGGTGCTCCCTCTGCCAGCGTCAGCTGGGAAGTGGGGGAACAAGGTGAAGCACCACTGGCTGCTTCTGGGAGTGCCACTTGTGCTTCCTGGATGATGCAGTTAACTATGGGGAGACCTCTGCCCCCCCCCGGCTTGTGAGACTGGCTGTGGGGGGACCCCCTCCCGGTCACTGACTGGCCACTGTGGGGGGCACATGCCCTCCTGACTCAGGTGGCACCGGTTGCAAATGCTCCTGGGGTAGGCAAGAGGTGCTCTAATTAAAGCAACCACAGCATCTTATGTATCAGCATCCCTGTACTTCAAAATGGTGGCAGAAGTGCTTTAACTAAAGCTCATTCAACAATCTTTAGGTAAACTCCTCTGCTGCCATTTTGAAGTTTGGGGATGCTGATATACAAGGCACAGAGGCTGGCTGGAGTGTGCTGCTTAGTGCATTCCAGCAGACTCTATTACTTGAGTCTGTTCCAATGCACTATAATTACAGCACATCAGGGCAGCCTCCTAGCATGTCTACATTTACCCATTATGTAGATGTGCTCTTAGTGTGTGGATATACATACATACATATTTGGAAATATATGTGAGTCCACATTCATTTCAAAAGGAGAACATTTCAAAAGGACAGCAGCTGGTAAGCTCTAATGGTTGTGTTTGAATGAGCTGAGAGCAATTCAAATGTAGCAAAACCGTTCCAGCTGTAATCCTGAGTAAAGCAGTGATCTTAGCTCCTTCTTCAGCTCATTCACAGATAACAATTTGAACTCACCAGCTGGTGACCTTTTGAAATTATCCCCTTTGGAAAGGGTTTCAGATAATTTATATCTACAACCTTAGTGTAAAGAAGGTTTTGGTACAGGACTTCTTATTACAGTATTTGTAGTGCTTCCATTTTTAAGCAATAGATATATGAAAACAAAATAGCCCAGTGGTTATGGCTGTAGTCTAGGACTTGAGAGACATTGGTTCAATCTCTTGTGATGCTAACTTCCTATGTGACCTAAAACAGGTCATAGAGATTAAAAAGTATTGAGCTACCCAATGTGCATGGATTGCAATGGAAGTTAGGCAAAGAATCTTTATATGCTTCACTTTCCCATTTGTAACAGGAAAGAAGAATAATACCTTCCCCTATTGGGTAAAAGTGTAATCTTCTTGTACTGAGAAGGGAACGTTGCAAAATATGCCCATTTTGTATAGGTCAGTGAGACCCTTGAACATGCTTAGTGGCTAAAAGATGGTGGCTGGTGGCTATTTTAAGTGTACTGCTGAGGCCCAGAAGAGTGTTCACTGGTGGACTCTTTGCAAACAGGGGCTGCATCTGGGAGATTAAAACAAACATATCAGGGTTGTGTAAGCCCCTGCCAATAGGGAGGTAAGGAAAAGAAATATATCTAGTGTACCAGGAACTGAAGCAAGTTTAGGGGAAATTTGGATGACTTCTGTCAGCCACAGAGCTGTGCATGCTGATCTGAGCAGTGGCTCAGAGGAAGAAGTGACACAGGCATGTTGGATCCATCCAGAGGCTCCAGAGAAGATGGATTTAATCTGCTGCTAAACAGACTCAGAATTCAAGGGATGAAAAATATCAGGGATGGTGAAGCTGACTATTTGCAACAAAGGAGCAATATACTATATATACTGGAAAACATATTTATGCTGTAACAGTTTGCCTGGAGAAGACATGGAGCCCTAGCAGCAGAGGAGGAGGAGCATATCCTATTGGTGGAAGAAGCCAGGCCAGGTATCCCCAAGCTTGAGAGGATCAAGAACACTGCCACCAAGAGTAAGCAATGGGTGTCTGTAGCTAGAGACTCTTCTTCAGGGAATGGAGGTATCCATCTGCCAGCTTGACATGTTGTCTCATGAGGTCTGTTCCTTGCCTGGAGCCTGAATTTCAGATGTCACTGAAGGATTACCAAGACTTGCCTGGCCCTCTGACTACTACCTCCTATTGCTCATCCATGTGGGCACCAGTAATATTGCCAGGGGTGATCCTGAGCAGATCAATAGTGACTACAAGGCTCTGGGTGCAAGGACAATAGGGACAGGAGCTCAGATGGCATTCTCCTCAGTTCTTCAGCTCAAAGGGAAAAGCCCAGGTAGGAGAGGACACATCCTGCAGATCAATACATGTCTGTGCAGATGATGTCACCAGCAGCAGATTTGGCTTTGGCTTCTTTGACCACAGGATGTTGTTCCAAGAAAAAAAAGATTGCTAGGAAGAGATGGGATCTACTCAACAAGGAGAGGGAAGAGCATCTTCATAGACAGGCATCCTAACCTAGTGAAGAGAGCTTTAAACTGTATTCGCCAGGGGGTGGAGACAAAAGCCCTGAGGTAAGAATGGAACTGGGTGACCTGGAAGAAGCACAGTCAGGAAGGGGGGAAGTATTTTTCATTCTTCCTGAGAAAGAAGAGAGATCAGATAGTTACTCAAAGTGTCTGTACAAAAATGCATAGAGCCTGGGAAACAAGCAGGAAGAATTAGAAGTCTTCGTACAGTCACAGAACTATGATGTGACTGGAATAACAAAGATTGGTGGACTAGCTCTCATGACTGAAGCACTGTCGTGGATGTGTATAAACTGTTCAGAAAACACAGGCAGGGGGGAAGAGGAGGAGTTGTGCTTTATGTAAAAGAGAAAAACATTGCTCAGAGCTCCATTATGAAACTGGAAAAAAGCTTGTTGAAAGTCTCTGGCTTAGGGTCAGAGATTTTGGGCTCAAAGGGTAGTAATAAACTGCTTAGTATCCAGTTGGCACATGGTATCAAGTAAAGTGCACCAGAGGCCCTGGGCTTGTCCTGTTCAATATCTTCATCAACTATCTGGAAGATGTGATAGAGGGCACCATCAGCAACTGTGCAGATGACACTGAGCTGAGGGGAGTAGTGGATATGCTGAAGGATAGGGTTAGGATTCAGAGGCCACTTCTATATAAGATACTTACTGTGCAGTAGCTCGTTACTACTGTGTGCTAGCATCATTGGACACCAACTGTGACTCAATGCTACTGCACAGTAGTAAAGAGCTACTGCACCATAAATGTCACTAGGCAGCCATGACAGGATGCTATAGTGCAGTAACATCGGTTACTGAGCAGTCATTTAGTACTTGGTTATGCAAATACTATATGGTGGAGCAGTAACAACTGCACAGTTAGCACTTCATGTAGATACAGCCAGAGAGACCTAGACAAATTGGAGGATTGGACAAAAAGAAATCTCATGAGGTTCAATAAGGACAAGTTAAAAGTCCTGCACTTAAAATGGAACAATCCCATGCACTGGTATAGACTGCGGACTGACTGGCTAAGCAGCACCTCTGCAGAAAAGGACCTGGAGGTTACACTGAACACTAAACTGAAGAGGAGCCAACAGCGTACCTTGTTGCTGAGAAGGCTTACAGCTCTGTTAGTAAGAGCATTGCTAGAAGCTGTATTAGTAAGAGCAATTGCTGGGCTGTATTAGTAAGAACATTGCCAGAAGATGGAGGAAAGTGATTATTCCTTTCCATTCAGCACTGGAGGCCACATCTGGAGTACTGTGTCTAGTTTTGGGACCCCCATTACAGAAAGGATGTAGACAGATTGGAGAGAGACCAGCAAAAAAAATTGGCAGGGGCTTCGGCACATGACTTTCAAGGAGAGGCGAAGGGAACCGGGCTTATTGGGCACTGACAGATGTGCAGGCCCCCACTTTGACTCATGTAAAGTACCATGAGTTGAGTGGTCCCGCTGACCCAACAGATATTTGCCTGTTGGGGCTAAAATTTGATTTCCAGTTTGGAGCCAATTGAGTGCAGGTGCCCATATATTCCCTACAGCCTGCCCACCCCCAACATCATTCTCTGGACACATACATGAGTGAAACAAAACAAAAAATTATTGCCCTCACAACTCCAACCCCCATCCCTCTCCCTTCAACAAATGAGTTTCCTTCCCCCTTCCCTCCACATGAAACAGAGCCCACTTCCCCCTCAACACACAGCCTCTACCACCCTCCCTACCCAGCACCAATAAGAAACCCTCTTCCCAGTGGCAAAACTATTTACAACTATTTACAACTGAGCCTGTCTTTAGTTGGGGGCCAAGGGGTAGGGTGACCTAGGGGACACAGTCCAGGGGCAGGTGTACAGCATCCCAGCTGTGGGCCTCCCTGGCAGGTCTGGAAGCCACAGTGACCATGGCATATGGTGAGCTCATGTGCAGCTGCAGGCAGCTCCCCTTCTAGCCACTCTGCTTCTCTGCCCCTCTGTTCATGGTGCCTGGGGTGCAGGATGCAATGTTCCTGGATAACTGGGGTGAGGGCCTGGCTGCACCACCACCCTCCCCTCAGCAGGCTTCTCTGGGGAGGCACTCCAACGGTGTTCCCCCCCATGCTGCAGCTGTGCCCTGAGCATGCCCCTGCTGCACATGCCCCAGGCAGTGCATGATGAGCTGGTTGTGTGGGCAGAGAGATTCCTGAGTCACTGCACCCTGCTGCTGCTGATCCTCCTGGTGTCCTGGGTACAACCTGCACTCCTGATTCAGGAGCCTGAGCTATGACAGCATGGGAGGCAGGCCTGAGCTGTCCTAAAACTTTCACCACTGCCTGTAGGGCTACCTGTGGCAGTGCTGCACATCCCTGTCCTCTGCTACTGAGGACAACATTGATGGAGGCCCATCACATGCTTTACTTGGCATGTGAGAGGCCCATGCTCAATCAGCTGTGGGACACAGGCTGCTGAATGAAGTTCTGAACTGTATCCTGCCTCCCTGCATGCTGTGGGGTGGTGTGGGAAATCCAGAGCCAGGGGAGCAGGAAGGGAGTGTGGGCAAGGACTGGGACCAGGGACAGGCCAAGGATGGGGACTGGGAGGGCCCTCCCTGAAGAATAGGACTTACCTCATGTCTGGAGCTGTTGAGGCTGATGCCTTGGAGAAGGCCTTTCTGCCAGTCACAATGACCAGCTGTGCCCAATGTCCACAGCCTATGGTGTGCAAAGGGCTGGTTCCTGGCTAGGTTCACCCCTCCCCTTCCAAGGAGAGGCTGGTGGTGACCAGCAGTATCCTGTCCAGCCACTCCTTCTGGTGGGGGATGGGGGTGTGGAGCTATCAAGGCAACCACTGCCCAGGGCACTCTGAACTGCTAGTGGTTGAAGCAGCTGGGGAGGTGGGCAGCACAGGGCACTGAGCATGAAAGGGTCCCTCCTCTGGTGAAGTATCACTATTGGAAGGCTCAGGTGGGGGCTTGGCCAGGCTGCCTCTGCTAGTTTAAACTTCAGAGTAGTGGCCTGGGTCCTGTGGTGTGAAAATCTTGGTCAGATGCCACATGAAGGGCATGGTCTTTTGGACATTACTGGACCAACAGTTGTGGTCAGTCATGGCTACCCACTGTGCCCTCAAGGCCTTGATCTTTACCTAGTACTGCTGGATCATCCAGGAGTGGCTTCTCTCATACATTCTGCACAATAGGGCCTCATAAATGTGGGCATTGGAGTGCCCACCACATAAAACTGCCTCTGCACCTCCACATGCCCAGATTCACCAGGTCACCAACCTCCTCTTTGCTCTAGTTGGGGCCCCAGGTGTGGGGCTCAGGCATATGCACATGGGCTAGGCTTATCATCAATTGGGAGGATGGGGAGGACCCTGTGTGGCTGGCCTTGGAGACCTGGTTGCAGCACCCAGCACAGGGGCATGGCCAGGGACACTGAGGCACACAGCAGAGGCAAATGTGGCATAGGACCTGCAAACACAGGAAAGAGTGCTGGGGGTGAGCAGCAAGGAGCAGATGCTAGCTCTGCTGCCAGAGAGAGCCAAGCAGCAGCCCTGGGGAGATCCCAGGACTGGGTAATGGGAGCAGCAGGCTGCAGCCCTTTGCAAGTCTCACCTGTGGCCAGACAGAATCTCCAGCTAGGGGACAGGACTAGCAGTGGCAGCCTGGGTCCTGTCCGGGGGCATACAGGACCTCCAGTGTTGAAAGCTCCTGTGAAGTATGCCCCACGGCACACAATATCTGCTGGTCTTTATTGCCTACAGATAGGGGCTGCCACAGAGCATCCCGGGCTGGGGCAAAAGAAGTGTCCAGCCATGACACTAAAGTTAAGGTTGCATCTACATGTTCATTAATGCACCTTAACTAATCACGCTTAAAGTTGACATTTTTAATGAGCATTAAGGGTGCGCTGGTATAGATGTGTGCCTTTAATGCACTTTAAATGAGGTTAATAAGCATTAACACATCTCATGCAGACAAGCCCATTGACACCCCATGGTGAACTACAAGGTTAGTTTGATTTTCATTATTGAAATGCAAGTACAACAAAAGCTTTGTTATCCAGCACCCATGGGGAATGGGGGGGTGCTGGATAACCACATATGCCAGTTACCTGAGAAGCCCAAACAGGAGTCTTTGCCTGTTCAGGCTGCTGCCTCTCCAGCCATGTCTAGTGCACTGCTGCCCCTCCCGCTGTGTTGTTGGCCCTCCTGCTGCATCAGTGTGCCAGGGGGACAGGGAGGGGGGCACCACACAAGCTGCTTTGCCCCAGGCTGTGGGGGTTTGGCAGCTCAGGCACCTTTGCCCCAGGCCTTGGGGGCTCAGTGAAACTGGAAGTGTCATGGTGGGCACTTCCAGTTTCACATGTACCTTACAAGCCAGCATGCCAGTTAATAGAGCATGCCAGTTTGTAAGGTTCCAGATAATGCAGCTTTTACTGTATCTGTACAGAGGTAAAATAGTAACTTACACACAACAGAATCCAGGGAAACCTGCACTTCCCTAGTGGAAGTCTTAGTGGGCATGTCTACACATTCATTAATGTGCCATGATTATGCCTCATGAGATTCAGTACCTATAATAACAGACAGTAACTAAATGCTTCATAATTCATGCTACTGCACATTAGCACAGATTAATACTTTTTAGGTGATGCTTAATACCCATTGGACTAATCTACTGTGCATTAGCATGGTTTTTTCCAACCATGCTAATGCACAGTAGAATTAGTCCAATGGGCATGAAATATCTTATGTAGATGTGTCCAGGAAGGCACATTTGCTTAAGTAAGAGCACTGAAAGTATATAGAAATGGGACTTTTTGGTAAATTGGTTATAGAAATAATCTGGACTGCCTTCTTGTTTCATAGATTTCATAGACATTTGGGCTGGAAGGGACCCCAGAGAATCATCGAGTCCAGCCCCCTGCCCCAGGGGCAGGAAGTCAGCAGGGATCATAGGAACCCAGCAAGATAAGCATCCAAATGTGTTTTGAAGGCATTCAAAGTGGGTGCTTGAACCACCTCAAACGGCAGTCTGTTCCAAACCTTGGGGGCCTGGACAGTGAAGAAGTTCTTTTTTTCCAGCCTGGATGTCAGTTGTCAGTTGTCCCATCTGGTTTAGCAGGGGTCCAATGTTGCCCTTGCTTTTTCTCCAGCTCCCCACATATCTGAAAAAGGTCTTTTTATTTTCCTTAGCTTTCTTAGCTTTTTTAGTGAAACATACCAATAGATTTCCAATTTATATTACTTTGAGTTGTATGTGTCAGGGGAAGACAAAATATGGGGATTTATATTGGTGTAATCCCTAAAAAGGAATAGATTAACTCATGATTAACTATCAATCTACATCAAACATGACTCATGTGCAAAAATTCTGTCATAATATTGTCCTTAGAAATTCAGAATGATGGCAGATTGAATACTGTCTTTAAATCACCTTACTGTATTTTAATATCATATGCCAATAAAGTAGAGAGAGAATTATCAGTTATGGTGCTGAGAAACCCTAACAAAAAACATATAACTGGAGTATCTGAGTGGACAGAAAGAATTAATAACATCTTAACAATTATTCCCTTATTTTCTTTTTATTTTCTTTAAAGTATTATATACGCTTAATTTGCAGCTAGTAATACTGGGTCAGAATCTCTAGCCTGATCTGTTCCCTTTTCAGTATTCAAGTAGTTCAGAGAAATAGGAATTGCCCCTTACAGTTGTAAGGAGTCCCTTTTGGATGTAGAGTTGGCATTATTACCATTTATACCAGCACCTTTCTAGTACATGGAGCATGAAAAGGACAAAGAAATTATGGCTTTATAATACTCTGAAGTTTCATATAGTCCATGGTTCTTGGATAACTATTTGGGGGCTATTGCTAGTTCATACAAATTGCAGCAGATCCAGGAACTCTTTAGCAAGATTAGGTGTATGTTAACCATAGCATTAGGGTCAATTTCCCAATCAAGTAAGTATGTTTCACTTTTCTACAATTCTCCCTAAAGCATCAGTTTGGTAAAGCAACACTGTCAAATATTTACCACACAATAGGCATGTCTACATGAGACACTAATGGTGAGGCAGACTAATTCTACTCCACATTAGTGTGGCATGAAAAAAACCGTGCTAATGCACTAATGTGTAGTAGAATAAATCTATTGAGCATTAGTATCTCATAAATGTACACTGGCACTAATGTGCAGTAGTGCTGATTATGGAGCATTAAGTTAGTACCTGTGGTACATTAATGAATGTGTAGACACACCCAATATAGCTGTCCTTCATTGATGGGCAAAAGACCACATATATGAAATAAAATTAAACATTTGACTTTCCTAAAATACCTTGATTTTTTTTAAAAATGATATGGGAAACTGCTATTACTTTCACATTTATAGCCTTAAAAAAACAATATGGATTAAAAATGAAATTGTTCCTGGGCATAGATCTTATATGTCAAATTTCAGCCCAGAAAGAATTGTTATGAGCGCATTAAGGGTTTGTAATGGGAATGCTGACAGGCCCTCAGTTATAAGGGTGCTAGCAGGTGGTGGTATAATCTGTTATTCCTATGACCATTCCAAGTCACATGAGTAAGTTAAGAGCCCTTCTTCATCTGTTTTAATACAGCTGACACATGCTAGAATTAAATCCATCTAATGTATGCCAAAGGTAATAAAATTAATGAAGATACTCACATACATTTAATTTGTACCTGGCAGCAGTAGTTGCCTTCAACATTCAGCCATAACTCAGTCAAGTCTTGCTAAGCTGTAGAAGTTCCTTTTTTGCTAGTGCTATGAAAGAAAGTTATCAAGATAAATAAGACAAACAAAATACTTGGCATGATTAGAAGGGTTTTTCTTGCAAAGTGTGTAATGACTTTACAAGCAGAACCTACTTACAGACCTTCAAGTTAATTTTACCATCTGCCTTCAGAAGGGTCTCTGCAATTGAATCTGCCTTGTGATTATGCCCTAAATAGGCCTGGAATATATAAAATCACAATAAGTCTCTCTCAAAATTCTAAGGAGAGCAAGCAAATTGTCAGGAACAAAATGCATCTTTTTTGCTAAGACGTGGATAGTGATGGATACTGGCATTTCATTTCAAATTTCAGTCAAATTGATGGCCTGCTTTTCATCTCTCATTCTCAGTTTTCTTGGGTTTAATGGCAGATCTCTGAAATTGTCAGTGACCATTTAAAAATAAGTAACTTATAAGTAAATACCTTGTCAGTTTATATTAGAATTAGTAGACAGATTAAAAAATAAACTGTAACCATCTGCACCTCATTCTAAGATATAACTATTATCTAGAAGTTAGTAATGGAAATATTTAATGACTCTATTCCAATTAGGTTCTATTGCCAAAAGCTAGATCAGTGGTCTCCCAACTTTTTAGGCTAGAGATCACTTTTGGAACTTAAAAGGAACTTAAGACTCCTCCCCCCCACACCCAACACCCACCCACTCAGCAGGCAAGTCTGTGGGAAGGGAAGAGAAGGTGGGCGGGCAGATTGAGGCAGAGGGAGAAAAACTTATCTGGGGTCAAGCCTCCCCAGCAGGTAAGTCTGTGAGGGGAACGGGTGGGAGGCAGAGAGCCTGGGAGAGGGGCGGGGCAAATTGAAACCCCAGCCCTAGCCCCATTTCCTCCCTCACTGCTGGGGCCTTGATCTGCCTCCCAATGGTGGGGAGGGAGGGAATGGGGCTGGACCGGGGACAGGCCCTGCACAGCAGAGGCATAGGACAAGGGGAGCTGCAGGCACCCTAAAATTTGCCATAGCCCCCCCCTCCCCCTCCCGGCATCACCAGGCCCACCCACAGTGAAGCACAGCTCAAATGGCTGCTGTGAAGAGTGTGGTGCTGCCTTCCCCTTCTGCTGCCCCCTCCCCACTCAGATCCCTCACTGTGGTGGTCTGGGTTGCACTGCACTGCGGTTAGGCCAGGTGGTGGTGGCAGTGCTGGGAGGGAGGGGCTATGGAAAATTTCATATTCCTTCAGCCCCCCACATAGACCTGATCCCAGTGCTGCCTGGTGGAGCCCTGATCCCAGCCTACAGCAGCAGTCAACCCAGCCGGTGTACAGATCCAGGGGCATTTGCCCCCTGTGCCCTCCCAGGCCATGTGCCCCCCCTCCACACAGCCCCCAGATGAGCCACTCATGACTCCACCCCATGCCCCAGCCCCTGCTCCAGCCCCACACCCTCCCTCAGAGCTGCTGTAGCCACCTGCACTGCCCAGCATTTGGGGCAGGTGGCACATGCCCCCTGATCTGTGCACCATGCAGGAAGCTGCCATTGGAGCCCCACTTCAGCCCACTATGAAGCAGCCTGATGCCATATGTGTCCAGCCACTGGGCTGAGCCTTATCCCCTGCCCACCCAGTAGTGGGATGCACATGACATCGGGCCACTCCCAGGTGGGCTGCAGTGGGGCTTGTGGCACAAAGCCCAGCCTGCAACTGCAGCTGCCTCCTGTGTCCACAGATGGGGGGTGGGGCATGTGGCCACCAGGGCCTCTGTCAGGGTGCACACAATGGCAGGAGCCCCTCCACCCCACCCCCTGTACCTTTTGATGAGCTTCCCAGGCTTGATTCTCTTGCCACCCACCTGGCTGGGGCCCCACTCAACTTATGCCTGCTCCTGCCTCTGTGGCACTGTCCCTCACCATTGAGGCTTTGATCTGGCCCCCACCCCTTCGCTCCCTGATGTACTGACCTGCTGAGCTGGGAGCAGGGCATGTGTGTGCATTAATACAGGCACTCAGCCCCACCTCCACAGCCTCAGATCAACTCCAAGAGTCTCCTAGATCTACCAGTCAATCAAGATCCACCAGTTCATAACCACTGGGCTAGATTCATTAGAATGGTTATCTAGACCAAACCTGGAAGTTGAACTAATGCTTATAAAGTGTTTCTAGGAAAAGGGATTATTGATTAAAGAAGTTGTCATGCAAATTCATGATACATACTCCTCATGATCTGAATAAGAAAAGCTTATTTCCAGATGTTTAAAAGACCATCATAGCTAGTATTGGAATCACATTACTGTCTACAAATGGGACAGAGTGGGCAATGGCTTTATTATTTTAATAACAATGGTTTTTTATTTTCCTGGGACAGTTGGTCTCAGATTTAATGACTGAAACCCGACCCCTAAATGCGCTATGCAGAATCACTCACCACTGGAGTTCAATAAATCTGCCCCCAATTTGTACTTTAAATCCTTATATGGTAATCAACTCACACCTCTGGGATGAACTCTTCTGAGCAGCGGATGAGAGAAGCAGTGTAAGCTTTGAATAATTTTTGAAGGTAAGAGGATGAAATGAAAATACCATCAGATTGTTAAATTCTTAAAGATCAAATTTAATAGTAGTCTTATAGGTAGAAAGGAGAGCGGTCAGATGGAAAATTAGCTCTCTATAATCTTTGGCTTATTTTAGAAGTTAATTTGAACCAAACATATTTTACAGGGGTTTTTTTATTTATCTGAGAGGGTTTTTTAAAATTTCTTTATACTTCTTTGTTTTCAGAAGGCATGGGATGGGGGAAATGAGAAATAAATAAAATTACTATTTTACAATTAGTCTAAATACAATGATCCAAATTGAAAAAGTCAAAATAAAATGTTTTACCTCATCAGTATGACATATTTTTACATAACCAAAGCAAAAATATTTTAATATTAATGAAGCAAGCAAGTCAAAAAGGTAATTTCAAATTTCTCTCATCATAAATTTTATTAATATATTCCATTCATTGTTGACAAAACATTATTTTTTCAGGAAAGTAATTCTATCAACATATTTTAGACTAACTCTATAGAAAACCTTTTGTATTTCTGTAATGGTTAAATTAAACTTTGTTCCACATGATGCAGGTTGTCTCAGGTTTGGCAGCTCAGGTTAAAATAGCAGGAAAAAACAGGGTATCCGGTGCTTAGCTCAGGTTAGCAACTTGAATTCAAGTCTGTTATAAAGCCAGAGGGTGAACTCCAGGTATTCATTCAAATTAAATACAAGTTTCATCCTCTCCACTGTTGTTTTAACTTGTGGCCAATGCAAGTTAAAAACACAGTGAAGTGTAGACATAGCCTTTATTCACCTGTGGTGCCCACATTAATTCCTTCTGATCCCACTTCAGATTATAGCAAAGCAACCCAATCTATAATTAAAAGAAATTAAATATGCAATGCAATTAGGCAGAATATGACCTAGGGATCCTATTTGTTTTGCCACCTATGGGTTGCAATTCTCTGAGTGCTCAACCTCTTTATCTTTGAAGACGTTTTGACAGAAGCTAAGTTTTAAAAACTCAAACAAATACGGAATGTTCTTCCCATCATGCAAAAGCTAGTTGCCAGGAGAATTCTATTTTCTAGTTACACTTCAAAAAGTTAGACAGCATGCCTAATACTCATTATGAAATATTCAGAACTTAAAACATATACACAGTGGACAAGTGGGAGTGATTTACTATGCTGGTATGATCCCTTATTAAGGCTGACCTGCAGCCAATAACTAATTATGATCACTCTTCCTCCCACCCATGAATAAATACATATTTCCTTTTGATTCAATGATCCACCAGTTCTTAAGGTATGACATTACTGTAAGTAACAGCAAGCAATGTCAATCCAATATTATTAAGGCCTTAGAAAAAGGGTTTTGATACAAAGAAAAGACCTAAAGAAGGCAGAGGTGAGAACCCCAAAAAACCTAAAAAACTTCAGCAATTTTCATTTACAATCTATATATTAAATTTCTTTATGACCTGGAATCATTATGTCATCCAAATATGAGTGCATTATTCTCACTGAATAATCCAAAATCTGAGTGCATTATTCTCATTTTGTGGGGGGGAGGAACAAACCTCAGGGGTAGAACTGTAACAATATTTGGATAGAGGTCATGAGCTTCAATGCAAAGTGGATCCTCAGCCCCCTCCTTTTCCTTTATCGTGTTGCCTCATTTAACCTTCATGTATTTCCTCCAGCCTCCTCAATGAGGCTCTTTTTCTCATTCATTCTTAAGTGAGTATTGAAGACAGTAAGAGCCTGGTCTACTTCTCAAAGGCTTCAGATGAGACATGAACAAAAGGAGCATAAACCACAGTATAGTATTTGCTTACTTTTCACATTAGCCCCATATCCAAACCTTATTGACTAGTCCCTCCCTCCTTTTTACACCTCTTTGTGGCTAGTAAGAAAAGTACCTCTGTGTTGCTTCTCCTGTGTTTTCCCCACAATTAGGTGCTCAAGCATCCTTCACAAGACATGAGATGGTGAAGAGAGGAGATGCAAACACCTTTCTAAGGAATTTCCTCCTTCACTAGCTCCCTACCCTCTGCTCTAACCTTTAGGGTTTTAACTACTAGGGTGATACTCCCTCATTACCTAAATACCCACAACTTGGTTTCTATAACAGGAATGTATGCTCTCTCTTAAAGGGAGGTAGCCCCATTTCTGAATATCTTAAGAACAACCAAAAAAAGCAAAACCCTAAAGGCAGTAAGTTTCCCAAACTAAATTGATTCCACTGCTCTGGCTGATAGATGAGCCATGCAGATGAATTGTATTACTTACCAGACAACATCCAGGTTCTGAACCTAGCCTTTTCATTTATGTGCAAAGCAGCGGCATGCAAAATTCACTTCAAAAGTAATATAAAACCATGAAGAAGGTGAGCAAATTGAATCGGACAATGCTTCTTTCATAATCGTATATGTGAAAAGTGCATCTGAGCAGGCAATACAGGTGGTATGTCTCACTTGAAGGTCAATACTGAAGACATGGTATCATGTAACAACTTTAAAAACAATTATTTGAAAGGGGTTTTTTTCCCTATAAAAAGGTAATTATGAAGGCATTACTATCCCAAATCCCATCAATGTCAATGGAAAGACTCCATTGACTTTAATAGACTTTGGATCAGGTCCTTAATGAACTAGAAGATTACATAGGTTATTCAGCATGTTATAAAATGCAGTACTATGTAATAATGGGCCTTAAAGGTTGTACAGATAATTCCCTTCTATTGCATGACATCCCTTACTCTTTAACACAGTGGTTCTCAAACTTTTTAGACTCATGGTACCCTGGGATAGACTCACGGCACCCCTCAGAGAATGCCAGTTTTTAGTTTTCACTCTTCTTTGACTACAGAAAAAGAATAGAGCAATCTTTTCAGTTTCAAAGATCTCAAAAAGACCACAACTATGGATTTCGATTTGGGCGAGTGTGGACATGACTCGTCTGTGCCCCTACATACCACACATGCAAGTGTTCCCCATGCTGCTACTTTGCAGTGCTGGGCAGGGGAAGTTTGACCCTGGGAGCTCCCAGGACCAAAAAAAACCTGCCAAAAAAAACCTGGGCCAGTACATGTGGCAGTAGGGTGCACCGCCCAAAACTGGAGCCTGGATGGTTGGATCCAGACTCCAGCTGCCGGCCAGACTCCCTGCTGCAGGAGCACCATGGCTGCCATTCCCAAAACCCTAAGTAAGGGTGCTGGAGCCAGCACAGTTGATAGCTTCAACCTCCTCTACCCCACCCAGGGTAAGCTGCCAAGCACTACAGCATGCATCTTATGGGTGTTGCCCAGAGATAGGTAGCAGTGGAACAAGTAGGTGTGCCACTGCTACTTTTCTCCAGGGAAGCAAACATTTCCACTCATCTGGACATGCCCTCTGGGTTTATCTTGTGAGTTATGTTTGCAAATCTAACAGTGCTAACATTGTGTGGTATCTCACAGTGCCCTTGACAAGATCTCAAGGCACCCCAGGGTGCTGTGGCAACCTGGTTGAGAATCACTGCCTTAATGGCATACCAGTTAACAGCATAGCATGGACAAAAAATACTGGGGTAGATCCTAAGCTGAAGTCAATTGCTGTATCCTAATTAATAACAGAAGAGCATCTGGCCCTAGGAACTGGCTTTAGATGTATATAGAATTGAATGATAACATCCTAAAGTATTCATTTACAGCCATTAAGCTTGTTTGTTGGAAAAAGTTGTAGAAGTATATCATCTTGGACATGATGAAACTTGATGGATTAGAATTACAGTGTAAAAATGCATTTTGGAACAATTTTATAACAAAAGAAAAAAAACTTTAGATATCAAACTTCCTCTGCATCTTTCAACTATAAAATATTTCAGCTTCCAAAAAGCATATTAGTTGACAGCTTGTGCTATGACTAATACATATTGTACATTTCAGAAAATAGGCTACTTGATATTTATACAGTAGTTACTAATCCACTGTACTTGTGCTTACCCTGCAGACTGAAGAGCAGTTGCAAGGCAGGATTAAATTCTGTTGCTATTCTTATGCAATGAAGTTAATCAAAGTTTTATTTTGTAGTCATCTCAGGGATCCTGTTTTGGAGAGATATGTTACTGTCATCCACAACTCTAGTGCTTTGGGTTTAATTTGCATATGTGACCCTTTTCATGATGAGCCTGGCTTGTACTTTTATTAGATTGTTTGTTTACAATTCCTTCCAGAAATGTTTCAGTATTTTAATTTGGGTTTTTTTTATTGGTATGTCCTTTGCCATTTCTTTTTCTGGCTCTCAAGTCTGAATCATGAAACATTCAATAAATAGTTGTTGATTAATTACATTTAAAAATATATGTATGTGGCATAGTAGGAAGGCTCTTTTTGATCATTTTTATTATAAAATTTTATGTTTCTTAGACTAGCGTTTGAAAAGACAAGGTAGATTTGCACCTTCTAGACTAACTAAATTTTATATAATTGTGAATAGGCAAATATCTAATAAATGTTTCAGTTTTGAAGTGAAGTGATTAAGTTAGCTCCAGCTCAGGAAAGAGGTTTGTGAGAGTTTGATCTGATGAAGTGAGCTCCAGCTCACCAAAGCTTTTGCTGTATCTATCTCTAATTTAGTTAGTCTAGAACGTACAAATCTACTTTGCCTTCTGCTTGACTTCAGACCTATGTCTTTCAGCATTTGAGAGCTCTTCTTAAGCCATCAGATCATTAATTACTCATTTGTTAAATATTTATGTATTCACAAGTTTTATTTTATAATGCCAAGTGTTACTTCCATGTGGATTGTTCATCCTACTACAAATAGATGCTATCCTTTCCAGGGCTTCAAAACTGAAACATTGTAATCTAGGCAAGCTGAAATCTTACCTCTTTTCTTCTCTTCTATTTGCTTTTGGAAAGATCATTTCTCTTTCCATGCCTTGGTTTTCCTTCAATAGAATTGAACAATGATGTTCCTTTTTTAAAGTATTTTTAGATCTATGCATTAATGTAGATAGAAGCCAAATATTCTTACCATGTATAATTTTGATAGTATTGCAAATCTAAGTTAATGTAGACTGGGCGCATCTACACAAGATGCTTTCGAGTGCAGTAGACTAATTCTACCATGCATTACTGTGGCAGGTAAAACCTGTACTAATGCACTAATGCACAGTAGAATTAGTCTCCTGAGCATTAGCGTCACCAAAAAAGCATGTGCTGGCACTAATGCACGGGAGCGCCAATTACAGTGCATTAAGGTAGTACATGTAATGAACATGTAGATATGCTCATTTTAAATTAGATGGGTGCCTATCCGGGTTCATTTATATCCCCCAAAATTTATTCCACTAGATATGTATTTTCCTCTATCTCCCTCCTTCTCGAACACATACACACATGTGTACATAGACGGCACATTATTTAAGGTTCAGGGTGAGTAGAGGAAAGAACTGAAATTCAGATTCAAATGCATATATGCCAGAATCATAAAAGGTAGATATATGGCTGTTATGTTTTCGTTCCAACAAAGAACAATTTCCCATGTTCTGGTATGCTTGAGTCCACAAACAGTACTGCAGAAGAACAAGCAGCTGTCCTTTTCCTAGGATGTAATTTCAAAGGTCTTTGAGGAGTCAGCTATACCATAAATGCTGAAATGCTCATTCATAAAGGCATGTAGAAAAATTTCCCTTACATGTTGCAGCCCTTAGCAACCTTATCAAAATAACTCAAGCTAGTGCTGGGTTACAGGTTTTGCAGCAAATAACCAATAATTCTTCTGCATAACCCCTAGCTCAGCTCAGCTTCTGAACTAATTCTGGAATCACAATACTGGGGCAACATTGTGCAGCCCTGTCCTTAACTTATGTACTTCTCATTCAGAAATGTACATAAAAAGTATAGTTCCACCTGACAAGAAGCTCCAGTAGACTTAAAAATAGACATCAGTATTAAATAGGGCTGATGCAGTATTTCTCACAATGTTTGACAGTTGTGAATTGCAATGTCTGGTATTTTCCATTTCCGGCACCTGACACAGCTCTATGGACCTCTTACTTTTCTAACTGATGACTGAAATGGAACCTAGAATTAACCTGGGACTCAAGGGGTTTTTATGAATAGATGTTTCTTTGTTTAATCTTGTCCATATTTCTTAGCTCTATTCTTGTAAAGCTGCTGACAGGTAATATTGTGCGTCCTCTTTGCGCTGCATTATTAGTTTTGATGGATCTTTTCCTGTTAGCTGTTTTCCTTGGTCTTCCCCTTTGCTTTTTCAAGCTGTTTTGTTTTTGTTACATCCATTGTAGAAAATAACTTACTTAAGCTTATATTGGATGGATGATGGCTTACTGGATGCAGAAAGAAACTATACCTCTTTGGCAACAGGGACACTGTAATAGGAGAGTAATATTATTCTATCTTAGGTTTTTATATGGACATAAAACTACAAAATATAAACACTTCATAACCTTTAGCAGCTTTATTCATACTGTTAGCTATTATCCCTATTGTGTAGCCAGGCAAGTGACTTGGTTAAGGTCATACAAGATGAGGGGCAGATGAGGAAATTGAATACAGCTCTCGTAACCTTAATGCCATCTCTATTGCCCCTTCTTTTATGCTTAATAAAATCTCCATATCTTCTTCAGACATGGTATGGCAACATATTTTTTGGAGTTAAGGAATATATTTCTGCTTCTTACAGTATTTAAAATCTAGATAGGGTGTTCAGCAGAATAAGAAATTGCATATAAATGAACGCTTGGAATTTCACAAAATTGTCCCTCATCATTTTCCAGCATACCTGTCTTATTGCTGAAATACAGAGTCAGTGGGGGTTGTGGGTATTTGAAATATGAAGCAGAATTATAAAAGGAGAGAAGAATAAGAAAAATGTTCAAACTGGGATATGAATTGATCTTCTCTTATGAATCCTCCTCCCAATGCATTTGGCATGTTCTGATGTGATAAGCTATCAACAGAGTTGAGCACAATGAGCCACCATTTTCTTCCATTACTTCTATGAAACCAAATTGATATGACATAATAGAACTTGGCCTAAATACAGAAAGTGGGCATGCTCGTGGGTTTAACCAGGAGACAGGAAACGCTTCAGTTACAGCTCAGCTCCTCCAATCCCTTCAGTGTCACAAGTTACTTACCCATCAGTAAAAAGATGCAGTGACTAAGCCACCTCACAACCAGCTGTGGGTTCTTCATAGATTTTTTCTTTTTTCCAAACAGCTATAATATCCCAGTTTAAACAGTCATTTCAGTTCAAGTATGAAGATAGCCATTATCTTGCACTATAGCTGAATTTCTTTCCCTACATATCCTTATACCACTAACCATATTGGGCCTGGAAGAAGATGGCAAAAGATTTTAAATTCTAAGGTCAAATGTACCTTGATTTCCTTCTCTGCTTCATTTGCTGGCCAGCAACTGGTATCTATATTTTCCTTATAACGTAGTTTCTTCTTTGGTCTAACTACTTATCTCCTTAAGAACACAAAGACTATTCTGGAGGGAGGGGGGTAGAAAAAATAAGTAAGATATTTTGTTTTCTATTGAGTAAGTCAAAGGGGAATTTACCCACTTACCAGTTAATTCATATTTTTGTTTTATTTTTATTCAACAAGCACTCTGAGAGAGGAGGAGGTCCCACTGCATTTAGCAAAGCACTCCTGAGCTCTCCTCAGATGTATTATAAAATCTTTGTTCTTATATCACTGTTCCGAGATGTATTACACGTGGTTTCCTGCTGCACAGTTGGTCCCTATGTGAAATGTTAACATGCATAAGGGGGGCAGCATAGATGCCAAGTTTTGATTCACTTTTTGAGTAAAGTCAGCGGGGGGGATGCCTTCCTGAGAAAAATGGTGCTATCCTCCTCTGACTGTGCTCTCCTTTCAGTGGTTTCACTCTCCTCTTTCCCTTTTCTTATTTCTTTTCCCCTGAACTTCTCACCAATCAGCCACAGTAACAGCCAGTCCCATCACTTCTGCTTGCTGCTGCCTCTTTTTTACTGTTTGCTGGCAAACAGGTGAAGACAGATCAAAGGAAAATATAAGTGAGGTACCCTGGCAACAGGCAGTCACACATTCAAATAGTTAGCATGGATAACTAGATGAGAAACCCTGCTCAGTATCTACAGTGTGAGAGTCCAGAGCTGCAGGATTTCATGGAAGGTGGCAAATTCTGAAAGTATCACAATCTGTTTATGTGACTTGATGGACTCTTGTTGGCAACAGCTCCAGGGGCAAACCTCCGAGAACTGAAAGCTCAGTTGATCTTCCACAGAATTCATTTGACTCCTGGAAAAGGAGGGTTGAGATGGAGGTGTGAAAAGATAATGAAGTTCAATAGATGATTCCAGGATTGGTGCTATGAAAAAAGCTGTCATTATGAGGCATTTACAGAAAGAGGACTCTTTTGTATAAATGAAGTGCATGTGATGTACTGTCCTTCTGTGATTTCAGCTTGGAACAACTAATAAGAAATTATTTAAACTAAGAAATGCAGAGGAAAATATTGATATAAACTGGCATAATCTCCATGCCTGATCTTAATACACAGGAAGGAAAAACAGGTAAAGAAGGATACAGCAATGGATAAAAGACCATCACAGGATGGATAGCAAGGAGGAATCAAGCACTAATATTGATAAGACTAGCTTTTGTGTAGGAGAGTGGTTAATAACATGATACCACTTAATCCAGCTAAGAAATAAATTAAGTTGGTGCATTCAAAAATAGCTGCCCGCACTTGCAAGTGGCCTAGGCAACAAAACAAAGGAACCAGCAGGAACCAGGACATTAAGCTGCATAAAAACAAACACAGCAGAATAGCAATCATGACTAGAGCATGCATGTTGAAAGAGATGCATTTTTAAGGAAAGATATAAATTCAGTTTAAAGTGGTGGTATAGCATTAGCATTATATGTAAAAGAAGTAATAGACTAAAGAAATAAAGATATGGAATGAATAAAAATAACCTTTTATTAAAACACTTTGAAAAAGTATTGTGAAAGAGGTTCTACCAGGATGATGCCAGGATTCTACCAGAGTCAGATCTTTGTAAATGTTGCTATTGATAATAGTACCAGGAATTGTAACTTCCCAAATATAGATTGGATATAAAAAATAGATATAGATTTAAGAACTAATAGTGTGATGAGATTTTACAAAAGGAAATCTCAACCCTAGTTTGTGTCAGGAGAGGTAGGGCACTAGAAAGCAAGAAGAGCTATTTAAGAGGAAGGTACTCTCTTACCTGACGCCTCTCTCCCCTCTCAGTGCTGCAGCTCCACCCCAGCTGCACCAACCCTCTCCCTGTCTAGGCCAGGGCTGCATGGCCCTGCACTGTTACAGACAGGTGATGAGAGACAAAAGCAGCTGCACATGGTGGGGGGAGGGAAGTGGAGTTACGGGAGGCTCCCACAGGTCACAGAGCTCCCAATAGGGTGCTGCACTCCTTCTCAGACACCAAGAGCTTGGCTGTGCTCTGTCTGTCCTTCAACATCCAGTCTGGCTCAGATAAGGGATCTTCAATCAAGCTCTTCATTATTTTTTTTATGGGCAGCTCCTTTTTCATGGACTTTGAAGATAGACATTGTTAGACCCTGACTCCATGTGGCGCCCAATGACTAGGGAGATGACGATCCAATTACCCATGGATCCTGTTACTCATTAGCCAGAACAAGCAGGGAGCAAATGCTACTTGCACACATTGCTCGCAACAGCTTTATTTAGAATGGAGACAGCTTCGGGCAAAGGTCCCAAAAAAACAACAAACCAGGGACCTGCCATGAACAATGGTTCTTTTCATATTTCCTACACCTTGGTTCATGCTCATTAACATTCATTCCACCCTCGCTCCTCCTATGTTCCACCCATATCTCCTCCTCTTTTAAGCTCCACCTCTGTTTACTGTTTTTGCTTCATTAGCATGGAATTACCTATACATTTCACTTATTTACATGCCTTTTTGCTATGAGCATATGTCTATGACCTTGTCTCCTCTTCTTTGGTCAATGGGCAGAGTTTGACCAAAAGCTGGAAGCTTCTGGAGGCTTCTTCACCAATCACCAATCACCTTTTCTCATATGTTCATCTCAGATTCTGTTACCAGTTATATGTTGTTTTTTTCATATTCTAGTCTGTTTTTCAGTCCCAAGTTCTACCATCTTCCACATTCCTTAAGCTTCACCTCATTTACAGCACGCAAACTTACATAGATTACATAGACTCCCTTGCTGCTTTTTTCAGAAAAATGGTTCACACAGCTGAGATGGTTACTTAGCGTAAGCAAATAGCAAAGCATCCTGCCTTGTGGTTAACAGCTTTTGCTAGGCCACAGGTAAAGTCTTTATTCAGCTGCAAATCCAGGGCTCCCCAAGATCCAAATATTGTCACCCTAACAAGCATGTTTATTCTTTTTTAATGGAATGTTCACAATTTTTGGACAGCTGGAAAGAGGGTTCTTCCTTGCACCCCAGAAAAGAGATCTTACTTCCTACCTAGACTTCTGGCTTTTCTGAATTTTACTCTTAGATGTGTAACTATCCTTATCCATTTAATAGCGAAGCCAGGTACCTAATTCAGGATTGTGTATTCCATGGAGTGGCATGGTGCTTAATTTTTTTTGTGTGGATTTAGCCCCCCAGTATCTCCAGAGACTCCTGGATACAAGTACCTACTAGTGAATCTGTTTCCCTAGGCATGCTCACAGAAGGACATCAGACTGAGCAGTACTAACCCTAGCATATGTTTTAAGTTAATTAGGAATTAATACAAAGATAACTAAAAAAATTAAATGAGAATCACTGATTTCTTACTCTGCATGCATTTTTTTACTTGGTATTCAGTTCTGCTGCCAAAGGCAGCGACAGAAGAAATAACAGTAGTCACCAATCAAACCCAAATTCTAGGAAAAAAACCTGCTGAGCTTCTAACACACTAAGGGGAAAATTTCAAAGCAGATTACAGGAGACTTAAACATGTGCATCCCCACTGAAGTCAGTGAAAAGCATACCAATACAACTGAAAATGTACTTCTGAAAGTAGGAATTACAGAAATGATAGTTGCTAATGTTATTTTTTCCTTTTATTTTATTTGACTTTTCCTATTAGGTTCCACATACATTGAGATGGAATCTTATTATGGAATTGTCATCCTACAGTTGCTAATTGAGAGACAAATCTCAGTAAGGTATGGAAGAACACAGCTATCATATGAAAAATAGAAATGATTGCTTTTAGATGAGTGTTGGGGTAACTGAACACCGAGTGAATTGGGCCCCAAGGTCACGGTGGGCCGGGGTGGCAATTGGAATACGAACAGGTGGGATTAGAGGCGGTGGAGTGTGAGCTGTACAGGAAGTTTAAACAAAGATGATTTATTTACTCATGCTTGGGAAGCGGAGGCTCAGATATTTCTTCAGTTACAGTATAGCGAACAACAAAGGGGTCTGTTGGCCCACGGGGTTCACTAGCGAGCCCTTGCTTTCTACCCCCTGAGGGATAGGTGCAGCTGCCTACTAGCTAGTCCCAGGGCTGGTCAACAGCTCATGAACGGGATAACAAACAACAAAAATTGTAACGTAGTGAATCGAGGAACAGGGTCGTGATGCCAGTCCAAAAGGCAGTCCATAAACCAAGGTCGGAGATGAGAAGCCAGAACAAAGTAAGCCGAAGTCAAAATCGAAGCCGTAAACTGTCCCATAACCGAGATCGAAAAGACGAGTCGCTCCACCCGCCGTCTGCAGCCTCTGCTTGTGCCTCACAGTCCCTGCCGTCCGCAGCTTCTGCTCACAGGATCGTTCTCTCCCTGCGAGACAGTCCCTGCAAAGGCAGCCTCTTCTCACAGGATCGAGCAGTCTCTCTTCCAAAACACACACACACTACCTCACCACACCCGGGTGGCGGCTCACAAACCTTTTATAAAAATTTAGTGGCCAATCAGAACGCTCTTCACAGAGAAATTTCTAGTCAAATTACATCATGCAGTCAGTGAACTGAGCATGTGCGTTAGATCAGATTACCTCATGCTCTGTGATTGACAAGCCTCCAGGTCACCCAGAGGGCACATTCTGGGGGTCTGTCTGTAGTTTCAACTCCCTGTGATGGCAGCACCAAACTTAAAAATTTTTCTTGACAATGAGAATAACTTTAGTTCTTCTGTGCTTACATTCTGGATCTGAGACAATTTGGCATGGTGGGATGGAATGGAATCAGTGCTCATTGGGTCTACACAGCAGTATTTGAGAATATAAAAATCAATGAGAAAAAGTTTCTTATTCTTATAGATTAATACAGAATTAATAACTGTGCATACCAAAATGTCTAGGTGTCTAATTAGAATCACACTGGGGCTAGATTTATGGAGTGGTGAAGCTTTCATAAACTTAACTTTGACTGCTCAGTTAACGCTGTGTGTTTCCAGTTGTAAACTGAGACAATACGAATCTTTTGAAAGTGTTGGCCATCAAGTTTTATGAGAAGCCTCTGGCAAAAATATTGCATCAAGCTGCTGAATAGAAGGACAATATATAAACTCCATGAGACGAACAAAAAAGAAAAAGATCAAAAATATTGAAAATATCTTTTATATGGTACTGTATATGGTATCACCCTTTTTGATAAGGGTTTGGGGTGGAAATGGTGAAAGAACCTTTACATTCAACGTTCTATGCTTTTATATGTTTTGCATTTGTTTAATCCTCTTGGCTGCCAGCAGCAGAAAAATACACTTCTGAGAGAATAAGGGCTTGATCATGCAAAATGCTAAGGATCCTGAACTCTGTCAGGGAGAAATGTGGGATATTGGCACCTTCCATCAGCAGTTAGTCCTTTGCAGGATAAAGCTCTAGTCCTGAAACCACCTTAGAAGAGTCACCTTCCTCAGTTCTGGAAGCCCAATACGGCAAGCATCTTCCTTGCTAGCATCTCTATGACCCAGTTTGGGTCTCAGTCTAGCTTAGTGATCCAGTCCAGAGTTGTCTTTTCTTTATTCCTACTAACAAACTAATCATACAAATGAGGCTGGGGCTTCAACTTTGGCTGGGGCTTAAGCACTTCAATAGAACTATTAAGTTTGTAAATATAAGTACTTTGTATATAAGTTTGTATATATACTTATATGTGTAATAGTCTCTAGCACTGAGACCTAAAATTTTACTTTGTCCATGTTAGGTAAGTGAAAGAAAGCCAGCACCATATACCTGCCTACACTATGATCTTCATTTTGTTGTGTATACTGTTTCCAGACAGAGGTCTAAATCAGGCTGGCCCATCTCTGTCATGTTCTCTCCATAACACAGAAGATTCTCTTTGTTATGACAATGCTTCAGAGGAGGGATCAGCAAAGCACATCTTTGTCCCTACAGCTATTTAAACACAAGCTTTAACTGGGAAAGCAAGATCCGTCAATAGTTAATTAAAAGCACAGTCATGAGTTGGTTTCATTGTTAATTAAGTAGTTATGAACTAAGAGTCCATCAGTAATTATTTATAAATTGGATAATTTTAAATTCTATTTTCCCAAACTAGGCAAATTATCACATGCTACAGTTATTAGGCCTAGTGTTAGGGCTCAAACAGAAAAATTAATTTTAACCTACTTTTATTATGTGCCATAATATAAATTAATTACTCCAGTAGCTGTTACATTGTGAAATGAAATGGGACACTTTTCATTAACTGACTTTAATTTATTACAGATTTTTGATACTGTGTTGCTGTAGGTGGACATGCATTCTAATTAGCTGGTGACAAGGGGCAGGCTGTATTTCAGGGACTCTCTCACCACTTTCCATTTTATTCTGTTAACTATTCTTTTAATATTTAAAATGCATTTTCTTAAATGTTTTTTGAAATTTTATACTGTGTTATTAAAGTACACAAATAATTAGAATGCTTTATAAATCTCTGCTTCTTTCTGTTACAAAACACTGAATTATTCAGCTAGTTCTCTTAAATGTATTTTGAATACATTGTAAAAGTGAGTCCAGCTGATTTTCATTCATTAAACAATGACACTGAGTAGCCTCAATATATTATCATAGACACAGAGAAGTAGGGCTGAAAGGAACCTCTAGAAGTCATGTAGTCCAACCCTCTGCCTGAGGCAGGATCATTCCTATCCAAGCCATCCCATATAACCACAATCTAAACACTACATAAGACCACCATCAACTCTGAAAAAAACATAGACCTAACACCCTAACCTGTCACAGGTAAAGCAGGGGAACCACAGCAGCCATGGTCTATATTGTCAATGTATGCTCAAGAGGTCCCAGGTAGAAGGTCACTCCCCCGCTAAAGAGGAGTACAAAAAACCCCACAGTCCATACCAATCTAACCATGGGGTAAAAGTCCTTCCTGATGCTAAATATGTCAACTAATCTAACCCTGAATGGAGGGGCAAGACCCTCTATCCAGGAACTGCTGGCTTTTCTCCTAACAAGAGAAATGGCACACCCCAGTTGAAGTCCCCAGCCTTAGCTGTAGCCAATATCCAGTGCTTCTGGGGAGGCTTAAAAAGACCCTAACATGTACAGCAGGAAAAAAAAAGGGAGGGGAAAGAGGGAAGGGAAGGAGCAACCACTAAATCCCAGGAACATGGGAAATACTCATAGTAGAAAATAGGCATAGCTGCACCTGATCATCACTGACCAGTGGCTATCCAACCTCTTCTTGAACACCTCCAGTGATGGAGTCCACAGCTTCCCTAGGCAATCTATTCCACTGCCTCACTATTCTCACAATGAAGTTTTTTCCAGATATCAAATCTAAATTTACTTTGCTGCTAACTCAAGCCATTGGTCTGTGTCCTTCTCTCTGCAGCAAGAAAGAAAAGGTGATTTCCCTCTTCTTCATGGCAGCCCTTCAGGTATTTAAAGACATCTATTATGTCCCCTCTTCATATGAAGCAGGTGATGAAACTAGCATACATAAAAATGTGTATCCATAATACTTTAGCAAAAGTTTTGAAAGCAAAATTTGGACAGAAAAGAATAAACACATATATTACCACTATTGAAAAAAAAAGGTACTTTGTGATAAAACCCACTGTCTTTTTTGTTTCCTTCTTCTTCTCCTCCTGCTCCTCCTTCCTGTTCTTCCTCTTCTTCTTCTTCCTCCTCTTTTTCTTCTCATGTCCTTGTCATAAACTGGAAGTTTTAGCTTTTTCCATTGCTGCAGTGAGGTGCTCCTTCATGCAGGTCTCACTAAGGAGTCAGCAAATGAGGATGTGATCCATAGTCTGCACATCACCACAGTCACATATTTTCATGTATTTAGAGTAGCCCATTTGATCGTGTTTGGTTTTAAACTTTCAGTTTGCATGCACAGGAAATTCAAGCATTGCCATGTTGGCCAACCTAGATCTGTCCCTCTTGGGGTCCCAGGTCCATTTCAGAACACCTGACTGCACATAAACTTTCCTTCTATAAACTCAGTCACATGTCATCTGCCATGTCCAAGAGCATAAAATGGGTCACAAAACTCTTCCATGTTTTAAGCCATTTAGTTACTTATGTGTGACCACAGAATGGATGTGGAGGGTCTTCCATCTACTATGATCTTTCTTTTTTGGCTCACTACTTTTCTTCTGATATTAGGTGGTACATTGCCAGCCATAAGTACAGGCTATCCTTTGGTGCTGGCTTTAGAGATCCTATTATTTAATGACAGCTGTCATTTAGAAATGGCTGTTTCACTTAAATCATGGAAAAATGTGGATTTGAGATTATTTATTTTTAACTTAAAATTCGGGATGCTTTTTAAATCAGAGAAACTCAGGATCCCTGGTGATTAATCAGAGGGATTCCATCTCAGATGATGTTTAATTTCAGTATGGCTCCTTTATGGTGGTGACTGCTGTACAAATATAGATAAATAAGTCACCCCTTGCCATCTGAAAGGTTCAGGTAGATGAAGGAGAGACAACAGGTTTTATAATACGCAAGCAAACAAACATAATAATGAATGGTACAGCTATGTCTGATTTCTTGTTGTTTAATTTATTTCTGGGATAAAAGTAGGGTGATGGATTCAATAGAAGGAGAAGGAGAAAGTTAATAATCAGGAAGAAGTCAGTATGAACACAGGAAGAGTTCCTCTACAATAGGAATTGCTCCAAACTATAGCTGAGCACTACAAACCAGTCCAAACATAAAATCAAACAAATTTCAAATGCAACGTTTTTCTTCTCTATTAAAAAATACTGTGTATGTTCAGTATCTCATTATTGCAGCATGAATGAAAGAAGATGTTGTATTTAGCAAATGTTCATGTATATCACAGAAGCAGAAGAAGAATGAGGGGAAAAGTACATTCCTCAGCTAGCTAGGTACATAGAGTTTGTTCAGATACTTAGTAGGTGGGGGTTGTGGGAACTCTCTGCTACAAGTATAGGAGGGAGGAAATGAGGGTATGTGTGTGTTAGAGAGAGAAAACACACCAAGAGTATTTTTATGCCTACTTGATAAAGAGTTCTGGGAACTTCCAGGTATTTATTAGGAAACTCCTTTCTTGCCATTCATCATTAACATGGCTTTTCCAATATTTCATTGAGTGTGCAGTAGACTCAGTTAAATGTAGATAAAAGCCACAAATGTGGACAATATAATCAATACAAAGCTGTGAACAATATAAAGCTGTGATTTTTTCCCCTTTACTTTTAACTTTGATAACGGTAGTAAAAAATTAAGTCAGCATTTTTCCTGTCTAGTACATGAGTGCTCCATTTGTCTGGAAAGAAACAACTCAAACATTAAGAGTTAGATGCAATCAGACTAAAGTGAAACAGCAGAGAATAGAAATAACATTCAAGGTTATGGGCTGGATTCTGCTATTTTACATCAGTGTAAAATATACCCGGAGAAGTAATAAGCAATAAGATCAGAGACGATGTACCTCTGAAATGTTATTTAACAACCAAAAAGCACTGCTCAGAAAGTTAAGAAATGCTAGAATTAAAGATGGTTGTGCAAACTTAATATGCCTCTCTTGTGTGTATGCATTATATATGATAATACCATACTTTTTTTTTCTGGCCTCAGTGCATATAATAAACCATGCTCAGTTAATGAGTTGCATTTTGGTATTCTGATTTATTCTGCTTTCATGACTGGTCCTCAGACTTATGGTCCCAGGCCTTATATACTGCATACTATCCAACAGAGTTTAGTCCCATAAATATTATTTTTCTCATGGGCTTCTCTAGCTTCTCCCTTCTTGATATCTTCTGCCATATAGTTATGTTAACTCAATTCTTTACATATGTTAATAAATTTATCCTTGCAATATTCCTTTTTTAGCTGGTGGTATTTTGTATAAATGGAATTAGGGCAAAATTATCAGCAGACTATGGGATTGTGTCCCTATGAACAGGAACATGCGTTTTCCCAGAGACTAATGGCAGCGACACATAGTTGTGCCAATGCTTGTTGTCCCTGGGGCATACTCTTTGTCGAGCAGCAAATTGCCCTGGGTGGGGTAGGAGATTTGAGGCCAGCACCTGGACTGGCCCCAGCAGCCTTACCCAAGGTCCTGGGGCCTCCTGGGGCTGCAGCAGTGGCAATCTGGGCACATGGAGCCTAGTGGGCAGCTGGAGTGTGGCGCTGGCCAACCAGGCTCCAGTTTTGGGGAGTCCACACTGCAGCCACTTTTTTTGGTGTGTTTTTTTTAGATACTGGGATGTCCTAGTATTTAATTTTGGCTCTGCACTGCAAATATGCATCACAGATAACTTTTTGACATGCACCGTGTGCATTTTGTTGCACCTTAGAAGCCTTTGAGGCACCACAAAGCACACATTCCCACTCATCTGGATGTGCCCTGAGTGTCCAATTTGAGACACCCAGGACCTGATTTTTTAGAGTACTTTTTATGGTATGGTACTTCATATATTCAAAAACCAGCTCATGTTAACCTCAGTTGAGCTGTATATACACATCACTTTTGCCCAACAGATCCCAGATGTAGCTTATTGTCAATACTGCCCCCAGGCTAGATGATTAAGGCAGGTCAGTTTCTGCAATTATCAGCACATAAAGGGCACAACATTAATTCCAACTAGCTTTGACTTTCCCAACCCAAAAGGATACAGTATCCATTTATACTTGATTTATCCATTTATGGTCTTTGACACAAGATCAGGGCAAAGCTCTAACTCAGACCTCTAGATCCACAGCAAGACTCTTTAGTTACTCTAGCCCCAAACCACCCTGTGGATTTAATACTTGTATACTGCTATACATCTTCACAAGTTACCATCTCATTTGTGCATGCCTTTTGGATGGCATCTAAGGGAATCTGGTAATGCATAGAAATGTACATTAGCCCTTGAAATGACTACAAGAGCTAAGAAGAAGAAAAACCCCTATGAACTTTAATAGGACTATATTCACCTCTATCAGTAGAAAGGTTCCCAGTAACTTCAGGGGGATCTACTGAAACTGGTGTCAAAGATGTTAATCTTGTTTTGCAGCACAATGTTAATATGTGTCATATTCTAGTGCAATACAGTTAATTGTGCTAATGACTGTGTTATAATAAGGGTAAATTATATTTGCTATGCTGTAAACTTCACTAGTAAAAGCCAAGGTTTATATCTACAGTTATATTTCCAAAGCTGAAGTTCTTCAGATGGAATTAAAATTATGAACAACATTGTGAACTGCATTAGAATAAATGAGAGTATAGTGTTGATTTTCTACATTATACAAATTAGCCCTAACAGATTTAAGGATTAATTGCTATCGATTCAAAAATCAACATGCAGCAACATTAAAACTATACATGTTGTCTACTGGTATCAATATCCTTCAATTTAAAATGGAATAAGGCAGGACTGAAATAACATCTTCCTTAGTTCTTAGAAACAGCATTGTTCATCATGATATTTGCAGTCTCTGATTCAAACAATTAATGGACAAATTCTTTTTTCCACAGAAGTTAATAAGTTTTGTCCCTGACTTGAGTGTGAGTAAGAACCAATTCAAAGCCTACTGAAGTGCGGAGAAGGACTCCTATTTATTTTAGCATCCTTTACATCTGAGTAATAGTTTAAAGCTTTCAGTTCTAGTATTAATATTTTCATGTGGCCAGATATTTTAAAAATCTCAAGACTTATTCTGGTGTTTAAACAATCTCTTTTAAAAATGTATCCTCCAACATTGGTGCTGAGTTCTTTTGAAAAATCAAACTCATTACACTTAGAGTTAACGATCTAGATTTTAGAAGTGCCTATAAATGATGACATTAAGTATTATCCTTAAAATGAGGACATGCTAGTACAAGGATTAAAGCTGAGGAAAGCTTCCTGATGATTGACAGTGTCCTTTAAAAATAGCTCTGGATAATAGTATTATATGTTGGCTGATGGCAAACAGTAAAAGCTTTTAAATAAACAATCAATACCCAAGTTAATGTGATCCAAAGAGGCACCAATGTATCTTTCACATTTACAACATTTTTCTAAAAGCATTTGGGCTGAATGTATGGCAGTGTCATCATATAGAGGAAGAACTAAGGCCCAGATCTTCAAGGGTATTTAGGCTTTTAACTCCTGTTGAGTTTATGGGAATCTATTTTCAAAGAAAAATTCAGAAGTTTTCCTTGCAATTCACAACACTTGTATCACACTGCACTAACACAATAGAAAGAGAGAATGGAATATGGTTATTCATCTACAGGTTAAATCCTGGCAATAAGGCCCAAATTCTATTACTCCCAATAGCTGTATAAGTAGCATGTAAGTCTGGCCCCACCATCTATCACTTAGAAACCTCCAGCAGTGTTAATTCTAAATTTCATAGATTTCATAGACATTAGGGCTGGAAGGGACCTCGGGAGATCATCGAGTCCAGCCCCCTGCCCAAAGGGCAGGAAGTCAGCTGGGGTCATAGGATCCCAGCAAGATAAGCATCCAATTTACTCTTGAAGGTGTTCAATGTAGGTGCTTGAACCACCTCCGCTGGCAGACTGTTCCAGACCTTGGGGGCTCGGACAGTAAAGAAATTCTTCCTTATGTCTAGCCTGAAATGGTCTTGCAGGAGTTTACGACCATTAGATCTCGTCATCCTGTAAACGTTCCCCCGGATACTGGTGGTCACCCCTAAAACGTATAGGTGGCCATCAGATCAACCCTGCGCTTTTCCAGGCTAAAGAGCCCCATGGCTCTCAGCCTGTCATCGTAAGGTCTGTTTTCCTGACCTCTGATCATGTGCATGGCTCTTCTCTGGACTCTCTCAAGCTTCTCCACATCCTTTTTGAATTGTGGAGTCCAAAACTGGATGCAGTACTCCAGCTGTGGCCTCACCAAAGCTGAGTACAAGGGGAGAATGATGTCCCAGGATTTGCTTGAGAAGCATCTATGGATGCAAGCCAACATTTTGGTCACTATACTAGCTGCAGCATCGCGTTGCAGGCTCATCATCATCTTGTGGTCAATGATGACCCCCAAGTCTCTTTCTTCCATAGTGCTAGCCAGCATAGCACTGCCTAGCCTATAAGGATGCTGCAGGTTTTTCTTCCCAAGGTGGAGAACCTTGCATTTTTTGGTGTTAAACACCATCAGGTTCTCGTCTGCCCATTTGCTGAGCCTGTCCAGGTCAGCCTGGATCATCCACCTGTCTTCTGGTGTGGATGTTTTGCCCCAAAGTTTGGTGTCATCAGCAAACTTGGCCAGTCTGCTCCTGACTCCAATGTCCACATCATTAATGAAGGTGTTGAACAATACGGGTCCAAGGACAGAGCCTTGGGGGACCCCACTGGTCACAGGACACTATGATGATTGACTTCCATCAATTATTACCCTCTGGGTCTGACCATGGAGCCAATTCCCCAGCCAGTGGATCGTGGTAGACCCCAGGCCACAATTGGCCAGTTTTGCCAAGAGGTGATCATGGGATACCAGATTGACGGCTTTTTGAAAGTCAAGATATATGACATCAATCTCTTTTCCCTTGTCCAGGTAATAGGTCACCTAGTCAGAGGAGGAAATGAGATTGGTCCAACAAGACTTACCTACAAAAAAAATGGTGCTGGCTATCCCTTAGGATGCTGACGTCAGCCAGTCCATTAAGTATGGCTTCTTTAATAAAATTTTCGAAGATCTTCCCTGCGATAGAAGTCAGGCTGATGGGCCTATAGTTAGCTGGATTCACTTTCCTCCCTTTCTTGAAGATAGGCACCACATTGGCCTTCTTCCAGTCTTCAGTCACTACACCAGAGCACCAGGAGTTTTCAAAGATCCATGCCAAAGGCTGGGCTATGATGCTCGCCAGCTCCTTGAGTACCCTGGGGTGTAGATTGTCAGGGCTGGCTGACTTGAAGGTATCCAGCTTCCCAAGGTATTCCTTCATGAGGTCAGCATTAATGGAGGGCAGGGAATCTCTCTCACCCGAACTGCCCAGTCCCATGGTGGGCATGGGCGTCCCATAGGACTGAAGAAAGACTGACGCAAATTACCCATTTAATAGGTTGGCTTTTTCCTGGGTGTCAGTTGTCAGTTGCCCCATCTGGTTCAGCAGGGGTCCAATGTTGCCCTTGCATTTCCTCCAGCTCCCCACATATCTGAAAAAGGACTTTTTATTGCCCTTGATGCTTGAAGCTAGTTGGAGTTCAGTTGCAGCCTTGGCTTCCTTGGTTTGCTCCCTGCAAGACCGGACCAGTGCGGAATAATCCTCCTTGGAGGTGAATCCCATCCTCCATCCTTTGTAGGCCTTTCTTTTAAGCCTCAGGAGGTCTGCTAGATCCCTGGAGAGCCAGGGGGGCTGCTGCACCCTCTTGCTGCCTTTCCTCCAAGATGGAATATAATTAGCTTGTGCATTTAGGATCACTCCCTTGAGGAGCAACCACTCTATATCTATATAGTAAATGATCATGTATTATATAGATATGATTGTATCAATGAAGAATGTGGGCAAAGAACTGAATATAAACATATTGCAAAAGTGATGGGTTTTCTTCAGTCTGTTTTCTGTAGTTTAGTCTTAAGACTAAGATGACAGGTCACTAGAAAGGAAGATGTATTAACTTTTTAGTCTTGGTACCTGGGCAGGGTGGAATAGATTAGGTTTTAGCCAACTAAGAGGTGGAATAGGAGCTAGCCCAACATGTCTTCTAGATATTTTTCCAGAATAATCAAAGTGACCTGGTAGAAAATTACGAAGAAGAAAGCACGAAAAATATGCTGTCAGAATCAGTGAGAGCAGAAGCAAATGGAAGTAGTAAAATGGATTTTTTTGAAGAAATATACTGAGCAATGGTTCAAGATAAATATTCAACAATGGAAAAAAAGTCACTGGGTCTAGGTCCTAACTCTTTTGGAAAGAGGTGGGAAAAAGTGTAGGAGAGAAGGGAGAACTCATAAAAAAACCTTCCCCTTTCTGAATCAGTGACCCTTGAAATCTCACCAGGCCCCATCAGGTCAGCATTCAAAGATAAAGCGTTCCTTTGGAATGAGGGAGGTGTACACATGGAAACAACAGAACATGCTCCTGACATGCTATGCATTCAGGCAACATTTTTCCTTTCCTTTGTTCCCTTCCACAGCATGGCACAGTAGGGGAGGATTGTTACTGCTGCTGTTTGAACAAAAAACACATCAACAGGAGAAAGGACAGGAAACATGCAGGGATAAATAATGGAATTACAAGAGGCCGGGGAGGAATTTATATAAAAGCATCCCTTATACCTTTATTTTCATCTGCTCATCTAATTATCTACCCACTAGATTCTAAGCTTTATCTAAGGAAAAAAACTGCAGCTTATCATTCCAAAAAGCCAGACAGTGACTTAAACAATATTGAAATTAAAAAACATTTCTGGCTTCTGTAGTTATAAAAAGGTGCATTAATGTAATTATGGGAAGTAGGGTTTGAATCTCCAAAGGGTTCATGAGATTCTCACTTCACAATACTTTGGAAAACATACATGAATAGCCACAATCTGCAGTGCATAAAAGCACTCTGTGGGGAAATATTTGATACTTTCTGTTTATTGCTGATAAAAATAACAGCTGTCTTAAATACCCTTAAAACATCTACAAGCCCTCTAGGAAATGTTTCATATTTGAAAATCTACGTCGTTTTAATGATCCACTGCCAAATATGAGGCTTTAATATATCATTACTTTTGCAGAACGCAGGC
Organism: Crocodylus siamensis; assembly: GCF_052110815.1. Classification (NCBI taxonomy): domain Eukaryota; kingdom Metazoa; phylum Chordata; order Crocodylia; family Crocodylidae; genus Crocodylus; species Crocodylus siamensis. The sequence goes on from NC_143399.1 coordinate 59,882,069, forward strand.
CGAGCAATCATGCGGCAAAATGTTTAAGTTGTCAGAATGTGATTTTGCAAGGCAAACTGGGGAGAGGTAATAGGTCTGCTAACTGAATATTTGATACAAAGCCTGTAGAAAAGAGGAAGAGAGCACTGGCAGTGGCTTACACAGTGACTTGCATTTTGTACCCCTGTCTCAGAGGGAACAAACACATCTGATCCCACCAGTTGGATGAGTGATTCAGGGCTGAGTCACAGGCCAGATGAATGGCACATGGGTGGCACTGTGGGCCAGATTCAGCCCACAAAAGCACTACTGTCATGCCAGATCCAGTGTATGGCAGTTGTGCTGACTGCTCTGGGAATACACAACACATAGCACTTATGTGGGGCTGGTCCAGGATACATGCTACACATGGTACGTACTCCATGCAGCCCAAGGCACATGCTGCAGTAGATCTAAGCTTTGGGTCCTTTGCCTGCGGGGCTGGCAGAATGTAGCAGGTGTTATTGTCTGCCCACCTGGCTCAGGAAGTGCTGCTGGGCAGCCCAGCTCCAGGCTCTCAGCAGATGCCAGGCTTAGGGAGAGAGGCTGGACACCACATCTCAGATGCACCCTCAGCTGACACTTCAAGCATAGCCAGCTGCCAGTCCAACTTGGCAATATGGCTGTGGCAGGGTCACACCCCTGGTGGATGACATGAATGAAAGAGGAAATTCAGGAGGAAGGCATGACAACACTACTACTTCCTGCTCCACCTCCTTCCTGGATCTACTCCTGGACCAAAGAGAAGGTGGTCATTCTGTTGTCAGTCTCTTGTATGTGACATGCAGTCAGAAGGCATCTAGGCATGAACGACATATGCCCTCGGTGGCTGGCAGGGCACGGCGATGGTGGTGGGACCACAGCAGCAGTAAGCGGGGAAGCTCACACAGATGCCACTGGTGCTCCCACAGATGCCATCGATGGCAGGGAGTGGGTGGTGGTGAGCACCAACCACTCCCTGCCAGCAGCGTCAGCAGTGTCCTGTGGGGATATTGGACTGCCCACAGATGCCATCGGTGGTGTTGGCAGTGGGGTAGCTAGCGACAACTGCCCTCAGGCACTGCCAACAGTGTCTATGGTGTCTTTTTTTAATGGGTGCACCGCTATGCTCCACACCGCCATGCTCAGGGCAAGTGCACCTGCATGCACCCCTTATGCATCTCCCCCGCATCTAGGTCATATATTGGAATGGGGTATCTTAAGAAGTTGTGGAATTTCAATTCCTGGAAATTTTCAAGAGCAGGTTAGACAAACCCTTGACAGCTTAGAGTCAAGGATGATCCTGCCTTAATCAGGAGGCTGGACTAGATGACCTCATGAATTTCCTTCCAGCCCTACTTTCATTAGGATCCTAAGTCACTCAGTGACATACTATTTCACTTTGCATATTACCTGGATCACATGTGCAAGTGTAAATACCTTATGCAGCTGAAGTATTATCCTATGCAAAAAAGTGTGTTCCTATTTCACATGACTCAAAGCACTTCAGGGAGGCCCCAAGTCATCTACATCTATGTATGCTCCATTGTGATTCAATCTTGCCATGAATGCATATAAGCCTATATAAATCCCTGAAACTCACAGCTCTTTGAAATGCATATGCCCTACCTGTTGCCCAGCTATAGGTTAGTTAGATCATCTACCCAGAACAAGGGAGACCTGGGGAACTACAAAATACTTATCTTGCCTTGAGAGGGCCTTAGACCTGACCTCCCATGTCATATGGTAGCTTGTGATGGGGGGCTTGGAGAGACTGGGGAACAGGCAGGATCATGAGGGGTTCAGGAAGATTTGGGGGGTGTAGCAGGAGCCATGGAGGCGTTTGGGGGTTTGAGGGCAAGTGGCATCTGTGGGGGCTTAGGGAATTAGGTGAATTGGGGGGTAAGTGAGGTCTGCAGGGGTGTTGCTAGGGTCTAGGAGGGTTTGGTGGCAACTAGTGGGGTTCATGGGAAGGCTTGAGGGGGATGGGGGAGGCTCTTTCTCCCCAGGACTGGAGGGGTGGTTAGCCCTCCAATCTCCCTAACCCCAGACAAACAACCTCCCCAACAAACTAACCTCTCCATCCTACTTCCTCTCCCTCCACCCCAAATTACTTTCTTGGCTTCTAACATTGGCAAATGCTAGTAAAACTGACATCAGGAGCAGCTTGAAGAATGGAGGTTTTGGCAGGCTTGAGGGGATGCTGGCTGGTCTGGGAGGGTGGTAGAGGTGCTTTTCCATCTGAGGGCAAAAAGTAGCCCAATGCCAGGGGTGGGAGGGGAGGGAAAGGGGTAGACAGTGAGAAGCCTCAGGGCTGGGGCCAGCAGCTGGGTTTTCCCAGCCCTGGAACTACGCTGGGAACTGTACAGAAGTTCAATTAGATTGGTCTCACCAGAACCAATCTAAGTTAAACTACCTCTGAGGGACACTTAACTTAGACCAGGTTGGCCATTTTTCAGACTGGTCTAACCTTCCTGACCTTCGATACCATCCACACTTAGATAGACCTAACTAGGAATCTAAGTGTAAGGTCTGCACCAGGACAAACTAAGTTAGATTGGATGGCCATTTTTAATGTGATATAATCTCCCCCTTACCTCCCTGAATGCCTGTATGTGCAAGCACTGCACTGCAAGGTGAATTGCAACACTGCAAGCATCAGTGAAGAAGAACTGTATGTAGGAATAGTACAACATACAATTGTACTATTGTACTGTATTGTATATAGAAACTGTATGTAGGAAGAGTACAACATATATACAATTCTTCAGAGGCTGAAGAAAATACCTGACAGTGGAAAAATGGACATTCCAGCAGCTGAGTCCTTACAACCAGGGACTGATAAACCATGGGAAAGGTGGCAATGTCTCAACTGCCTACATAAAGGAGTTGGACAGTCCTGGGAATTCATGAAGAAATGGGGCTATACCACTGTTTTAACCATGTAAGGCACACAGCCTCAGACTGTGTAACACCTGCTTCAACGCCCACCGCTTGAAGGCATATGTACAATGAAAGGCCTTGCAAAATACAACACATGGGCACAAGCATGTGTAACAAAATGGTCAAATGTTGTGTAGACACAAAAAGAAGACGACTGTCAAAAGATTGAAATATCATGCTGGAAAGAAATGGCATTCCTGTGGCTTTTAAACTGGACTCTGGTGCACAAGCTAATATACCTGTTAATATTGTAAAGGGCTTGAATAAGGACACTTCCCTGGGGTTTGAAAAAGGGTTTATACCAGACTATATTGTAAAGGGCTTGAAAAAGAAATCAAGTACTCAAAGCAAGCAAATAACGCTCCCAGCTTACAGGAGGGAGTTGATTCCTGCTGTTGGCACATGTGAGCTGGAGATAAAGATAAAAAATGGTAACAAAAAAAATTCAGTCTGTGGTTGTGCCAGGAACATATGTTTCTATATTAGAACTAAAGGCCTGTTTGGTACTAGGTCTTATTCAGAGAATATATACTATAGAGGAACACAGTAAAATTGAAGATAAATTTCAGGAGGTATTTCAGGGGCTTGGGAAGCAGAACAAAGTAAGATTGAGCTGTCTGAACCATATACTCCCACAATACATGCTCCTAGAAAAATTACTTTCACCCTAAAACAAAGCCAAAAAGGAGATCTAGAGAAACTGGTTGCTGAGGATATGATTAGGAAAGTAGAAGAAGTGACAGTGGGTTGATTCTTTAGTCATAGTGCAAAAAATGATGTAATTCTTCACTTTGGCCTAGACCCAACTAAACTCAGTATGTCAAAAGGGAACATTTTCCAATTCCCACCAGGAAAGAAATCTTTAGAGTTTATGGCACTGGCAATGTGTCTCTCCAAATTAGATGCCTCACTTTGTGTTTGGCAAAAAAATAGACATTTGTGTATGTTCAACCCTCTGTACAAAAGAGTCTACTTTCCAGATTGCCTTTTGGGTTACATACAGCCCCAGAATTGTTTCATAAACATATACAACAATTTTTTGGTGGCAATGAATGTTCTAAATTGTATATAGATTATAATTTAATAGGGGGATGTTCAGTGAAGGAACATGATCAGAGGCTTTGAAAGCTTTGGAAAGGGCTCAGTCAACAGGGTTAAAACTCAACAGACAAAAGTGTAAATTTAGAGTTAGAGCACTAACATATTTGGATGAAAAGTTAACAGATCAAGATATACAGATAGAACCAACAGGGTACAATCAATTAGTAATATGCCACCTTCCACAGATTAGGAGGGATAACATTTCTGGGCATAGTAAACTGTATGGGGAAGTTTGTACCTAATCTGGTACAAAAAAATGCAGCAACCTAAGAACTTTACTTCATGAAAATAAACACGATATAGTAAGTTCATCATAATGAGGAATTTAGAAGCCTATAACAGTTATTACAAAAGGCTCCAGAGCTTAGATTCTATGAGCATGCCACCACATACAGGGGCATGCTTTTGCTGTGGCACAAATAGCAGCACCATATATTTGTGCCTCTGCTTTTTGCAGCTGCACATGCCCCTGTACATGTGGTTTGCTGCAGAGCAAAATGTCCCACTTCAGGGAAACTGCTCCTGGCATGCTGAAGGAGCTGGGGGACACCTAAAGCAATGGAGATGTTCTAGCTGGCAACCACAGCATCTCCCTGGTGAACTCAGGTTCCAGTTGCCCCGATGCATGCTCCTGGAGCGTGCACTGCACCAATTGTTTTGTGGCAGTTTTTTTTGTTGTTGTTATCAGAAGTTCCTGGTTTCAAATTTTGGCCAGGCTGCAAATTTGCAGTGCAGCAAACAGTTGCACATATATCATGTAAGGTTTGCAGTGCCTCATATAGCTTGTCTGTATGCACCCTGTGACAGCAAATACCAAACAAAACTGTCTACACATGCTGATAAAGAGGAACTTAGGACAGCACTCATGCAGAAATATGAGAGCACTGGAGACCCATAGTTTATGGTTCCAGGGCTTTAACTAAAACTGAATGTTAGTATGCACAGACTAAAAAAGAAACCTCAGCTTTGGTGCACAGATTTTAAAAAATCTTTGTCTTCCAATATGGGAGACTAGTGTTACAAGTGCTACCTTGCTACAGAGTTTTTTAGTGTACAGCAATGCATGGGTAGATACTGACCCAGCTGGCTGCAGCATGTAGGTGCTTCAGTGCTGGGGACTGGCTACTGGCTAGCCCTGCACTGAAGTAACCTCATGACCCAGCCAGAGCCAGCACGGCAATTTGAGCCAGGAAGGAGCAGTTCCAGACTAGCAGGCTGGCCCCTGCCCCCCTGCCTGCCAGAGCTGCTCCAACCCAGCTCAACGTGCTACAGTCCCTTGTGCATGTTCAAACCATATGCATGACAGCAAGAAACTCCAGTGCAATAAGGTTCATATTAATTTCATGGGTAGACTTACCTACAGATGACAACCCACTGATGGCATAGCAAAAAGGGGGCTTGCTTCCAAGATTACAGAGACTATTCCTTCAGTTGCAGTTAGATGATTTAAGACTAGAATATAAACCAGAGAGTTAGTGGTGGTGGATATGCAGTCTATAGATTTTGAAAGAACACAAGTGGAACCAAACCTAGAGTTAGATATTATACATGTCAATTTATTAAAGTAAATGTGCTCAGTTTCTGATAATATGTGGACTATACTCATACATGGAACAGCATAAGATTGGACTTTACAAATAGTAATGCAAGCCATTAATGCAGGATGACCTGCAAGGTACCTACCCAGTCCTTATTACCAGTTTCAAGCAGAGCTGTCAGTAATACATAGGCAGACATTTTCTTGTTTAGAAAAGACAGACTTGTTGTTCCCAACGGTATGTTACAGAAAATAGATGAAGGACACTTGGGTATAGAGAAATGCAAAAAAAGGGCTAGAAAAAAACTTTGTACTAGCCACAGATGAATACAGACAAAGAACAGTATATTAAAGCAGATTCAACCTGTCAGAAATACAAAGACAGTCAAGCAAAACAGCCAGTGTTAGTGACCGTGGAAGAACTGGCTCCAGGGTCCAAATTAACCATATATCTGTTCACCGATGCTGGAAGAAAACTCTGTTTTGGTTTTAAACTATTACTTTCACTGTCTGGAAACAGCGAGACTTGTGAACACTACTGTAAAGCATGTAATAACACACATAAAATCTATCTTTGACAAACACGGCATACCACTTGTGGTCAAGTCTGACAATTAAACACAATTTGATGGGTATGAGTTCAAGCGCTTTGCAAAGGAAGATGGGTTCACACACATTACCTCTTGCCCAACATATACATAGCCTAATGGACTTGTAGAAAATGGTGTTGAAATAATACAAAGGTTGCTAAACAGAGCAGAGGAGTCTTACAGAGATCTTTACTAAAGGATCTCTGGCATTACTAAATTATAAAGAATCTCCTTGAAACATGGGGGTTTGGCAGGTTAAATCTTATTCAACAGGAAACTTAGAACAAGCAAAACTACCTAATTTGGTAACCACTGACAAGAAATAACACATTGACATAAATGCTTATGAGATTCATGATAAATATAAACAAAAGTGGTATTATAACATGGGATTATGGAAATTAGAACCATTGCTACTCCAAGACAGAGTATGTGTAAAACATGGATTTAGAGGGCAGTTGTCTCTCATGGGGTAGCTCTTAGATCTTATGAAGAGAAGACAAGTGAAGGAAACATTTACAGAAGGAACAGGAAAACCCTATAACACATCCAGAAAGGACAAGAGAAGGAACAAACAGTGTGCAAACTGAAAAAGGACATGGAAAAGTAGTCTGTTCTTCTCCATGAACATAGACCAAGTGATACAGCACAGACCAATCAAGACAATACAGATAATAATAATATGTTGCCTAGGGGCTTATATGCATGCCATGGTTTTTGCCCATTCATCCAGTGCAACTGCGTGTCTGTTTGCAAGAGCAGGATTTCAAGATGCTTTAAAAGTCTTTCGTGGGCATTAAACTAAAACTCCTCAGATGTAGTTTAATTTGGATTGTTGGGAATTAAAGTGTTGTGTCCATGGATTTGTTGCATGTAAACACAAAAGCACTCAAAGATGTGTAATGAGCCTTTTTGTCCACCAGATGGCGGTACAAGTCTTTTGTAGTTTCCTAGTTGGTGGGTTAGTTGATTGGTTGGGTGGAAGGGACCTGGACAGACCATCAAGTCCCACCCCCTGCCCTGGGCAGGAAAAAATGTTGGGGTCAAATGACCCCAGCTAGGTGTCTATCTAGCTTCCTTTTGAAGACCCCCAGGGTAGGAGTGAGCACCACTTTCCTTGGAAGTTGGTTCCAGATCCTAGCCACCCTGCCCGTAAAGTTGTGCCTCCTGATATCTAGCCTAAATCTACTCTCCATCAACGTATGGCCATTATTCCTTGTTACTCCCAGTAGTTCTCGGGGGAACAGGGACTCTCCTATTGCCTGTTGGTCTCCCTTGGCCAGTTTATAGATGGCCACCAGATCCCGTCTCAGCCTTCTCTTGTGGAAGCTGAACAGATTCAGGTCCCTTAGCTTCTCCTCATAGGGCCTGCCCTGCTGCCCTCTGATCATGGGAGTGGCCCTCCTCTGGACCCTCTCCATGTTGTCCACATCCCTCCAGAAGTGCAGTGCCCAGAACTGGATGCAGTACTCCAACTGAAGCCTGACTAACGTCATATAGAGGGGAAGGATCACCTCCTTGGACCTGATCGTGATGCATCTGTGGATGTATGACAAGGTGCAGTTAGACTTCCTGACTGCATCCCCACGTTGGCAGCCCATGTTCATCTTGGAGTCTATAATGAGTCCAAGATCTCTTTCCACCACTGTGCTTTCAAGAAAGAAGTTCCCCAGCCTATAGGTATGCTGCTGGTTCTTTCTGCCCAAGTGCAGCACCCTGCACTTGTCAGTACTGAATCCCATCTTGTTCTCATCCACCCAGCCCTGTAACCTGCCCAGATCCAATTGCAACCTGTCCCTCCCTTCTAGCATGCCCATTTCTCCCCACATCTTAATGTCATCTGCAAATTTGAACAAGGTGCTTTTCACCCCCTCATCCAAGTTGCTGATGAAGATGTTGAACAGTGCGGGCCTGAGGACTGAGCCCTGGAGGATCCCACTGCCCCTTTGAATTGCTTTCACTTGCAAATTGCTTCCATTTTTTAAAATTCTTTGCTGGCTCCCTGCTTCCACAGCTGCATGGCAGGGCACAGGCACTGCGTGGGTTGGGGGCCCCAGGCTCTGAGGTGCGGGGGACAACACTGGACCACTGCGGTGCAAGTCAGGAACCCAGGTTAATTCATTTGAAAACCTAGTGTGTGTAAACACAGATGTGACACTCCAAAATAAACCAGTTTAAATTTTATAAACCTATTTAATTTAATGAAAATTAAAAACCATGGTGTGTTGCAAGATTGAGAAGGGCACCACAAAGTCTGATTGAAAGTTGTTAGATTATTAAAATTTGAATTATTGTGTGTGTATATACACATTTGGTTGAACTGGGTTTAGTTTTTAGGAAGGGGAATTTGGTATCTTAAAAAAAAACAAAGTTAGAGAGAGCTTGAGAGTCTGATGGCTCTTTTGTGTGTGTGCTGATAGCAGGAATAAAGAAATCTCTTTGTAAAAGTGGTTCCTGCTTCAGTGAACTAAATCCACAACATGACAGCTACAGGGCAAACCAGACTTAGAAAGGACAGTGCACCTTCACTCAATCTTCCCGGCAGGTACAATAAAAAAACTCCAGAAAGAACCTGTAGCCATTTTTATCTCAGTTTTTGTAAAACAAAAGAAGTTTCAGCAAGACAGTCAGCACACAGCATCTAAGCAATTTCCTATTCTTTCTTGCCATGTCCAGACCTTCCTACTGCAGGCCCACATGGCTCCTCCCAGGGCCATGGCCTTGCTCTGTAGTCATGCAGACCACCAGAAAGATGTTTTCATATCCTAGACAATTCCTTCCACGCAGCCACATGCATCTGGTTTATGTTTTGTAGTCTCAGGATCCACTATTCATGACCAAACTTTCCCTTTGGTGTCCTAGCCATATCACTAGTGAGTACACACTGATACTCCCTTCAGAGAAGGGCCCAGTCTCAGGCCTTCTCTGGCTCTGTCTTTCAGACATCCTTCTCATCAGCTTTCTTGACTGTAAGATCTTACAATGGCAGAGGAAGTTGTAAGGCAGACTCTTTCAAGAAGGATGTGGGTATGTGGGATCAGGAACATCTCTCCTCAACTTGAAATCAATACTCATTCAAGAAAAACAGCATTTCCAATCCTGCTTTGCTGCTTGTCATTTAAGTCTTTAGGATTGTTCACGCCTACCAGTCTCTGTCTCAGAAGTAAGAGTAGACACTTTCCTATTGGGCATGTTACTCTGAGACTTACAGAGCACAGAACACAACTCAAGGATGCTGCATGGAAGTACACTAGCTTGCAGATTTCCTCAAACAGGGCAGAAAGTATAACCCAGTAGCTGTATATTCTGATGGCACTGCTCAGTCAACTACTGTAGGTTGAGGACATGGTAGTCATCTATTCTCAGCCCCTCTTCCTGTAAGGCAGTCGTAGAAAGCATAACCTAGTTGCTGGGAGCAGGGGGTCAAATACCATAAAGCTCTTCAGTTTCCAAACAAATTTCTTTGGATGAGACTGAGGAATTATGGCCAAAAGTGATGCTAGGATCCCTGATCACTAGCTAGTTAGCTGTGGAGCAGCGTGGAAGCATCTGTACAATCTGAGAAAGTTTAACTGGGATGCGTCTGCAGGTCTATATCTTACTGATATTTTACTAACAAACTTTAAGCACTTGAGCTAAGTTCAGAATAGGGAGCACGTTACATGTACATCTGTTCCTACTGTCAATCACACAGCACTTCAGCGGTTTGGTATGACTGGCACACATCGGATTGTGCCTGTTGCCAGGTCTGGGAATATCCCAAAGAGCATCTTATGACTAGAAGACCCAAACTATAGCATAAAGCAGCATATTATGCCTTGTGTGATCTCTGGCCAGCTGCCCACCCCAGCCCAAGACTCCATAAGGTACCCCAACCTGTTCTCTAGTCAGTACCAAACCACCTCCACTACCGTATACCAAATTCTCTCTCAACCTATCAGACCTTTTTATCTTGGTATACTCTGTTACCCGGCTCTGGCTGCCTCTGCTCTATGCCTATTTAAGGCCCTCTTCTGCTCCCTCTTGTCCCAGTCTAGCAGTCACCCCTACTATCCTTTCTGTTCTCTATCCTATACTTAGATCTGTACACTATCTAGGATCTCCTCCATCACTTGTCTTCTTCTGTCTGGATCTCACTCACTTCACCCAACACTAGGGTTACCATAAAAAAAAGAGGAAACCTGTTGAGGGGAGGGGGACTGTGAGAGAGTGGTGAAATGCTTGTGCTCTGTCCCTGTCCCTCAATCCCAAGCCACAGTCCTCCACTCTGCTCCTCCCCCTCACTCCTGACCCACAGTACTTCACCTCCTCAGACCATGCTGGTGCACCTCACTCCCAACCCACAGCCCCGTGGCACTGCCTATGCCCTGTGCTCCTGCCCCATAGTCCCACACCCTGCCCAGTGTCCCTCACTCCCAAGCCACAGCCCCCCCACTAGCCCTGCTGGTGTCCCTCACTCCCAATCTGCAACCCCCTTCTCCCCCCATCCCTGCACTGTCTTCCAGCTGCCCTGACCCTGCAAATGCAGGCACTGGGGCCAGTGCCACTGGCCTGGCCACACAGCTCCCTACTGCCCCTGAACAGCCCTCCTCCCTGCTCTCTTCCCAGGGCATCTCCCCTCACCTCCCCTGCAGCGCCAGCTCCCAGACAGCTTCCCCTAGTGCCAGCACACACACACATGCACACCCTAACAGTCGCCAGCTCTGGACCTCCAACCCTTGCCCCCATAGACTTACCTGCATGCAGCTGCCAGGACTGCTTCCACAACCCTGCTTGGCTGCATGCTGGCCATGTGCGTCTGCACATGCAAATGCACATGATGCCCCCTGACTCCAGTCACCCTCCCCCATTCTCCCAGCCCCACATAGCTCCTTGTTAGGGCAAGTGGGATGTGCTAGGAAAAACTTCAATGCTGAGCAGAGCAAAATCCTGGACATTTGTTGATATGTTAAAAAACTGCCTGGACAGAAATGGAAGTACCCAAGAAGAAGACATGTCCAGGAAAATCCGGACGTATAGTAACCCTACCTAACACTCTCCCTACAGTTGGTTTAGGGTCCAAATTGGCCACAAAAGCAGGGTCACAGCTACTAAGAGCACCTAAGGCATGGTTCAACATGCCAAACATTTTCTTCCTAAGCATGGTTTAGCCTTACCAATCTGCTAGAATTCTTTGGGAGTGTTAAGCATGTAGACAAGAGGGATCCCATTGATATAATATATATGGACATTCAAAAAACTGTTAACAAGGTCCCTCACCAAAGGGTTTAAAAAAACTGAGTTGTTACAGGATTGGAGGAATTGAGAGTTGGTTAAAAGACAGGAAGCAAAGAGTAGGTCTAACTGGTCACTTTTCAGGATGCAGTAAGAGCAAAAGTGGGATTTTTCAGGGATCTGTGTTGTGCCCAGTTTTGTTCAAGATTTTCAACAAAGATCTGGAAATTCGGGTGCACAGTGAAATCTCCAAGTTCGTAGATTATATCAAATTATTCTGGGTAGTCAAATCCCAAGCTGACAGATCTTACCAACCTAAGTGAGTAGGCAGAAGAATAAAAGATGAACTTCAGTGTCAACAAGTGCAACATAATGCACATGAGGAACAATAACCTCAACTATATATATACCATACTGGGTTCTTAACTAACTGTTGCAACTAAAGAAAGAGACCTTGGAGTCATTGTAGGAAATTCTGTAAAAATGTCAGCTCCATTGGCAGCAGTGACCAAAGAAGGCAATAAAATATTGGGCATAATTAAGAATGGAGTTGAAAACAAAACAGAAAACACCAGCATGTCATTATACAAATCCATGGTGCACCCACATCTTGAATACTGTATACAGTTCAGGTCTCCACAAGATGTCATAGAATTGGAAAAGTTATCAAGAAGGGCAACCAAAATGATCAGGGGTATGAAGCAGTTGCCATATTAGGAAAAACTAAAAAAGACTAGGACTTCAGTTTGGAAAAGCTGAGAGGGCATATAAATTCATGAAAGGTGTAGCCAAAGTGAATAGGCTGAAATTATTAGGAGACAAGTTTATAACTAGCATGAGAGCTAGAACTAAAAAAAAATGTCGTTTTTAAGCAATACAGTTAACTTGTGGAATCCATTGCCACAGGAGGTGGTAGAGGCAGATAGCATCACCAGGCTCCAAAAGGGACTCATCGTATTCATGGATGATATTAATAGCTGTTGAATGGAACAGTTGGAGATGTTTGCTCTGGCATCTCTAAACCAGTAATTGTGGATGCCAGAGCGGGTAATGAATAGGGAATAGATTACTTTAGATATATCCAGTTCAGTTCTCTCCTTCTAAACATCCACTTTTGCCATTGTAGGTGCAATGGCCACAGCATGCCTATGGCAATATCTCAGATCTCCCTGGAGCATTTTCAGAGGTTACAGATTTTGGTTATGCAGCTAAATACTGTGCATAGATTTGAAGTTGCTTTTTCAGAATTAAAGTGGAACCTAATTAAATCTTATCAACATTGCTAGGTGACTGGAGAGTGGTGCTTACTTGTTTAATGAGTGAAACAGAATTCTGTCCTAGATGGATATTGGCATCTCATTTCTGAATCCTGAACAAGCTTAGGTATGTAAGGGACACTGAGCTGTTCAACTTTGCCAAGCTTGGGGCAGCTATGAGGATGTGCAGAGGCACATTTCTGTATAGCTGGGGAAGTGTAAAAGCAAAAAGAGCCTCCACATTTAAATGGTAAATGAAGGTTTTTCAGAATTACTGTTTTGGACAGAAGCCCCAAAGTCCTTTACTGGGTCTTGTCCTTCTGTTTGCCTGCCCACATTTTGTCCATTTGCATTGCAAGCTTTTTGAAACAGACTCTTAGGTGCTTGTACAGTGCTCTTTATATGCTTGGGTAATACAGAATGAAATGGGCAACACTAACCTGCTGGACAGAGTAGCATTAATACAGCTCTTAAAATACTATTAAAGAAATAACATCTCAAACCCTTTAGCTTGTCCAATCTACTTTAAATTTACATACCAAACCCTTTAAAACTATTCCTTTTCTTCCTTCTTTCTCCTTTGCCTGTCTTTATCTTTCCGTATATCAAACTCCCAATATCCGCTCTTTAGGCTAGTTAGAAATCTTGAGAAAAGTTAAATTTTCCCTGCCAAGCTACAAGGCTCATCAGCTCAGAGGGGGAAGGAATACCAGGAAATCCTGTTAATGATGCACCAACCACCATGCTCCTGTGGAGCACTTGCAAGTTCCCCTGAGGGAAAGGGGATATGTTTCCATAGATCAGCCTGATATCATCTCCATCTGGTCTAAATTGCAGCTTACAGTGCTAAGAAGAAGGCACTGAGCCTGACGTGAGATTCCACTCCGGCCATTGGTTTGATGAAAATAAATTGACAAGGCTCATTCTGAAGAGGCTGTAACCACTTGCTAGATGAGTATTTTATAATGCCCTATAGACTTGATTGAATGAAGATAGATTGAATCAAACTAGCTTTAAAAAATGGAATTTTATTTTAAATTCTATAGAGGAAAAACAATTTACAGAAAATATGTACCTTGTTAAGCCAATTTCCAGCTAAGGTTATATTTGGCCTAATTCTCTTAGTATGTAGGGAATTTACAGAACTGTAAAAATAGCTAAGTGCATTTATCTGTTCATCTGTTTGAAAACTGAATGTTAGCCCTGCCTGTATATTTAAGCAGAGAGATATGTGTGGCTTTAATGCCTCCTTAATATGATGGTATGTTGTCTAAGCAAATGGTAGAAGCCAGAGAGGCTGGGATTTTCCAAGCCACTGAATAGAATTGCATAACCAACTTCCTTAATTTTAATGAAACTGGGTATTCTGAGTCCCCTGGGTGTCTTTGAAACATCTCTTCCATAATAACTAGTACTTAGTGAATAAGCCAAAAAAAATAAATAAATTTGAGCTTTGTTGGCAGGGTTACACCAAACCAGATGTTTTTGGACTAATGATAATACCCCTTATCCTATCTCCAATTTGTTTTCATGATTACATTAAATGATCCTGGAATGATTATACCTGACAAAAAAATTGCTGTCTAATACCCTATATAGTAAAAAAGAGCTTACACTCATTCAAATGAATCCCAAATCCCTAAATTCCTAGACAGAACCTGAAAAAGGAGTTACGATCATATTAAGAATAATGAGAATACTTGTGAATACTCCTCTTTCAGTATAATTTTGCTAGATATGTTCACATCCCTGGTTTCTTATTTCATTAAACTCATAGAGAAATCATGAAACAGGAGGTGTGTTTAAAATTTAAATTTGTCCCATGGTTATAAAATGTTATAATTTGATGTTGTGACTATTGTGGAATATGTGTTTAAGCTTTCCACTACATTTGTTGAATCTAAAGGCATTTCTACTGAGACTTGGAATCCAATTCATTTCTGTTTCCCCTATTCACTGTGTATGACTCTGACATGCTATCCTGGATGGCCTAATGCCAATTCAAGCTTAACACAGCTAAATCCAAGCTTTATTATTTTTCTCTTTCTTTCTGATTATCTGCGCTACTGTAAAGACCACCTTCCACAGTCACCCTGTAATTCATAATCTAGAAATCACCTTCAGTTCCTCTTTCTCCTTATACAGTCTTAAAATCCAATTCTTTGTCTTCACCTTAGTAATAATAACTTGTTAGCAGTGACCTCCTACTCTATGATGTTCACATCAATTATCTTCTTTCTTTCCACGGTGCTGCTGAAAAAATTACCTTATGTATTACTCCATGGATTCTGTGGACTGGCACACCGACCTGTGTTTTCAAAGCATGGCCCTTTTTTTCCCAGATTAGGTTTCCAGTCATATCTCTTATTATGCCTTCTTTAATCTCCAGTGATATCAAACTGAACACTATTACATTTCTGTTTTTCTCCTATCCACATCCTCATCCTGACTACCACACTAATAATGCACACATTAAGGCATATACTTAATTCATTGCAAAATTATTAGTATTAGTTTTACCATATTATTTTAATAATCTGTTTTGCACATAACATGTATACTGAATTTAAAAGGTTTCCTCACCGTGTAAGTCAAGCACATACGTAGGTATATACCAGCACTAAGACTAATGACTTCCAAGTAATCATTTTCCTTTTCCTTTTCCTTGGCAGGAAGAGGTAGATAAATAGATTGAAGGTCCCACCACCCCTCTTTTTCACATTGTTTCCTTAATTTTAATTACTGGCTCATTTGCCACAACTCATCAAAAATTCAACATAGACAATGCTGTCAATAAACCTAGTAACTTGGAACCAAATCTGGAAAGTCTTCTATATACATAGTCCCCACTGTTTTACAAAATCTGGCTCTCATCTATCCTGGAATATTCATTCCCTGTCCTGCAGTGAAGCAGGCATCATGCTACTAGATGAAGCTCCATCACGGTCATCATACTTAGATGTTGGTAAAAGTACCCTGTTTTCTCTGTTCAAGACACTCTTCTGAAAAAGATACCGTCAATCTTTATTTCACTGCAATACAGGCTAGTTTCTGCAAGCATGCAGCAATGTTTTAAGTTAAACTTTCAACTACCTTGGTGAACATGTTGTTGTTACTCTCATGATTATATGTGTACAAATTAAATAAATAATGAATGCTATTAGAGCAGGTATTGAGCTTTGATTAGGTAGAAAGGGTATATTTAGTTGTGTAATTAATCAAATTAAAAAAAATTATACAAGAATGAAAGCATAATTGAAGACTTATTGATGCATTACAATTTTATGAAATATAATGGGTATTTAACAAGATGGCTATGATGAGGTATTAGGAAATCAATTAACTTACTAATCAAAGGCCCGATCCTGTATATACTTAGTAGCCTGATCCTGTATATACTTAGTAACTGAGTCATCCAATTGAGTCAAACCACAGTTCAAGTGAATTTGATGCCATAAATCAAGTGAAGTATTCCAAGTAATTTTTTTATTGTAACTTTCAAATGCACATATTAGGAACTGATATTAGGAATTCTGAAATGTTAATCTATATTAAATAAATTATGTGCCCCTTTGTGTGAAATTAAATGTCTTATGCCACCAGAATGTAAATAATTATACATGCCTGACAATTTAGTGGTGAACATGCTAAAAAAGTCTTAATTGCTGGGTAAACCAGAAGTCCTACAGTTCACGGGTTCAGGGAAGTATTTGGTAGCCATGTTGGTCTGAGACAAAAAGAAATGCAAAATTTTAGAACTCTTGGTTTAGAAATGATGCCTTTTATTAGACCAACTAAGAAATTGCAAAATATATATATCTCTTTCTGCAAGCTTTCAGGCACACATGCCCTTCCTCAGGCTCAGGGAAAATTAAAGATGGTAAAAAGTCCATGAGAAAACCTTTTTTTGGTTATTGCCTACTTTTGATTTATTACTGAAAATTACCATTTTTGCACAGAGTTTGCACTGGATACCCAGAGTTTTTGGTGCTGCTACACCATTCTGGATCTTCCATGCATCAAATGAGAAGCATGCCTTAGGCTACTACATAGCCAGCAGGTGGTGCCAAAGCAATAGGTATTGTATAGTATGGCTACATTATCAAAGTACTGGGACCTGGAGGGGGTTCAAGGCATCACTATCACAGTCCCCAGAGTCTGGCTACATTTTTAGCTTGCCTAATATGTGTTCTACTGTTTAATATTTATTTAGAATTCCAACAACTGGAAACCCTTTTGTTTCAGCTGACATTTTGACAAATTTTGCTCCTGCAGTTCATTCAGGAATTGCTATATCACTGTCAGGACACCTAAAGTGTCTACAGATATTACAAGTAGTTCAGCATATTCCAGTATTATTGTTTCAACACGTTCTGTGGTCTTATGAAAGTACTCACTTTAATAAATGGTACGAAAAAAGAAGGAATGGCTGCTATATATTAATGAATTGTATAAAATAGATCTGATTAAAGAGCAAGTGGATTCTTCCTAATATATTTACAAGTTTTAGAATACCTCATTCACAATAGGCAGGAAGGATAATCTTGAAGGGAAAGCCTGATTCTGGAATTCAGACAGTGTGGTTTTTGTTCCTGTCTGACGGGAGGGTCTACATGTTGCCCTATAGTGATGTTGTTACTGTGCTTTAGTACTTCCTTAGGGAAGTACCTTAGAGCATGGCACAGTAATTGTCCATGCTGCACTGTGCATGTGGTGCATGATTATTTGTAGCAGCTACTTTCCGCCAGCAGGACACTGTGACAGAGAGTGCGCCACTACAGCAAAGTAGCTGCTGGTTATGTGTAGACACCCGTGGATGCTACATCACCATAGCATAGCACTATGGTGACATAATGTCATGTGTACACATGCCCAAATATACTATCCGGGTTACTTTCCATAAGTTATGTTACCTCTGTAAGTCTCAATTTCTCTAGCTATATCTTTCTAACCAGTGTCTTTAACATCATCTTTGTCAGAGGGTTGTTCTGAGGCTTGTTCATAAAGTGCTTTTATATTCTCAGGTCTTTTAGCAACAAGGAAAAGGGAATTTTAGTCCCAGGAGTTGTTACTTAGGTCCAGGCAGAGATTTGGTCTTGGTTGTCAAAGAGGTTGTAAGGTCTTCTTTAATTCCTATTCACACTTTAATTCCTATTGCCCATCTCATAGGTGAGAGTGAATGGGAAGATGGCTCCTATTCCAAAATAAGAGAAGAGGGAGAAGTGGTGGCAGAGTGAGTATATAAACCGAGCTTATGAAAGCTTATGATATACAGCTCTGATTTAGTCAATAAAGGTGAAAATTTTCCTTGACTTCAGTATAGATGGATCCTTGTTTCTGTTCCTCACAATGCATCAGGGGGCACAACAGGTATGATACTATGGGGAAGTATGTTGTGCCAGGCGAAGGCTTGGCATATGGTGCTTTTCCTTCACAGAAAGGGAAACTAGGAAACCCAGTGTATCTCTGAGGCATAACTTGATTCCCAACTGCCACTTAGTCAGGATAAAGACACAAGCAAATTCTAAAGAGTAAAGTATTCCAAGTGTAAACCAGAGATGCTATCAAAGGCAGTTCTTCAAAATAAGAGCATCTAAAAGAAAATGACCCAGGAATTGCAGGAAAATGCTGCTTCCAAAATAAAACCCTCCATTTTATCTGGTTGCAGCAGAGATTTTCAAACCTTGAAAACAAGACTTGTAGCCCAAAGGTTTAAAGACATTTTCAAAGTTGAGTCTATGTGATTGATTTCTTTTGACAATTCTGTCTTTTCAAAACAACCAGTTCAAAATGTTCTTATTAAAATCACCTTTCTTGCCTATTCTAGCCTGTGTCATATCCTTGTTTGAGAACAAACTCACCTTCCCTCTACTCTGGTTCACCTGACCTTATCTCTTATTCTAAGTGCAGACAGTCAAAAAGCATGAGGCTTAATTGATTCAGTCTTTGCAGGTTAGTCTAAGCTACAGAGATTGAACTGATAAGCAAATGAACACACATTCACTTTTGATTCAGGAATTGCAGCCACATTCCTGCAGTGGCTCAAGCCAGAAGCTGGGGGATGCTACAGCACACCTTCCAGCCACTCCCAAAAGGGGCAGGGAAGATAGAAAGCCCTCCAAGACTTTTCCCCTCTCCCTGATGGAGTGGAGGGGGCATGGCCAGGCCTCAGCCCATGCTCTGCCTGGTCAGAGGGCGGGATGGGGGGAGAAAGTAGTGGCACTTAATTCATATAAAGCTTGAACAAGAATAGTTCTTTCTCTGAAAAACTATACATTCAAGAACTATAAAGACAACATGGGCTGTGTGTTCACTTACTCTTCCTGCTGCCCCTGAGGTCTCTGGAATTTGCAGTCCAGAATCAGAGCAGCAGGACTCTGTAGGGTTTCTTATCAATTCTTCTTCCTGCTTCCAGGTGCCTCTGGGATTTGTACTCCACAGTTGCAGCCAGCACAAGGTAAGCCTATAAGGGCAGCTCTGTACTTGGGGTAAGGTGAGTTTAACCCTCATCCCCCTTCCTTGGCCCCAGGTTTGCTTGGTGGGGCCAGTGAGCCAGCCCTCACTGCTCTAGCTAGGGAGCAGAGGGATGGGGCCACCCCTGCTCTCTGGAGCAGACAGCACAGCATAGCCCAAGTGCTGAAAAGCATGCTGGGATGCTAGAGGGCTCTGATTTAACTTGAACCAGAAAGGGGTCTCGGACAGAAGTGTCATAAACTGGCTTGACCTAAATCAGTTAAGTCAGGTACTACACTCTGCCAGTTTTATCATAAACCAGTTTCAGCCATTTTGAAACTGGTTTACATGCACTGAACTTCTGTTCTGTTACAGGTTTAAATCAGTTTTGGATCACCTAAACTGGTTTATGTGCAACTTCTGTACCTGTCTTTGCACTGTTCCCCTCTCCACCTCCACTATTTCCATTTCCTCAGCAATACCTGAACATTGCTTGGTCTTCCCTCACCTATTTCTTTGCACCAATAATGTATTGCTTTTCTCTGTATAGATTGTCTTCTCTGTGTCTATTCACAAAGCCACTGTCCTGTTCTTATCCGGCTGCAATAGAAGTAATGCTGCTTTAATATAATCACACTTGAAATTGGATCAAAAGTATGTGCTATTAAGCAAAGCCAAGGCTCTACTTCCAAAACATTTCCCATTACACTAGCTACAATTTTATCATTATAAGCAACCAAATAGAAATCAGATGTCTGAACTGTATTTACCTAGACCTTGTAATACTGGCATTTCTAGACAGCATATTTAAAACTATGGGCAATCTTACTGAAGAATTCTTACTGAATTCTGACAGAAGTTGTATAACTGGCTTCAGTGGGGAAAAGAATAGTCCCATGGAGTCTAATTTAAAAATAGAACAAAAACCCTTCTCATTTTATTTAAAACATAAAAGAAATATATTTCTACACATAAGCTGGAAAAAGGCACTAAAACAGTATGAATGTAAGACACCAAAACCTGATACCCACCAGATTCATACTTCAATATCAGCAAATATTTTCTTGCTCTTTGACTTCATCTCTGATATCAGAGTCAGCATCTTAAAACAATTAAGAGGCCCAGCTCAAGCACATCTTGTAGCTTCTCAGCACTTATTTCTTGGACTTTTGATGCATTGCTGCTGTTTGTCTCTTAGTGCTTTATTGTTTAATAATCCTTCTTCACAGATGGTGACACACAAATTATATTTGTCCAATCTAAATAGCGCTTGGAATGCAAATTTAAAAGTGAATTAATCAGATTTATGGAAGGTGGCAATGAGAGCATATGTAAAGGACACATGGAAGTGCCAAAGAAGCTCCTAAACTCAACCCACCCCTTCTGGCTTTTTAATTCTAAAGCAGGTGGGGAATCATCCAAGCAGATTGCATCTCAATGTTAACTCAATCTCATCTACTGCCCTGATTCAATTAGAAATGGGTCCTGTCAGTCTACGTAATTACTCTAAAGAAAACTCAAGAGTGCATTTTGGTTATTTGGGAAATAGAAACATGCAGAAAGAGTAGAGCTACAGCAGGAAATGTTTTCCTTAATACACTTACATTCAGTGCTTTGTCTTATGGTCATTACCTTTCTCCACATACTCACGATTAATTCAGAGCAAAGAAAGTATTCATACTCACACACACACATACATTTGAACATCAAAAAGAAAAGTTGTTTACTTTGTCTAGATATGTCTAGCCTTAAGTTGTTATTTATAAATACATATGAGATAGATATGTACTTAAAACATGAAAGGTTCAGTTCACTAGTCTTCTATCCAATTATTTAGGTATTTACATGCTTGATTTCTACTAATACAGTATCTGATAAAAAAAAAGACACAGAGAATTCGTTACTATTTCCTTGTTTTCCTACCCAACTTGCAAGAGAATTGAGTCGATTAGTTTTCAGTTTGCATGAATGGAGAAGGCAACCTAGTGATAGATGATGAGGAAATGGCTGAACTACTCAATGCCTTTTTCACCTCAGTCTTCACAAGCAAGGCGAGCTCTCAGACTACTGCACTGGGCAGCACAGTTTGGGAAACAGGCCAGCAGCCCTCAGTGGTGAAAGAACATGTTAGGGGACTATTTAGAAAAGCTGGATATCTACAAATCCATGGGGCCAGATGTAATGCATCCACAGATGCTAAAGGAGCTGGCTGGGGTTAGTGCAGGGCCGCTGGCCATTATATTTCAAAATTCATCCCAACTGGGGGAAGTTCCAGACAATGGGAAAATGGCAAATATAGTTCCCATATTTAAGAAAGGGAAGAAGGAGGATCCAGGGAAATATAAACCAGTCAGCCTCACCTCAGTCCCTGGAAAAATCATGGAGAAAGTCTTTGAAGACTCCATTTGGAGGACAAGAAGGTGATTAGAAACATTTAGCATGGATTCACCAACGGCGAGTCATGCCTGACCAACCTGATGGAATCAAAACTTGTGGAAAAGGTGATATCTTTTATTAGACCAACTAGATATTTGCAAGCAAATTATTGTGTTTATTTGCATGCTTTCAGGCATACTCACCCATCATCAGGCATAGGAGAGAGTAGAGACTGTAAAAGTTCTCCTAGGTAGAAATGAAAACTCATATTTCACAAGAGAGCTGAAGGTGTGGTAATGTCTCCTGTTTGGAATAGTTCATTTTGTCCAGATTAGGCACAGAGAAAGGTTGAAAAAGTTTCTTTACCTCCAAGTTGTCTGGTGGCAAGCTGGATGTAGAAATATATTACCTTCAGGTTATGATGTTTCACAGAAGAGTGGAAAGATGGAAAGCTCTTCTGGGCAGGAATTTCTTTTATGGTCAGGTACATGTGTGTCTCTGTGCTCTGTGAAATGCAAATTTACTCCAATAATGGTGTTTGCCTCTTGATCCAGCTACCACCTGGATACCTGACCAACCTGATTGCCTTCTATGATGAGATAACTGGCTTTGTGGATGCAGGGAAAGAAGTGGACATACTATACCTTGACTTTAGCAAAGCTTCTGATACCATCTCCCATAGCATTCTTGCAAGTAAACCAAGGAAGTATGGGTTGGATGAATGGACTGTAAGGTGGATAGAAAGCTCACTGTATTGCAGGGCTCAACTGCCAGTAATCAATGGCTCAATGTCTAGCTTACAGCCAGTATTAACTGGAGTGCCCCAGGGACTGGTTCTGGGCCTGGTTTTGTTCAATATCTCCATTAGCAATCTGGAAGATGGGATGGATTGCACTCTTAGCAAGTTCGTGGATAACACCAAGATGGTGGGGTGTAGTAGATATACTCGAGGGTAGAGCTAGGATTCAGAGTGACCTAAAAAAACTGGAGGATTAGGCCAAAAGAAATCTCCTGAGGTTCAACAAGGTCCTGCACAAAGTTTTGCACATACGCCAGTACAATCCTCTACACTGGTACAGGCTGGGGGCTGACTGGCTGGGCAGCAGCTCTGCAGAAAAGGACCTGGAGCTGAATATGAGTCAGCAGTGAGCCCTTGTTGTCAAAAAGGCTAACAGCATACTGGAGTACATTAGTAGGACCATTGTCAGCAGATTGAAGGAAGTACTTATTCCACTCTATTTTGCACTGGTGAGGCCACATCTGGAGTACTGTGTCCAGTTTTGGGGGTCCCACCCCCACTATGGAAAGGTTATGAACAAATTGAAGAGAGTACAGTGGAGAGCAGCAAAGATGGTTCAGGGACTGGAGCACGTGATTTATGAGGAAAGGCTGAGGGAACTGGATTTATTTAGTCTGGAGAAGAGGTGACTGAGAGGGGATTTGATAGCAGCCTTTAACTACCTGAAGGGTGGTTCCAAAGAGGATGAAGCTAGACTGTTCTCAGTGGTGGCTGATGACAGAACAAGGAATAATGGTCTCAAGTTGCAGAAAGGGAGATTTAGGTTGGATATCAGGAAAAAACTTTCTCGCTAGGAGGGTGGTAAAACAGTGGAACAAGTTACCTACAGAGGTGGTGATCTTTCCAGCCATGGAGGTTTTTAAGGCCTGGCTTGACAAAGCCCTGGCTTAAATGATCTAGTTGTGGATGGTCCTGCTTTGAGCAGGGGATTGGACTAGATGATGTCCTGAGGTACCTTCCAACCCTAATTTTCCATGAGTCTATGATTCTATGTACCCTTGTATATGCCAGACTTATAAAAAACTAAGTCAAAGATACAAGATTTACATCAGGTTGTAAATACAGTATGTTCTTTGGTCATTTTTACAGCGTAAAAGATTGATTCTTGTATTCTTGTTCCAACTCTAATACAAGTCCTTAGCTTGTATTTTTTTCCTTGATTGTTCAACAGTTTAATGGTTCCAATACAACATCTGTTTCACCATCAATGGGAATTCTTGTGACACAAGACATATGGTTTAAGGCCTTTAGGATTTTACTTGCGGCTGTTTGTAAGCACAGCATACAAGTCAGTTGAAGCTAAGCCACTCTGCCTTTGGAAAATACTCCCTTAAGAAATGATGCTCAGTGATGCACTGCCAATGTGGGATGTCCACAATATGTTGCTTCCATAGCCAAAATCCATATATCCCACAGGTTGGTACAACTTTGCAGAAGAGACTGTGTAGAACTCAGCGAATCTATTCTTTTTATTTTCCCCCTTTAACCTACATGCTTTCTTGGGGACATAAATCAGGGCACAACTGGACAAACAAACACACATTGTGCATATTTGATTAGAAACATTCCAATAGTATTCCTGAAAATGACTGCCCATTTTGCTAGGGTAGAAGAGTGTTTAATTTGCTGAAGCAAAGAAGGGTTGGGGATACAATGAAGAACTTGTATGTGGGAAGGGGAGGTGGCATTAATATTTGGAAAGAGGGAAAATGAAAATTACATCATCCCCTGTGAAAACTTTTCAAAAATTCCTGACACCTAATGCAACTGGATCCATTTCAAAAAAGAAGAGACTGCTTTTCAAAAGCATTTTTATGAGCCTGAGCCCAAGGGATAAGTCAGCGTTGGCAGGTATGATTTAGCAGCATCTCAAGAGGGATCAAGCTGGTAGAATTTTAATAAGAAACACTAGAGAGTTCCCTCCAGCATGTTACTGGAGCTGCAGGAGGTTGCAAATGGGAGAGAGCTGACAGGGTCTTTCTGGAACAGAAATACTGACACTGCTTCTAAAAGCAGGGGGCCATTAAGGCACATTATGGATATAAACCCATAAAAAAACCTGATGATCTACTGTGATCTCTGATACAAAGCCAAATCTTGAATTCTTCCCCCCCACCCCCCATTTAATAAGCTGCAATGAATCAATATAACAACTTTCAAGATTATATCTCCATGGAAGTGAATCATGGAAGTTTTCAGTCAGGTATGACCTCTGGTCACAGAAGTGTTAGGTGCAGTATATGAGATTTAAAAATATGTATATATTACTAAAATTGTATATATGGTATGAATATTTCACATTCCACAGAGTTCCAGTCGGCCTGGTGCACCTAAATTCTTTTATGCAATTTTGAAAATCTCATCAAGAATCTGGTTTGGGGACTGTAAAAGCCAAGGGTATAATAATAAAGAAGGGAAAGTTCCTATCCACCCAACACCTTTGGCATACAGAATGCATGCCTAGACAATATGAAAGCATTCAAATATAACAAAAACAGTGTTTCATTGTCAGGCAAAGGGTTTTTCTTTAAACTCTAAAGAGGGTTTCTGGAATAACTGCCACAATTTGTAAATAACAGAGGAAAGGAAAATTGCTGCCCACCCACTGATCAGACAGAGCAGGATTTGTGCCATGTAATCATCGCTGTGCTGCTTTAATCTGGACAATATCAAGTGTAACAGTTTGCCTAGAAGAGTTGTCCTGGGGATATCAACTCTGTGATATCATCTGATGCTAAGATTTCCCAGCTGCCTGCACAGTTGATCTTGGAGGCAAAGGATAATGGGCTCCACTGGATGTCACCAGAAGCAAAAGCAACAGCACACACTCCTGCCATTGCGTTTTTCCCAATAGCAGCCTGAACATCAAATCTAGATGCTTTTTCACACAACACTTGCTGCCACCTCCATGAATGTCCAAATGGGTGGAACAAGAGGATGACAGGAGGATATACCTATATACTCATTTCTTCCTGTTTGCTTCAAACAAGACAGGAGAAAGTGTAGCCATCACAATAACTTAGATTAGGATAGAAATGCTCCAGCAGTGGGGATCCTTTTACTGAAAGGAGTAATGAAATAACCTCATCCAGTGCCAGATCAATACCGTTTCTAGGAAGAAACATTCTCTAATGGACACCAGTGCTGGGAGTCACTGTGGTCAATAGTATGCAAATGGTCAATAGCATGCAGAGTGAGCTACAGGCTTGAAGGCAAGCACCCAACACACAAGATAACTATTGTGCTGTATAGATGACATTGCCAGCAGGGAAGACTTTGGCTTCTTCAGCCATGAGATGCTGTTTCAAAAGAAAGACTACTGGGAAGAATTGCACCCACCTGAGGAAGACAGGGAAAAGTATTTTTGCTTACAGGCTTGCTAACCTATCAAGGAAAGCTTTAAATTGTTGAAGCAAAATTTTAAGTATAGGTGCTGCCAATGCATGAACTCAGTTTGATTGAGAGTGGAAAATTCCATGCAGGGCCTGAGTTACCCCTTCTATGACCTCAGGAGCTGTCAATCAGCCCTGACCCACTTTCAGCTCCGAGCAGACTCAGTTGCTATGCAGATCTTAGTGCAGAGCATGCCCAGTGTACAACTGGAATGAGGTAATACCTCTAGAAATTTCTCTTAGCCAAGCAGCCTGATTGGCTATAAAAGGTCTGAGGGCCCCTCCCTCTGGGGGAAGAAGATCGCGTCACTGCAGACAGAGGCTGGTCTTTCCAGGGACTGTCTGGCAGTCAGGCTCTTGGGCCTACTGGTCTCCTTCCCCAGATTGGCACTCTGTGCCGGTTAGAGCGATTGTGGTTTTGATCTCCTGGTTCCTGATTCAATTTGACTGATTGCTGACTACGATTTTGGACCATCCCACTACGACTTCACCTCAACATTCTGGCATCCTGACCTCGGCATTACTCTACGACTACTCGATCGTCCACCAATATTGGACTGGCGTCACGTCTCGTTTCATCATTCACCGCGTTACAGTTAGTTTGTTGTTCGTGTTACCCACTAAATGAGCTGTTGACCAGCCCTGGGACTAGGTCTTTGACTGAACCTCGTGGGCCAACAGACCCCTTTGTTGTTGTTGTTGTTGTAAACTGTAACTGAAGACATCGTTCTCCTACGCACCTAAGCGTAAGTCAAATAAATTTCCAACTTGTTTAAGAAACCGCTATGCTTCCCGTGCCTCAGTACTCCATAGCCAGTAGAACCCGGCCTGTTACCGTGTCTAATTGCCACCCCGGCCCACCGTGACTCTGGGGTTTGGTTCCCCGCCCCGGGACATGGCGTCACGAACAGGATACACGGGAGGCGAACTGGAGACTGAGTGGATAAAAAACTGCCCATGGAGCAGTGGGAATTGCCAGGCGACTGAGCTGAGCGATGTGTGGGATCATCTAAACTACCACCAAGCTGTAAATCCAGCGGGGGAGACTATGAGCGGGTATCTGTCCCTCCGGGGAGATGACGGGGAAGGAAAAGCTATCCGGCTCACCCCGGGAGCTCTGGGCTGTGTTTTAAAAGATCCTAGGGCTGTGTATCGCCCGAGGGGAGACACTGGATCTCTGGCTGTATTAAAGAAAAAAGCTCCGGCTGTGGCTAAATCCCATCCAGACCGGGAATTTGCAAAGTGCATACAGTATATGAAAAAAGGGGGTGAGGATACTCCTCCCGACGAACTTAATTGTCCGAGCCTTACGTGTGGGTCAAGGGGGCACGAGCTCCTGGTTAAATTGCGAGAGAATTTGGAGAAGAACGGGAGAAAAATAAAGTGGACAGGAGAAAAGTGGAAGAAAGGCTGCATAATAAACATTTTATTCAGAGAGTACGTAGCCTTATTAAGGGAGCTTACAGACACCAGAGCACAGCTCATGTCCACAACAAAAGCCGCCAGCAAAATTATAGCTAAGAGGCCATTACAACATGGCGCCGGCCATGCGGCGAGAGCACCAGAAAGCATGCTGATGCCACAGCGTCCAGCTCCGCCCATACCCAGCCCATCTCACATCAAGGCACCGCCTACGATCCCGCCCACCTGGGATCCACCCCCCGCCACAGCACCACCCACTGAAATTACGTCGCCACCCCCATACATCAGCCAGCGCCCCCTGGAGGATACAAGAGAAAAGTGCGATCACATTCGCAGCTCGGAAAGAAACATTGTAGCTCAAGACTTGGAACCAGATGTGATAAGGGAAACAAGTAACCAAATGGGCAATGATAAAGACAGAAGTATAGAAACCACTAGTGGAACCATGGAAAAGAATATGGAACCTGAAATGACTTTCGCATATCCAATAGCTGTACAGAAGTATACTATGGGACCTAATGGACAGCAGCAAAAGACCACAACCACCAGGTCTAGAACAAGATCGGAAATGAATGAACTCAAAAAGGAAACTAGTATTAAAAATGAGGAGACTCCTATAGCCTGGCTAGGAAGGCTAGTGGCTGAAGCTGGGAGTGAGTTAGTAGACAGGGAAGAAGCCTTGCAACTGGTTAGGAATGCAGCCTGGAGTCGAGCAAAGGTGGTGGATCCAATCCCTGTGTTAGCGAATCATTATTGGCCCATTCCTTTGCCAGCACTTGCAGTGGAGGCGTTACAACGAAAAGTTCATGCATGGCATGAAGGAATAGTAAATAAAACCAGTGCCACTGCATTGATACATGCGGTTATTGGAGCATCCTATGCTCTTTGGAATCCTGTCTTTAGGCCATTAAACCTTACTCTAGATCAAGTGCAAGGAGCTTGGCCACACCGCTACGCCACTACGCCAGGGGATGTTCCATGCTTAGCAGAAGCCATAGAAGCAGCATCAGAAATTTATGGAGGAAATTTGACCATCACCATCAGGTTATTATTGAGTCCCTCCATAAATGGGCCTGTGATGCATACCCTAGGGTTATTAGATCAATTGCAGGGAGCGATGCGACCCAGACCCCAAAAGAGTGCATACCCTACTACAAAGGAAGAAGACGAGATAGAATAAGTATACTTTATTGGGAGTCCCAACAGCCATTACCTCCTACCAGTTGAAAATAAAACTTACCATCAGACTTATCAGAGGGAAGTAAATAGAAGTCCCCCACAAACAAGAATGAATCATCAACCACAGAAGTCACCAAAAAAAAATCCCAGGAATTCCTCAAGCTATCCATTCTTTCAACGCACACCACTGGAAAGAGCCATATTCGCTTTCTTGATGGAGAAGTCCGGTCTGTCAAAGGAGCAATTACGATTACTTGGAGGGGAGGGACAACGGACTTTAGCCAGGACATTGGGTTTCCAGGAAAAAGGAAAGCCAAAAAACGAGTAAGCGCTGTCGGCGGGAGTCCAACAACCGGCAGCTACGCCAACTCGGTGAAACAAGACGGCGAACAGACAACGGACCCAGATGATGAAATGACCCTTGAAACGATGATACGAAATCCGGAAAATCACAACAGGTTGAAGGTAGAACAAGGAGTAAAGATAGATCATCAGAAGGAAGAAGCGTCAGAAGACGATGGCGTTAACGGTATGGAGAAAGAGAGATCACGGGTTTTAAGAGAAGAAGGTGATGTAGCGATAAATCACTCGGAAAATTTCAGTGATGACCCACGGCCGTATTCAGTGGTAAAGATTCGAGATCCAGAGGAACCAACTAAATTAGTCCCCACGAAGTTTTTGTTAGACACAGGGGCACAGGTGAATGTAATAAGAGCAACGATTCCACACATTAGGACGAGTCGGGTAATGCGAGTGCAAGGGTTGAACACGGCCACCCTAACGAATAGGGTAAAGATCTTAGTAGAAGGATACCAGAAGAGTCTAGGCGCAGTATTGGGAAGCATGAATATCTTGGGAGTCCCCAGAATAAAGATGTTGAACTTAAAGGGAAAAGTGATGGAGGCATTACCCATAAACATTATCACAACTCACGAAAGACATAGACCCAAGTTGAAGATCCTTTCTTCATGGAGGTATAACCCTATTCCCACAAAGGACAAGCTTAGGGAGCCGTTGGAAAAGGTCTTGAAACACTTGGAAGATCAAGGGTCTATTACCGCAATCTCAGCGAGCACAAGATTATCCCCAGGTTGGGGCATAGCAAAACCAGGAAAGCCATCTGAAGTCAGGTTAGTCGTGGACTACAGAGAGGTGAATAAACGTTGTACTGAACTGGCGCAACCCACTTCGTGCAACTTGATTCAAAGTTTGAGAGAGATGGCCGAATACCAGGCAGAGAAATGGCTGGGAACTACTTTGGATCTGAAGGACATGTTTTTTTCAATTCCCATCCAGGATGACGACGGAGTGCTGAATATGTGTGTGGGAGGTCGAATGTTCCGATGGAATGTATGCCCCCAGGGATATCGGAACGCCCCAGCATTGGCCACTGCTGCAATGAACTGTAGCCTTGAAAAGTTCCGCCACGATAACCCGGACAGTAAACAGGTGGAGATGTGGAGCTACATTGATGATGTGGCCATAATGGGCAGAAAAGAAGGAGTAGTCAGGAAGGTCACTCAAGATCTGGTAGAGCATCTCTCAAAAGATGGATGGTCGATAAATTTAAGAAAGTCGAAATTAGATCCAACCCCTGAAATTGAATTCTTAGGAACACTATTCAAAGAGGGAAGGCGGTATGGAGTGTCTCATGGGGAAAAAGACGCTACTAGTTTGTTAAAGAATAAAATCCCCAAAACAAAGGCTGAATTCCAGTCCATATTAGGCAAATTAAATTGGCTGAGACACTACATCTTACCTGAACATTTGCCAGTATTATCAAGAATCCAGCAACAGATCAGGGACAAATCAAGAAGAAGAGTACCGTGGACGGGAAGAGACACAACAGCTTTGGAGAAACTATTAAATACCGTTGAAGAGACTTCTCTAAGCGCTATAAATTTCTCAACTCCTATGATAGTAACCGTAGGATTCTCAGATGAGCACCTATTCTCCACTGTAAAGGACTCTAATGGGAATCTAATATATACTGCACATAAGACGATTCATTCCGCCCAACATCGATACGGAACTATTGGTAAAATGCTGCTGGCCGCTCAATTAGTGGAACCATTATCAGTAGGACATGGGAAACTTCAAGCGGTAGGAGCCACTCTACTCCCACGGTTACTCCACAATCGACTGGACCCATGTTTCCAAGGGGATTTATCCACTTGGAATACTCTAGTGCTAAGCCATTTATACCACTGGCACCATTGGAAACATGCGGATATAACACCTTTAGAACCGACGAAACCCGAGGAAAAAGTCATTTTATACGGGACTATGGAACCTGCGTGGATGGCTTCAGATGGTACCACCCGAGAGGGAGGAAGATATGGGTATCATTGTAACCCCTGCCAAATACATCAGGTCTACCAGGGATGCGAGTCAGCCCAGCGAAATGAACTTTTAGGATTCAAAGAACTACTGCTACACTGTTGTACATGTCACAATGGGACCCTTCCAGTTCCAGTTCTTGCTGTAGATTCCCAATACATCTATAACATTGTTACCGGCCGAGCCTCGGCATCCGAGAATCTTGATGTATGGGAAGGGATCTATGGTCTACTGAGTGAAATCGAAGTACTGCCCCTGATAAAACACACCTGGTCGCATACCACTGACACTGATCCGGTGCACGAAGTCATAGATAAAATACTGCAAGAACCCAGCTGCCCCGAACAAGTAGCAGTCAATGAGTCTATATGTGTAGATCCCTATTTAACATGGCTACATGAACATTGGAATCACCCAGGATCTCGAGCATGTCACGAGCGATGGAATCGGATAGTAAAAGGAAATCCAAGTTATGGCCATTCACAGGATTGGAGAAGAATAGTGCTAGCATGCGAAACCTGCGCCAAAGAGAAGTGCCATCCTACGGGAAACACAAAGGGCGTATTTGATAAGAAAAAGTTTGCTCCAGGAAAAACATGGCAAGTCGATCTGTTAGGACCATTGCCTGAAACCGCTAGTCCAAACAAAGGATTAATAGTAGTGGACCTAGGAACACGGCAAATTACCGTAGTCCCACTAAGAAAGACCCATGCTGCAGCCGTGATATCAGCATTAATAGCTATATTTTCTGTCTGGAAGGTACCGGATGTCATTCAATCGGATAAAGGGCCGCCGTTTACTTCTACAGCAGTAGAAAAATTTGCCATATTATATAATGTACACTGGCATCACCATATACCCTACCATCCGCAGTCAAATGGTGTAGTAGAGAGAGCTGTAGGGTTATACAAAGAAGCATTACGAACCCAAGGGAACGGAACATATAAAGGCTGGGTAAAGCAAAATCATGAAGTACTTATAAACCTAAACGCTGATAAAGAGCTTTGGAGCACAAGAGATATTATACCAACAGATCCTTGGAAACCGAAATTCCAACCTTCGGAACTCGTGTGGGTCGCTCTTCCAGACCCACGAAATAAACACCCAAAAGTCCTGACAGGAGTAATAATTACGCCAGAGATGTACCCAAACACTTACTTAGTTGAACTTGAAGAAAGTGGTCAAAACATTATAACCCACCACAATTGGTTGACCCGAAGGGCGACAAAACAACCGATAAATAAGATAGGCCCTTAAAGTAATGTAAGTTAAGACAATATGAGAAAATCTGTTCTGTCCGATTACGTTTTATATTTCAGAACAAGAGTGACCGAACCTACGGAACGTGAAGTTCTTCAATCAACCCATCAACCTAACGAAATCGTCGAATCAGGACCATCAAGGCATGATGGGGACAATTAGACTGTTTTATTGTATATTTTGTATATATGTTACCATTACTCACATAACCTTGACCGAGGAAGCCGAAAATGAAGGAGATTACGAGCTCTAAGATAACGTTCCTGGTTCTTGCATTGACAGCAAGGGGGCATGTTGAAGCAAAATTTTAAGTATAGGTGCTGCCAATGCATGAACTCAGTTTGATTGAGAGTGGAAAATTCCATGCAGGGCCTGAGTTACCCCTTCTATGACCTCAGGAGCTGTCAATCAGCCCTGACCCACTTTCAGCTCTGAGCAGACTCAGTTGCTATGCAGATCTTAGTGCAGAGCATGCCCAGTGTACAACTGGAATGAGGTAATACCTCTAGAAATTTCTCTTAGCCAAGCAGCCTGATTGGCTATAAAAGGTCTGAGGGCCCCTCCCTCTGGGGGGAGAAGATCGCGTCACTGCAGACAGAGGCTGGTGTTTCCAGGGACTGTCTGGCAGTCAGGCTCTTGGGCCTACTGGTCTCCTTCCCCAGATTGGCACTCTGTGCCGGTTAGAGCGATTGTGGTTTTGATCTCCTGGTTCCTGATTCAATTTGACTGATTGCTGACTACAATTTTGGACCATCCCACTACGACTTCACCTCAACATTCTGGCATCCTGACCTCGGCATTACTCTACGACTACTCGATCGTCCACCAATATTGGACTGGCGTCACGTCTCGTTTCATCATTCACCGCGTTACAGTTAGTTTGTTGTTCGTGTTACCCACTAAATGAGCTGTTGACCAGCCCTGGGACTAGGTCTTTGACTGAACCTCGTGGGCCAACAGACCCCTTTGTTGTTGTTGTTGTTGTAAACTGTAACTGAAGACATCGTTCTCCTACGCACCTAAGCGTAAGTCAAATAAATTTCCAACTTGTTTAAGAAACCGCTATGCTTCCCGTGCCTCAGTACTCCATAGCCAGTAGAACCCGGCCTGTTACCGTGTCTAATTGCCACCCCGGCCCACCGTGACTCTGGGGTTTGGTTCCCCGCCCCGGGACATAAATTAGGTTCACCAAAGGGTAGAGACAAAAGTAAAGATAGAGGGGATCTAGATAAAAACTTTTCTAAGGGGAAGCAATAGCAGGAGCTTTACCAATGTTTTCAGGGAGAGGACACTCAGTTACCTAAAATGTTTACACGCTAATGTGAGAAGCATGGGGAATAAAGAGGAGGAACCGGAGGTCCTACTACAATCAAGGAATGATGATGTAATTGGGATTACAGCGATTTGGTGCCATAGCTTACATGACTGAAGTACTGTTTTGGATGAGCATAGTTTATTCAGGAAAAATAGGTAGGGGAGGAAAGGAGATGTTTGCTATATATAAAGGCAATGTACATACATCTGAGGCACAGTATAACATGAAAGGTGAAGCCCTTGAAAGCTTCTCGGTAAAGGTCAGAGGGGAGAGCAGCAAAGAGGATGTCATGGGGGACTTTCATTCTCAGGACATTTGCTGGGAGGGAAACACAGCAGCAAGAAAGCAATACAGCAAATTCCTGGAGTGTTAGGGATAATTTTTTTATACACCTGGTAGAGACTACCAAATAGCTCTTCTTCACCTCTTGCTCACAAACAGGGAAGAATTGACTGAGAATACAAGGGTAGAAAGGAACTTTTGGGTGACAGTGACCATGAAATGATAGAGCTCCATATCCTAAGGGGAGGAAGGAAGGAGATCATAAAGAATAAAGATTAGAATAAAGACACTGAACTTCAGAAAGGCAGGGAACAGGTGGACAGGATCCCTTAGAAGGCAAGTCTGAGGGGAAAAGGAGTCCAAGAGCGCTGGTTGTACTCAAGAAGGCTGTATTAAAGGTATAGGAGCAAGCTTCCCCGATATGACAGAAGAATGGGAAGTGCAACTGGACCAGCCTGGCTAGACAGTAATCTCTTCAGTGATTTGAAACTCAAAAAGATTCCTAAAAAAATGGAAACTTGGCCATAGTACTAGGGAAGAGTATGTGTATCACATTAGTGTGCAAGGAAAAAAATCAGGAGGGCCAAGTCATGATTTCAGACGCAACTGTCAAGGAACGTAAGAGCCAATAAAAAGGGATCCTACAAGTATGTCAAGAGTAACAGGGCCAAAAAAACATAGGTCCCTTATGGAATTTAGAAGGCAAACTAGTTATAGCTGATGCAGAAAAAGCTGAAGTATTTAGTTTTTTTACTTTGGTTGACAAATAGAGGCAACTACTGGATGACGACCACAATTGGCAGCAAAGACAAGGCGAGTCAAACAGCCTAAGGTAATAACAGAACAGGTTAGAGATTACTAGAGATTACTTAGAGAAGCTGTATGCTTTTAAGTTGGCAGGGTGGGTGGGATGTAGCCTGGGGTACTGAGGTAGTTTCAGAGCCATTGCCTATCCTCCTTGAGAATTCATGGGGTGCATCCAGATGAGCATAGACATGTCCCTTGCAGCATCCCAAACCAGTCTGAGATGCTGCAAGAGGCATGCTGCAAATGAACAAACGTTCCCCAGGCTGCATATTTGCAGTACGGGCTCAAAATTTGATACCTGGATATCCATATGTGGGGGGATTGGTTGGGGGTCATGGGTTCCTTGCAGGGTTCACAGTACCCCCCCACACACACACAGACACACACAGCAGAAGTGACCTTCAGCATTCAGGGCCCGCTGCTGCCGAAGGCTCCCGTAGCTCATCATGGCCTCAGCCACCTCTAAGCAGGTGCCGCCTGTGCCACTTGTCACAGGCGTGGCCTAGCTTGGCTTGGTGCGGCACAGGGTCATGTGCCTTTTTGCAGCTCTGGGCTACTCGGATTGTCACCCGGGGGCCAACACCGCTTACAGGGACTGTGTATTGTGCTGTGCCAGGTCCTGTATTCACAGACTGGTCCAAAGGAACACGGGGCCTGTGGAGGCAGATTCTGGCCCAGCATGACACATGGTCCCTGAGAGCAGGCCCCAGATGACAGCAGAAGGGCTCATGGCCCTTTGCCACACTGTGTTGAGCCGGGTCAAGACAGTCCTGCCTGCCACAAGTGGCACGGGCGGCACCGGCTCTGCGACGGCCAGAACCATGCCATGCTCTGGGTGTGGCTCTGACAGCAGTGGGCCCTGAGAGCTAATAGCTGCTGCTGCTGCAGAAGGGGCTGTGGCTCTGAGGGGGTGAGGGCTGCAGGGAGGAGCTGTGGGCCCTGTTGGGGGGTTTGACCTTGTGGGGGGGGGGCAGTCCATGTGCTGGGTGGGTGAGCTGCGCCCTGTTTTGGGGGCAGGTGGTACACCCCTCCTGAACAGCCCTCCCCACCCCCAGCAGGTGGGCTAGACTAGATGCCCCTTTCAGCCCTACTTTCCTATGATCATAAGGATCTCTGAGCTCTAACCCCCAAAGAGCTTCCTCAAACAGTCCAAATCTGGTGAATCACTATAGCTACAAATAGTATAAAGTTCAATTCCTTTATGTGTCACTGCTTTATGTTACAAACCAAAGATAAACCCACAGTTTGTATCGCAGTTGCTAGCTCAGCCCATAAGCATAATGCAGTCCAGCTTCTCCATCTTCACACATGAAGACCCATTTCAAGTCACTCCTGTCCCAGAAGAATCACATGGTGGCCTGCAGGTTCCTTGGCCAGAGTTCAGTCATTTTATTTGGCA
The DNA here is from genome assembly GCF_052110815.1 of Crocodylus siamensis. Lineage (NCBI taxonomy): Eukaryota > Metazoa > Chordata > Crocodylia > Crocodylidae > Crocodylus > Crocodylus siamensis. The sequence goes on from NC_143399.1 coordinate 59,917,731, forward strand.
TCCATATTCTCATTAAGGCTTATCCACATACAGCCTTACTTGTTATACTTACCAGGTGTAGGTACTACTAGTCCTTTGACACCAAGGTCCTAACATCTTAGCTTTTCCTCTAAAACCACCTATGAGAGTGCCCCTGACTCTGGAAAGGCTTCCTTTTCCTGTGCTGGAAGATTTGTAGAGCGCTCACTTCACTGAATATTAAATAGGGGAAGGCTAGCAGAGTAACTGTAAGGAAGCAGTTTAAAATTTGGTGAAAACTATCTAGTCACCTCTGGTGGCTGCAAGCCAGTGGGCAAACACTGATGTAAAAGGCATCACTGATGCCCTTTATTGGCAAAGAATCGAATGCACATAGAGATAGAACTATCTACTCATCATTGATGAAGTTTGTTATTCAAAACTGTTAACACATTTCTTTATATGTGTTTTTATTCATGTGAATAGTGTGGAAGTACCATCTGGCAAAAATTCTAAATATGTGCTGGTTTGTCTGACTACATGACGTTACATGATATTGTCAGTGTTTTTTGATATGACTTCGCTAACTACAAATTAAAGAATAGAGCACATTTGTGAGGGACCAGCAGGGGGGAGGATGCTCAAGGGCAACCAGCATGGATTCATTAAGGGCAGGTCCTGTCAGAACAATCTGATAGCCTTCTACGATCAGGTCACAAAATCACTGGACACAGGTATCACAGTGAATGTCATCCTTCTGGACTTCTGGAAGGCCTTTGACACTGTTTACCACCTCATTCTCATTAAAATGCTAGGCAACTGTGGCATTGATGCCTACACAGTCAGGTGGGTCACAAATTGGCTAGAGAGCCACACCTGAAGAGTGGTGGTGGATGGCTTATATTTGACCTGGAGGGATGTGGGCTGTGGGGTTCCCCAGGGCTCAGTCCTCAGTCCCGTACTTTTCAATTTCTTTATTAGTGACTTGGATGAGGGGGTGAAAAACACCCTGCTCAAATTCACTGACAACACCAAGATTTGGGGTGAGGTGGGCATGCTAGAAGGGAGGGACAGGATACAACTGGACCTGGACAGGTTACAGTGGTGGGTGAATGTGAATAGGATGAGTTTCAATACTGACAAGTGCAGGGTGCTGCACTTGGGCAGAAAGAACTAGCAGCGTACCCATAGGCTGGGGAACTCCCTTCTCGAAAGCACAGTGGCAGAAAGTGATCTTGGAGTCATCACTGATTCTAAAATGAACATGGCCTGCCAATGTGAGGACACAGTCAGGAAGGTTTACCGCACCTTGCCATGCATCCACAGATGCATCATGAGCAGATCCAAGGCGGTGATCCTCCCCCTCTATGTGACACTGGTCAGGTGGCAGTTGGAGTACTGCATCCAGTTCCGGGCACCGCACTTCAGGAGGGATGTGGCCAGCACTGAAAGGGTCCAGAGGAGGGCCACTCACATGATCTGGGGACAGCAGGGCAAGCCCTACAAGGAGAGCCTACAGGACCTGAACCTGTTCAGCCTTCACAAGAGGAGGCTGAGAGGGGATCTAGTGGCCATCTATAAATGTACCGGGGGGACTAGAGGGAAATGGGTGAGACCCTGTTCCCCTGAGCACCTCCCAGAATAACATGGAGTAACAGCCACAAGTTGATTAAGAGTAGGTTCAGACTAGACATCAGGAGGCACTACTTCACAGTCAGGGCAGCCAGGGTCTGGAACCAGCTTCCAAGGGAAGTGGTGCTGGCTCCTACCTTGAGGGTCTTTAAAAGGAGCCTTGATAACTACCTAGCTGGGGTATATGATCTTAAACTTACCAGGGGTCATATAAGCCCAGTATTCATTCCTGCCCAGGGCAGGGGGTTGGACTTGATGACCTGCTCAGGTCCCTTCCGACCTTACATGTACGAACCTATAAACCTATGAGCACAAATTACAAATGTGTTCATTTCATTGGAAGTATATTGTAAAATTTTCTTTCTGTGAATGTTAAAACTTACTGGAGAACAATATGATCATAGCTATGGTTGAATCAAAAATTGCTATTGACTTTGAATTAGTATTCCTGGAACATTTTTTCTAGCATTTTCTAAGGCCTACATAAAACCCACTTGTGTATAAGTTTTCCCTGTTTTCTGGCATGTGTTCTCTGGATTATGTATAAAAGTCCAGATCTAGAAAACTCTTCCTTCATAGGGAACATGAAAGTCATTTAAAATTAAAATGTTATCAAATATAAAGAAAATATACTTGTCAAGATCCATATCTGTTGTATATCGATGTAATTATATCAGTTGTTGGAGTTATGCAGATTTACTTCAGATACATATTTGATAAATATTTACTGTCATTGATTGTTTGAATTCTGCTTCACTTTGTTCTCTACAAAAAGCTTTGAATTTGCATGCCTAATTTGAGCCCAACTTCTGATGTAAACTCTACTCATTTCCTGTTTACCGAGGTTTACCATATTTCCAGGTCCAAAAAAGAGGACATCTATTACGGTGGGTGGCAGGGGAATATAATGGTGGGGGGGCAATGACATACCCTGCCCCTGCCCATTCTGTTACCCCTCACGGACAAGCTGCACCCCCCACCCCAGCCCTGTCAGTGCCCCTAACTCCCAAACAGCAGCCCCAACTTGCCCCCCTACTCCCTGCTGCTCCTGACCTGCAGCCCCCTGGCGCTGCCGGTGCCCTGCACACCCAACCCACAGTCACGCATCCTGTGCCCCATATCCCTCGCTCCATATCCACAGCCCCCTGCCCCCCAGCCCTGCTAATGCCCCTCATTCCAGACCCACTGTCCCCTGGCACTGCCATTGTACCACACACCCAACCCACAGTTACCCGTTGTGTCCCCCATGCCCCTCACACCTGATCTACAGCCCCCTGCTCCATCCCTCAACACCAGTAGGGTCCCACACACCCTACTCAAGTCCCTACCCCCCCAACCCTGCTGGTGCCCCTCACTCCTGACACACAGACCCCTGCCCCCCTCTAGCCCTGCTGCTGAAGCAGCTCCCGCATTGCACATGCAAAGGATCACTCTCTCTCCCTCTCTCTCTTACCTGGGGCTTGCTGGAGCCCGCACAGGGAGCATGTGACCCCTGACAGTCAATCACATTGCCCGCTGCTCCCAGCCCCAGGCAGGCAGCCCAGGAGAGCAGAAAACCTGGACATTTGCTCTTATTTCAAAAACCCACCCAGACACAGCACAGGGGGCCAAAAAAGAGGACATGTCAAGGAAAACCCAGACATATAGTAACCCTATGTTTGCCCCAAAGTCCTTTTTATTCCTATTGGAAATCAACTTAGACATTTTTTCTTTGAAGTCAAGTCTATGTTTAGCAGTCATGTAAAATAAGGGCTCCTGTCATTTGTGATTCTATGAATTGTTTTCAGAGGAAAAAACAAATGTCTTTAGCTAATTATTCTTAAATCAAATGAGTTTCCCACAAGAAAAACATATATGAAGCCAGTGAGCACTCATTAACTCTCTCTGCCCTTTCAAAGTCATAAAGATAGAGGGAAAGACTGCTTATAAATGTTTGTCTGCTACTCCAAATGTAAGAAAAGAAATAGAATGAGAGAAATCCTTAGCCTAAATATAATTCCATATAAAACAAAAAACAATAAAACTTCTAAAATCAGTTAACACAGTATCTTGTGGTCTTTTTGCATCAGACTCAAAGAGATAAATAAATGCATCCATCTGAAGGCATAAGTTGTCCCAAAGTGGTTATAAAGTTCAGAGTAAAATATCAGACCTCAAACCAAAGCAGAACAGCACACTTGTGTAAAAACACTAATATTTAATTTGTACTGAAATGTGCAAGGAAGCATTTCTGCGCCCTCCCCCTTACAATGAATATGTGTGCATCCACTATGTTACTTGAAGTATTCAGGCGTACAGATTCCCCAGTGTGAACAAATTATGTCTCTGTAAGTTAAAGGAAGAGTATAAAACTGCCTTGCATAAACAAGATGCTATATAATTATGATTTATACACACCTACAAATGTTACTAGAGTAAAATGCCCTTCTTTTTGTACTGAAGGACAATAGATGTGAAAAAAAAAAGTCTAGCTTGTAACAATTCTGGCCTTTGAAGAATTTGGGATTGGAATCTGGATCTACTCATTGCAGGTGGAACTTACTTGTGTAATGAAATGATGTAAAACCCTAGCTGCCACCAAGCCACACTTTGAGAAGTTTTCCATGCAGATCTGAAAATTGCACAACAGGAACTACAGAGCTTGCAGAAGAAAAAAGCAGAACAGGCACAGGCACCCCATGTTTCATCCAGTGATATGGTTGTACAATAAACCAGTATGTGATGTGCACATAAATATCCTCAATACATTTCACATAATGGGTCTTGGATCTAGAATGCCGGTCTGAAAAAGCAAAGGACTGCCCTTTCCAGCTGAGCTAAGGAGGGAATTTCATTACCTGGAAGAAGGTGTAGCTACAGTAAATGAGATGATACTACAGTAAACTAGTCTTATGTTTTCACGTTTCACAACATAATAAAATGAGTGGACTGTAGATATCTAACACTAAATGAGATCCTTTTAAAAAGAAAACCAGTCATGAGGTGCTGCCATTGCAGCTAGCAGTCTAGCAATATACAAACTAACTTCCTTGTGGTTCCTCTGAGTTCCTCCTTTCTGAAACCTGTGCCTCCTCCCTACCCCACATAGTTTATTAAGAGAGCTACAGCACACATCTAAGCACTAGCCAATATATCAACCTTTTTTGAAGTACCCTGTCTGGAGCACTTTCTGGAGAAGGCAGTATCATGAAAGACCTTAAATAGAGACACTTTTATGTAAGACGTATGCACCTAAAGATAGGGATCCCTGCTTTTGCCTTCTCCAGGACTATTTCGTATCCTTACCAAACTACAGTTATATACAAGTTTACCCCTCCCCAAGGCAGAATTGGTGCAGTTCTCTTGTCCTATTACTGCCTGACAAGGAGAATGGCATTTTCTAACCCCCAAATTCAAAACATAACAGCTTTTTAAACAAAATGTCCCAGGTCAACAGACAGATGTAATGTGAAAGAAACAGGCCCTATGTTTTTCCTTGCTCACTAACTGATGCCAATGGAGACCTCCCACTCCAATGAAGCCTCAGGCCATCAGGCATTCTCATGCAATTCCAGACTGCTTTTCCCCCTGGCACCCAGAAGTGTCAATACCAAGCTCCAAGCCACAGGACTTGGTTAGCAGTCATAAAAGTTACAGTATTACAGTATTAAATTTAAAACATATACATGCTGGGTGATTACTAGGGGTGTGCGAAATGGGCCATATTCAATTCAGATTCAGCCCCAGTTCGAATCACTGTCCCCAATTCAATCTGGCGAAATCCAAATCTAAAGATTTGATGCTGATTTAGAGAATCAGTGATTTGGCCATAAAAACAACTTTATTTTTTTTTTCTACAGACCTCAAGGTACCAGGCATGGCTCATGAATGCTGCAATGCTGGGGCAGATGGAGCATCTCACAGGAGTGGGGGAGGGCCCCCTGTATGCTCAGCAGCAAACCCAAAAGTGGACCAAAAGTACTTCCAGTCCAATGGCTCAGCAATCACCCATGGGGGGGACCCCAGGTGCCCCCCCAGACCCAGGAGGCACCAGTCGCTGAGCTGGGGAGGCATGGAGGGGCACAGCATGCTCCCCGACAGACACTGAAGTGGACTGGAAGTGCTTCTGGTCTACTTCTGGGTCTGCTGCTGAGTGCACTGGGGAGCCCCCTGCACTCCCGTGGAATGCTCCATCTGCCCCAGGACTGAAGCATTAATGAGTCACTTGGTATCTTGAGGTATGCAGAAAAAACATTTAAAGCTGTGTCCATGTCTGAATTGCCAAATCTTTTCGAATTGATTCAGAGGGTTCCGATTTGATTCAGAGAGATTAAAGGGTCTCCTGATTTGATTCAGTTTCGGAGATTTGGCCACCAAATTGAGCCGAATCTCTGCCCAGTTGACTCAGGGACTGAAGCTGCACACAGGCCTAGTGATTACATCAAAGGAGTCCACCTTTTAAAATGTAAACTTCCTGTTTAGTAAAAGAACTGTTTGCAGATGTGCTAGGTTACAGCTGGCATTCCAAACCCATACCTAACAGATCAGCCTCCTGATGCCTCCTTCAAAGTTTTTCCTCCTGCAGCCTATACTGTTTTTGCCTCCCAAGTTGCATGCAGATAGCTACCTGACACTAGCCTATATACTGATGCTGCCTTAAGTACCTGCTAATATTTACATGTCTTTAGGCAAGAAAGGAACAACATACAGCATGTAAAGTGCTCTCTTTAGCTGTCATGATGGAGAGAAAATAGGATTGCCCTATGTGAATTAATGTATATAGAAGTCTAACTGGAGGTGTTATCTATACAAATGAAAATTACAGGCAAGTTAGGAAGAGTGTCCTGGACTGAATCTAAGCTTAAAATATTTTTACTACTAAATCTCCCACACATCCTTCCCTATATCCAGCATAGCTTTTGATAACCCTTGATTGTAGTGGGCAGTTTTCTAAAATACTTTATTTTCACCGATTTTCAATTTCCATTCAATATATTCATTTTATCTAAGACAAATTGGAATTACCAATTATTTATTTGAGCTGTCTTCAATAATCTCTCTGAGGAGATGCTGAAGTAGGTTTGAGTTTGAACTTAAACTTAGCTCAGGTTCTCAGTCAGAGGTACTATATTGCAAGATATCGCTTACCCTTCTAATGCAGTGAGGTTAAAGCAAAGGGAAAACTGAAAACCTCCATTTGAGAACTGGGATCTGAGTGTTAATGGTGACAGACTACAATAGAGCTGCACTGGTGTAATGGAGAACAGAATTTGGCTGGGAAGATACTTAGAAAACAAATCACAAGAAAAGAAAAGGGAATAATAGTTAAAATAGCATTGTCTTCATTGCATCAAGCAGAAATAAACACATTTTAGACTTGAAACTACTGCTACAATAAACTACCAGCTTCAGGCTTCATCCTGTTTTCTTCAAAACTCACAAAATCTCACTGAAGTTAACATTGCCTCATGGATATCACTGAGGCCAAACCTTAACCTCAAGAAAAAAGTTTGGAAAAACTGTATTGGTTACTTTGAAACTGCAAAACTATTAATCTACTTATAAAATAAAAACAAAACTTGAAGATAAATCTTAAAAATCATCAGAGTCATGACTTCCCAAAATATGAAAATTAAGGACAAAATCCTTAACAAGAAGAACAGGAGGAAAACAAATGGGAGCGTGGGATCATTGCTCAACAACTCAGGAGAGCTGGTTACTAGTACCCAGGAGAAAGCTGAACTCCCGAATGACTACTTCACCTCGGTGTTTCACCGGACCAAGGTGAAAACCACACCAGGTGGAGCAGAGGATAAGCATGGTAGGAATAATTGCCTTCCTACTATTGCCATAAAATAGTAAAAAAATTTAAAAAGTAGACATATACAAGTCAGTGGGACCAGATGATCTTCATCCAAGAGTGCTGAAGGAGCTGGCCAAAGTCATTGCAGAACCCCTGGCGAAACTATTCCATAACTTGTGGCACTCTAGAAAGGTCCCTGAAGATTAGAAAAGGGCCAGTGTTGTGCCCAACAAGAAGGGCAGGAGGGAGGACCCAGGTAACTATAGGCCAGTCAGCCTAACTTCCATTGTAGGGAAGATCCTAGAAAAGTGTATCAAGGAGTCTATCTGTAATAATCTTGCAGAAGGTAAGATTCTGAATGACAACCAGCATGGCTTTTGTCATGGGCAGGTCTTGCCTTACCAACCTCATCTTCTATGACCAGGTAACTCACCACCTGAACATATGAGAGCAGGTTGATATTGTATACCTTGACTTCCAAAAGGCCTCTGATCTAGTAACCCATGTTGTCCTTGCAAGAAAATTAGAGAATTGTGGGATTACTTCTGAGACAGTCAGCTGGGTGAGGAACTGGCTGCAGGATAGGACTCAGAAAGTCATAGTGAATGGATCTGTGTCATCCTGGCAAGAAGTGGGCAGTGGTGTCCTGTAATGGTCAGTGCTTGGCCAGTACTTTTCAACATCTTTATTAACAATTTGGATGTGGGGGTGAAGAGTTCCCTGGCCTAGTTCGTGGATCACACAAAGTTATGGGGAAGCTGAGTCATGCTTGAAGATAGGCTACAGATACAGGCAGACCTAGACAGACTAGGAAGTTGGGCAGATCGAAATCTGATGAAGTTCAGTGTTGAGAAATGTAAAGTGCTCCACCTTAGGATGAGCAACCCCCAATACACGTACAGGCTTAGCTCCATCAAACTGACCAGCACCATGGATGAAAGAGACCTGGGGGTAATAATAGACTACAGTATGAATATGAGCCAGCAGTGTGATGCTGTATCCAGTAGAACAAATAATATTCTGGTATGCATTGATCAGTGTGTCTCCAGCAAAACCAAGAAGGTGAATCTTCCACTCTACTCAGCACTGGTGAGACTGAAGCTGGAGTACAGCACCCAGATCTGGGCACTTTAATAAAGACATGGACAAGATGGAGAGAGTCCAGAGAAGAGCCAGCCATAAGATCAGAGTCTTATATGGCAAGCCATATGAGGAAAGGCTGAGAGATCTGGGACGACTCAGCCTGGAGAAAAAGAAGGCTGAGAGGGGACCTGGTAGCAGCTTACTGCTACACTAGGGGAGTACATCAAGGGCTCTGTGAGCAACTGTTCACCAGGGCACCAGAGGGGAAAACCAGGAGTAATGGCCACAAACTCCTGGAAGATCAATTCATGCTCAACATTAGGAAAAACTTTGTCACAGTCAAGGTGTCCAAACTGTGGAATAAGCTCCTACCAGAGGTGGTGTAATCACCTACCCTGGAAATCTTCAAGAGGAGACTACACAGTCACATTGCTGGGGTCACCTGATCCCCATTTGTCTTTCCTCCTTGGTGCAGGGGGCTAGACCGGATGATCTTCCAAGGTCCCTTCCAGCCTCACAATCTATGAATCCTATTTCATTTCTACATGAATAAATAGCAGTTAGCCACATAACTGCACAATCTGTGTTCAACTTAAAGAACTATGTACACTCTTTACTTCCCTTCTGAGCATGTTCACAGGGCTGTACCCTGCCCATGGAGGCTCCAGAGTGGAAAAGAATTTCTGGGACAAATGCATAATTTCCAAGCAAGTCTCAAACTGTTGGCAAAGACAAACCATGTCTAGGAATGTTTGGAGGAAGGAGAGGGAAGCCTCTCCTCTTTCTGGCCAGTACACTAGGGTTAGGGTTTACCCAGAAAGCTAGAAAAATCCAGGTTACAGAAACCCCCCAAAGTAATTCTAAACTAGTGCCTACTACTTCATAGTAAAATGCTGTAACTTACAGACCATAGACTAGGCATTGCCTGAAGCATTCACTAGCCCTTCTTTTGAAGCTAACCAGCCGGGCACTTAGTTTGGAACATATGTTAGGCCAGATGAAGGAGACTTAGGCTATAGACAGGCATTGCATTTGTCCAGGAGAAAAGCCTTTTTCCAGGCATAAAAAGCTATTTTACAGTTTCTGATGGAAGATCTCTCTTCTCTTGCCCTGCTGTACACTTCTTCAAAGATATGGGAAGGAAGGAGAACACTAGCTTCCTGACAGCCAATATAGCAGCAAGCTGTCAGAAAGTCCTATGATGACTGTGCTGCCACTGCTTGGACACTCTGGGAGACACTCCCAGACTGTTTAAGCAGCAACGCTAAAGCTCCCTGCCCCAAACACATCTAGGTCACCCCTGGTCTGCACAAGGGGTGAAGGGCATCCCCACATTCCCCTGTAGCTCAGTTCTTCCGAAGTGTCCCCAAGAGAGGTCAAGCCAGGGGCAGTGTCCCTTGTCCTGCCAATCAGCTGCTGTGGTACAGAGCAAGAAGCATTGTCCCACAACCATAGGCAGATCCAGGATTTTAAAAATGGGGTACAGGAACAGTGACCAGCACTATGAAGGTGACTGCACCTTCTGCTCCTCACTAGGGAAGGCAGACAATGCCATGGGAACAGCCTTGTGTCTTTTGTTTAATTCCCCAAATCAGGTAAGTATCTCCCCCTTTTCCCATTTTCACCAGACCCTCCATTCCTCTCCATTGCCAGTGAAATGCTCCTCTCCCCCCATTCCCTCACTCACCCTTTTTATAGAAGTCTCTGAGTGCAGAAAAGGGAGCCATTGCTCCCATTGCTGTCCCAGCTGCTCCTGCCTCACTCCAGACCTGACTATGGGGAGCCACTGTACAGGGAGCTAGGCTCAGCCACAGGCAGGAGCAAGAGCAAGCAGGTTCACTGTCCCTTCCCTGCTCCCAGGCTTGTGGGGAACACCCAAAGGAAGGGGGCAGGGAGGAAGAACCTGCATGCCACCACCACAACTACTCCTGCTCTCCCTGGCATTCTTCAAGGGATGCAACCACTTGTGGAGATCAGTGGCAATGTGTAGGGGATGCACAGGGGTGCATGTGCATCCCCTGAGAGTGCCGGTGCACTCTCTGACCGGCCATGCTCACCGCTTAGGCAATGGGCAAGGGGGGCAGGTGGGAGCACCGGTGCCCACCCTGTGAGCCACTTCTGGAAGTGCCTGCAGTGATCAGCCGTCTTGTGATCAGCCGTGGGGGACCCCCCCAGTCAGCGAGATCAGCCTCAGGGGGACCCCCATGGTTGCTGACTGGTTTCTGGGGGGGCACATGCTCCCCAACTAAGACAGCACCAGTCAGCCATGGTGGAGATCTAGGGTGATTCCAGCAGCCAGGCACTGTTTTCCACGCTGTGAATAGCTCTGGGAGAATGCCTCCCCGCTACCCATCCCGTCAAACTGTGCACAGTGGAGGGCATTCTCATGCAGCTGGGTTTTCTGGGATAGCTGAAACTATAAGAGAATACCCTCCTCCTCTCCCTCCCCCCCCCCCCCAGCCACTCCTGCCAATCAGCTGCCAACCCTGGTCACCCTGCAGTTGTGTTTACTGCAAACTCCACTGACATCAAAAGAATTAGCTGTCACTCATTTATATCAATATAAGTTAAAAAACCTCAATCAACCCCCTGGAGTGCATCTATCTTTGGGGAAGACTTTCTTTTATAAGAGGAAGGGGCATATCCTCACAGCATAACCTGCCCCAGGAACCAGGACAGGTCAAGCTTCAAGCTGCACTGGCTTTGCCTCCCATTTTTTACACAGACCAGGATTCACAGCTGGAGAATTTCTTAGTGCTGGAACTGAACGTCTGGCCATAATCTAAAACAGAGGGATTATGGCTGTGCAGAATGGAAACTGCCCTGCAAGAGCCTTGACCCATGCTCCTTGTGGCTGTCCTTTACATTCCTATTAATATTAATTATCCAAACATCAGTGCCATCCTCCATTTTACTTTCAGCAAGTACCTGGCAATCCCATACAGCCATAGATGGAACATAAAATCCAAACTATGAATTGGCACCAAACTAAAAATTGTGTTTACCATATTTTATGGTGTACAAGTTGATGTAGTGTATATGTTGACCCCGTATTTCCGCTCAAAAAAGTCAGGATTTTTGTAGATCCAGTGTATAAGTTGACCCCACCTCGCTAGGGGGGCAGCAGGAGGGTGGCTGGGTGAGCTGGTGGTGGAAGAAGGTGGCAGGAAGAGTGTGTGAGGTGCTGTAAGCCTAGCTGGGCTCATGGGAGAATTGGATCGGGCATCTCCGAGCGAGGTCAGCACCTGGCCAGCTTGCAGCCTACCCAGCCAGGCTTAAGGGGCACTGTGCCCATGGAGGGAAAGACCAGGGCACCCAGCAACTCAGTGGCTGCCCAGCCTGGTGGCAGTTCACCCCCTGGCCACAGCGGGGAGAGACAGACAGGCTCTGCCAAGAGCAGGATCAGGCCCTTCACCACTTTTGTCTTTAGCAGGTTCCTGCAGCCTGTAGGATGCCTGACACTGCCTGGGGAGGGGCTGCCTTGCCCCATGGGCAGTGCAGGGCAGGTGTGGCAGGTGGGTGGTCGGATGTGCTGGTGGCAGGAAAAGGTGATGGAGATGGTGTCTGTGACACTGGAAGTCCAGGTGTGTTTGTAGAAAACTGGATTGGGTGCCTCTGAGCTAGGGCAGTACTCGGCCCACAGGCAGACCATCTGGCCAGGCCCAGGGGCCACCACCACTGCAGAGGGAAGGACTGGGCCCCCCTGCAGCTCAGGGGCTGCCTGGCCTGCCAGCAGCTAGACCCTCAGCCACAGGACATGTGGGCTAGACTCAATGGGCACAGGATTTGGGCACCCAGCCTGGCTCCAGAGTGTCAGGCTAGCATGGGGTGGAGGCAGCACCAGGGAAACCCCTAGATGCCAGCATGCCACCTCCCTGTGTGGCAGGGTGCCAGCATGAGATCCAGCTGAATTATTGATATGGTGTCCAGGTAGAAATTTAAGGGCAATTTTTTTTAGTTCAAACCTCAACTTATATACCATGAAATATGGTACACTGCTTCCTAAATGACACTTACATGCATAAAGATTAAATAGAATTTTGCCCCAAGTATCTTTAATTTGTATTTAAATTTAAAGATGAACTTTAATGCTCTGGCCAAACTATATCCATCCACCCATCCAAACATAGATTAAGGTTTTCCTTTCAGCTACACTGGTATACATTCATTTTAGGTCCATGGAATTACCTTGGTATAAATAGAGAAGCATTGTAACCTTAACTGACAAGAATAATTGTAATACAATAAATTGTAGATAATTAATGTCATTTAAACTAACATCTACAATTAAAATTTACATATGCATGGATGTTGTCTATTACCAAAGAGATATATATGTATGAGAATAATGGGTAGCCTTATCCTACGTTATGAAAGCATGGCTCTACAAATATAAAGTCCCTCATATTCTCCATATATGTAAACAACTTCTAGATTGCTATAAACTAGCTGCTGTAAACTTTCATATGTAAAATATTAGCAACATTCAACAGAAAGGCTCCAATAATATTGTATTGTAAGCCTTTTACTCCTGGCCCTTTTAACCAAACCAGGAACTAGCTTGGCCATTTTATGTCTGGCATACATAGCTAAAAATAGTTGACATTTTAGGGTGTTTCTATAGTAACAAAGAAAGTGGCATCACAGAGTAGAACTGCTCCAGCAGTTGCCTTTGAATTGTCTACACAAATCTCTGCCGTAACACCAAAGGTGAAATTACCACTGTTTCCTTGTCTTTTGCCAGCCTGGGATCTCTGCTTTCATGAAGGGATACATTTACTTAGGGCATAACAGTGTATAATGCAGATGATAACTCCAGCCAGCAATGTAACCAGGTAGCAGTCTAACACACACACACAGTCTCACTCTCTCTCTCTCTCTCTCTCTCTCTCTCTCTCTCTTTTCTCCATCCTAGGAACAGTTGCTTCTATTGCAAATTGCTTGTGGAAGTAATAATCTCTTCTATTTCCTGTTCTTTCAGTGCCAACATGCATCCATAGTCTCACGAGACAGAGGCACAGAGTACAAATTCACTATATTTGCTTCTATATAGGATCCTGATCCAGTGCTCAGTGAAATCAACCAAAAGCCTCTTTTTTACTTCAGTGGGCTCTGGAGCTGTCACCACTCAAATATTACTGCTTATGTTGTCTGGAAAGTGAAAGCATAAAACAAATATGGGAATCACATTCCACTTCACTTTTTTTATTTAGATGTTATCACTGTCAGAGTTACATTAACTAATATAAAGCTATTCTTTAACATTTACATGTCTAAACTCAATCCAAAATAAACAACCCTACTATTTTTTTTTCTTTTGCTATTGACCTCCTATTGCTGAGGATCAGATACAACCAGCTCTCAGCAGCAGGATAGTACAAGTAAATACAAGTACTATCCCACTGTGGAGTCTTTTACATCACAGCCGCACACTTGTAGATGCTAACCAGGGCTGACTAGGGCACAAATGTGTTACAGTTCAGGGATGCCTACTGGTTAGCCCCACACTGAAGCATGCTCATGCCCCAGCCAGCCCCCTCTGCCCCCCAGGTTGTTCTAGGGGTAGCAGTCCCAGGATTGTAGGCTGACTTCCCATGCCCCCTGCCAGCTGGGGCTGCTCTGACCCAGATCAATATGCTGCGATCCTGGGCCCACATGAAAATGCAGTGCCTGGGATCACTAAACTCTGAAGCAATAAGAGGATTATTTATGTGCATTAACAGTGGTGATGCATAGGGGGTGCACCCCCAGAGAGCACCTGTGTACCCCCTGACAGACCGTGCTCCCCACTTAAGTGATGGAGGCGGGGACAGGCAGGACTGCTGGTGCCTTGTCATGAGCACTGGCCAGGGAATGGGAGTGCCGGATATAGCACTGCGGCCATTTCCCAGTCAGTGAGTTTTGCTGTGGGGCACCCCTCCCCACCACCCCCAGTTAAAGTGGCCCCAGTCACCCATGTGCATTAATATGCATGTGTAGATACACCCACTGATTCCCTCCACCCACTCCTCATCTCCCAAGTTCTCCTTTATTCCTGTTCTTCAATATGGCTTACATGCTAAGGGCTTTGTTACACAATAATTTTGACATCACCTGGAGCTCTTAACACCTGGATTGTCTGCACATTAACACCCGAAACTAGTTTTAAGCACTTGTTATGCAGCTTTAAGTTATGCCACTCCAAGGCAGGGTATCTCTGATTATCTTCCTATGTGACACTGCTTGTGTTACACTGTGTACCCACACTAGGCTACACCTTAGTGTAAACACCCAACCTGCCCCACTATTCCCTGTGGCCACTGCCCCTCTGCTCCGCCTTACTTGTTGCTACCCCTGTTGTCTGTCCCAGGGGAGCTGGGAAGGAAGAGTTAACCGCCTGCCCAGCTGCCACCACCATTGCCACTGTTGCTCTCTGGGTTGGGCTTATCCTGGAAAAGAACTACAGTCCAGAAGTGGTGGTGTTGGGGGCCTGGCAGACAGGTTAACCCTTCCTTGCCTGCTCCCCTGGGATAGATGGTGTGGATAGCCACAAATAAGCAAGGGAGGGGGTAATCCCAGGGGTAGGGGGAGCCAGAGGATCCCCAGGGGGCAGGATAGAAGCTAGGGATAGGGGGAAGAAGGAGGATTCAGTCCTCTAGGCCCCTGCTGGCCTGAATATGTGACTGCTCCAAACTCAAGCTACAACTAACACTGATCAAGAAATGTACAGCTCACAGTTTAAAGTGTAACAAGGGCCTAAGAGACACTTGGTTCTTTAAAAACAAATGATATGCTTTTAGGTTGAACCCAAACAGTAGTTGTCTACATGTTAATCTCTAGGGCTCCATTTCTCCTCTGCTTTACAACTGTTTTCCAGTGGATTAACTCCACTGACTTCAAATGAGTTACTTCTCATTTACATCAATATAGGTGAAAAAAGGAATCAAACCCCTGGTGTGTGCTTATCTTTAGAGAAGACCTTCTTCCACAATGTAATTAAGACTCCTCATTAAACAATACACATTAACTTTGAAGAAGAAAGTCTTAATCAAGATGCAAAGTAGTTTTGAGTGTCAGGAGAATGAGAAAAGGCTCATTCAACTTAACATTCTAACAGCTTTCAAAATAATCAGATACTACAGTGATCAAGAAAGTAGCCATATGTACAGCTGTGCCCTGTGAAAGGGAGTTTATTGAAGATTGTCTTGAGACAATGTCCCTGCAATATTTATGTTGCAGTGTAATGCACAGCCATTACAGGACTGCAACACAGCTCAAAAATGGGACATTTTGAAAGCTACTGAAAGTAGAAAATTTACACAGTTGATCAGAATGCAATTCAGCGTGGGTGTCCCTGTAATTGTGCTACATTGGGCAAGAAATCCTTTGGTACAAAACAGTCACAGGCATCCACTGTGTAAATGGTCAGCAATGATGCTGAATAGGAATAGGGCGAACAGTTGTTTTTCACAGTACACCATCAAAAAGAATAGAAACAGACACTTGGCTTCCAATATTAAAGATGACTTCTTATGCTCTTAATGGCATACTTGCATAACGTTTGTATTCTTACCTATGATCTCGAGTTGCTAAAATGCAAATTAAATGACAAGAATCCATCCTAGATTTGCACAAAGATTAATAACAGTTATTTTCCATTGAATCCTGTAGGCAACACTTCTTCAATACTGATTTGTGTAATCTTTATTTCCTTAAGCAACTGAATAACAAATATGTGCTTATTTTTTTTAAGCTATGGCCATATTGAAATAATGTACAAGTAGGTACAGGTCCATTGCCCTCAATACATACTCCTGTTAATACTCTACATGAATTTGGGCTCACACTCTCATTAAAAATACTGTGATAATAAGCTACTGTGCAGTGTTATCAGGCTACTGCACAGGAAGCATCATCAAAAAAAAAATGCCTACAAATAACCTGTCTGGACAGCAATGAAGAGGGAAAAAGAAACAGCCACATCCTAGGGTTACCATCCCTTCCCCTTTGGGTGTTCAAGTCCAAAGAGTCTAAATTGTCCTAGGTTTAACCCAACCCATATAGCCTCCAATTCAGCAGTGCAAATGAATCCAATGAGAACTTTCACATAATTAAAGTAAAGCCTATGCTTCAGGCTTTGCTAGAGTAGGGCCTTAAAACTAAGACTCTACTGGCCTAAATAACTCCAAGTTCCCACCTTCACATGCATTGAGGCTCTAACTGAGGTCATAACTTGATGCATATCATTGCAAGGGGGAACTGGTGGCCAGCATTTCAATGAAAATCTAAGAGCAGGCTGGTTCCTAATTTGTGGCAGGAGGTACATTGTCCCAATTCTTGACATCTTTGACCACTTCTTAGAAATAGTGGGATTAACCAGCAAGGTCTGCAAAACCAGCTGGCAAACAGTGAGAGGCTACGTCGTGTTCAGGGGGGATGGTCTGTCCCTTAATGGACAGCTTGCTCTGAGAGCTGGCCTCTCCTTAATATAGGATTTACAGAAGATTAAGGAGAGATAAAGAAAATTACTACTGTAAAACCAGATCATCTAGGAAATAAAACCTGCTACAATTTATACTTTGGAACGTAGCTTTTCTTGATCCTCAGAAAACATGTTGAACCTTCCTAGAAAAATCTTCAAAAGGACTGAAGATTTTGAAAGACACTCAGATCTGAACCACAGTTCATACTAAATTATGTATAATTTTCTCTGGTGAACTTTTTTAGGTATGTTACTGAAGAAAAGTGAAAGTAATTGATAGTTCTAAAATCCCCCAAAGTTTCCTCCATATTTTTGATATTGCAAAAGTTTCAAAATTACTTTATGTTTCAAGAATAATGGACAATTATTTTTGATATTTTTTCTATCAAAATATTATTGTGCTTATAAGGAAATTCCATTGAACTTTCTGGGAGATGAATTTTGTCAGACAGCTAAATATGTACTTTATGAATATTAACAAATAATAATGCTACGTAACAGTGTACTTTATTCTAAAATAATCATAAAAAGGATTAACTATGTTCTAACTAGACAAAATTTAAATTAATTCTCTTATTTGCACAACTGACCTGTCTATGTATTAATATTATATTATATTTTAACTTATGTATAGTGTGGGGACCGTACTACTGCTTATGACAAATTCCACAAAAATCCCATCTCCTGTTTTGGGCGCCTGGATGTGGTACCTTTGAGATGCACTCACCTTTAGGAGTGCCCTTTAGCTGCAAGTTCTTCTCTGTCTGCTTAACTACTGAGAACAGACTGAGATGCTCTAAAGGTCACCTCCCTGACCTATGAAGGTGCCTCAACTTTATCTGCATCACCTAGGTCTTGACAGTTTTTAGCAGAGGGGATTTTGCCATCCTGAAGAATCATACCCTAGCCTGGTCATGTGCTCAGAAATTTTAGATCCCCATTTCCATAGATAGTCAGAAATCACACTTATCCTTGATAATATGTAAATTATATTAAAGCATACATGCCAAGTACATGGAGGTCCACCCTTGGGAAGAGGATAAAGTGGCCACCGATCCCAATTTTCATGCATGTGTGCATGCATACACATGCAGGCCAGGAATACAGACCCAAGCAGCAGCAGAAAGCAGTTCCCCCAGCTGCCTGTAGGTAAGTCTATTCAAGGGCGGGGGAGACAGATTGAGACCCCCACAGTGAGGGTGGGAGTGGGGCAGGGTCTGGGCCTTGGGGTGCTACCCAGCCAGGGCTGTGCATGGGACCCAAAGCCAGGGCAGGGAGTGGGAAAGAGCCAAAGGTATTTCATCCAGGGGCTGGGGGGGCAGGGGGACCCAGGTCCCCATCACTGTGTGCACTCTCAGGGAGGGGATGGGGGGGCACATGCCCCTGATTTGTGTGGAGGGAGGAAGATGTGGCTTGCCTGCTGCAGGCTCAGGGCTCCCCACCTTGCTTCCCTCCCCCAGAAGCCCTGTGCTGGCTATACCACCATAGTGAGTGGGGGTGGTGGCACAGAGTTTGACCCCTAATGCTGCTGTGCAGGCACCTCACCATGGTGGCACAGCTGGTAAGGGGCCCCCAGGGGGAGGGAAGTAGGGTGGGGAGCCCAAAGCCCACAGCAGGCAGCCCACATCTCTCCCTGCCACCTCCATGGGCTCTACTTGGTTCTGCTCCAAACATGTCACTGGGAGGGCATCATTTTAGGCCCCTCCCACCAGCAAAAATAAAAGTCAGTGCCTATGTAGCAGATAATAAAATATATGTATTATAAGAAGAGCAATCATAAGGAATCAGTTACCATTCATTGAGATAAAGACAGAGCTATAAGAATAAACAAAAGAAAATACCAGCATAATTTAGCCTTATCCCTGGATCTTTCCCCTAAGCTTTAAGAATGCTCTTCCTCAGCACAACAAGTTAGAAAGCAGCTGCTTTCTCTGACCTTCTTGTCAGAGCATCCTGCAATTTATCCTGTCAACCACTGGCTGAGGGACCAAATCACCTTATGCCCCAGAAAATGTAGACAAACATTTCATCCATAGCAAAATGGTTACTTATCAAGCCATGTACCTACATTGTGCACTGGATTCTTGGGGAGCCCACTCTAAGCATGTAACTTCCTTCTTCCCAAGAGTGTTCATTGGATCCGAAGTCTTACCTGTTCTAATTATGACCTGTGAGTATTTGCATATTTTCATATGTATCTTTGAGACATTTACTTAGAAGATGCCTTCTTTCACTTTATTTCCCCACTGTGAGAACTGTTGTGCCAGCCCTGCAGCCCCAGAAACTTGAAGCAAGCAAGACTTCTTACTTTTATATAGAAAATCATAGGGATTTGGGTCACAAGCCAAGAGGCCAAAAGGAGGGAACTGCTAAAAAGTCAAGAAATATCAACACTGTGGTAACATACACTCAGCACCTTAATCCCCATTCCCACTGCACACCTCTGGAGGTGTCCCCAAACAAGTCTGTAGTGCTTAGAGCACTCATACAGCAACCTGCAGTCACCCCCAAGTGTGAGTCCAACTCTTTCAGTCCATAGATCAAGCCGGTGAGATCTCCAGCTCCACTGTGCACTCCTTTGTATTGGGCTAACCAGGCTCCATGTGCATGCTGCTCTCTCTTCCCTTTACTCCAGCCTCCAGCTTCCTCTTCCTTTTTTTCCCTTCCCCCCTTCCCCAGTCCCTAAGGGTTTCTAGGAGTTGCAGTCCAAATTAATAGTCAACACAGCTCTGCAGACTGCTTGGGGGTTCCACATGCTGTTGCACACATTGCACAATACATTACCTCCACCCCCTTTTAGCTGGATGCACCACTGCATCCAACTAAAGTTACACCATGTAGGCCCTAAGCCACTTGGGAGGTCTTCATATTCACTGTACTCTACCTGGAATGTGGACCTTTACTGGCTCTGGTAAGTTTGGGTATCCCTGTTGTACCCAGCCTTGATCCTACCCCCAAGTACTTGTTCACCCTCACTATTTTAATTCTTACCAGGCTGTGAATCCCATTCTATGTTTCTTTATCTGGAAGCACATCCTGTAGCAGAAGCTTATTGGACCTTTTGGAGTCTGCATTAGTGAGGCTTCTGTTGTGACACCATACCCATGCCAGCTCTCCCAGTTCATAAACTTGCCCAGTGACCCTCAGGTCTTTTCGCCTTTTCATGGCTGCAGGTTGATGTCTCTTAACAGCTTGAATCTACCTCAAATCTTCTATAAGAGGAGGCTAAACCCAAGAAGCTGTGCAGTTCTGTTACATTTCAAGGTACTGGCCAGGTCTTAACAGCCTCCATCTTTTTTGGATCTAGGCCTACTCCCTCTGTGGAGCTCACATCCTATAAAGTTCACTTACCTGAAGAAAAGCTGACATTTGACAGGTTAAATTTTTAAGTTGGCTTCCTTCATCCTCTTAAACCCCATTTTCTGTTTCTGACTATGGTTCTGAAAGGTTCAGCCTATTGCAATGTTATCATCCAGGTACACCAGGCAGAATGTCCCTTGCATCTCTGCTAATATGATATCCATCAGTCTCTGAAATTTATTAGGAGCATTAAATGCAAAAAGTCCCTTCATACAGAAAGCTGTTTTAGTTCTGTCCTCTGAGTGAACTTCCATCTGCCAGTATCCACTAGTCAAATCAAGGGTGGAGAACCATCCAGCTTTGGCCAGGAGCTCTAATATGTCATTAGTTCAAGGTAACAGTAACAGTAATATCATCCAGTAACATCATCCAGTCAATGATAAACCACACTGACTCATACACCTCTCCCTTTCTTTTGTACCAATACCAAGGGGCAGCCCAACAGAGGGCTCAATGATGCCCTTTTCCTCCATTTCTTGCAGATGCTGATCAAACTCATGCTAGAAATGGATGGGTACTCTTCTAAGTCCCTGTTTGACAGGTTTTGCATTACCAGTATTAATCTGGTGCTTTATTAAGCCTGTATGCCTGAAGACATGGTCTCCAAGGCTGAGTACATTTACTTATTCCAACAGGACTTCTTCCACTGCCCTCACTTGCTCAGGCTGCAGCTGATGATAACTTGAACTCATGTTCTAATTTTCCTGCATTCCATTAAAGTTTATTACCTGGCTTTCTAAGGTTTTGGCTCTTATCTGATCTTAGTACCCTTACAGCACCAAAGCTTTCTGATCCAGGGTCCTCCTTCAGGACAGCCACACCTGTCTCAGATGTCCCAATTACAGTGCCCTGATATGTGACATGTGGTTCTGTCAATATGCTAGCCACACACAAAGGAATTTCACCCCTGTGGCTCTTATCCATTGCAGTTCCCACTAGGAATCCCAGTTCATCAGTGAACTTAAGGTTTAAATAAGCCCTCTTCTTTTTCATGGCATCATCCCTTCAGTTGGCCAGTGATCATCATCTCACTTCCAGGGGGTATTGTTTGATTCTTGTCTGCTATCACTTCACCTACCCTCACTTTGGCCATCGTGCCTGACCAATCTAGTCTCTTTTTATGACCAGGTCACAAAACGCCTCGACGCAGGAGGAGGGGTGGATGTCGTATACTTGGACTTCAGGAAGGCCTTTGACATGGTATCCCACCCCATACTGGTGAACAAGTTAAGGGGCTGTGACTTGGATGACTGCACAGTCCGGTGGGTGGAGAATTGGCTGGAGGGTCGCACCCAGAGAGTTGTGGTGGATGGGTCGGTTTCGACCTGGAAGAGTGTGGGCAGTGGGGTCCCGCAGGGCTCGGTGCTTGGACCGATACTCTTTAATGTCTTCATCAGCGACTTGGACGAGGGGGTGAAATGTACTCTGTCCAAGTTTGCAGATGACACTAAGCTATGGGGCGAAGTGGACACGCCGGAGGGCAGGGAACAGCTGCAAGCAGACCTGGACAGGTTAGACAAGTGGGCAGAAAACAACAGAATGCAGTTCAACAAGGAGAAATGCAAAGTGCTGCATCTAGGGAGGAAAAATGTCCAGCACACCTACAGCCTAGGAAATGACCTGCTGGGTGGCACGGAAGTGGAAAGGGATCTTGGAGTCCTAGTAGACTCCAAGATGAACATGAGTCGGCAGTGTGATGAAACCATCAGAAAAGCCAATGGCACTTTATCGTGCATCAGCAGATGCATGACAAATAAGTCCAAGGAGGTGATACTTCCCCTCTATCGGGCGCTGGTCAGACCGCAGCTGGAGTACTGCGTGCAATTCTGGGCGCCGCACTTCAAGAAAGATGCGGATAACCTGGAGAGGGTCCAGAGAAGGGCCACTCGTATGGTTAAGGGCCTGCAGGCCAAGCCCTATGAGGAGAGATTAGAGAAACTGGACCTTTTCAGCCTCCGCAAGAGAAGGTTGAGAGGCGACCTGGTGGCTGCCTATAAGTTCGTCAGGGGGGCACAGAAGGGAATTGGTGAGTATTTATTCACCAAGGCGCCCCCGGGGGTTACAAGAAATAATGGCCACAAGCTGGAGGAGAGCAGATTTAGATTAGATATTAGGAGGAACTTCTTCACAGTTCGAGTGGCCAAGCTCTGGAACGGGCTCCCAAGGGAGGTGGTGCTCTCCCCTACCCTGGGGGTATTCAAGAGAAGGTTGGATGTGTATCTAGCTGGGGTAATGTAGGCCCAGCACTCTTTCCTGCTTATGCAGGGGGTCGGACTCGATGATCTATTGAGGTCCCTTCCGACCCTAGCATCTATGAATCTATGAATCTGTTGTATCCAAGGGGAGATGCCTCCCCAGAAAGAAACATGAAAAATTTCCAAAATTCACAGTGACTCAATCATTTTGTGGGCTTCTGACTTGTCCTCTCTGGCATGCATGCGACCCTTTGACTTAGTGGCTTGGATATCTAGGGCCTCCAGTCTTCTTACTACTTCCATCTCAATGTCTAGCTTTATGGCATCACCTAGGCTATGGGGCTTACCACTCAAAGCTGGACCTACTTCTCTCCACAGAGGGTATTGCTGATGGACTCTCACAGGCCTGCAGGTACTATATCTCAGGGCTGACTTGTGAGAAGGCCTTTACAGTTAATCATCTTAGGGAAATGCCAAACTCTTCTACTAATTCTGCTGATGTCTTCTTATGATTAAAGAAAGCTGCATAGTCCCAGTCAGGACCCGCACCTAGTTCCAAAGCATTCCTGAGGGCCCCTGTCAGGTGCTTGTAAGCCTGTCTGGTTCCACTGCTGAGCCCATAGTAGACCTCCCTACGCTTCCCTGTGAGCAACAGGTTCAGGAATTTTAGTTTAGTATCCTCAGTCTATCTATTTAACTCAACTGCCTTTTCATATTGTTCATTCCAGTCACCCCCTCCTTGTTGCTTCCCAATATAGCATGCTGGATTGAATATTGGCCTTGAAACACAAATGGCATGTGCGTTTCCTCTGCTACTGGGGGTACTTCCTCCTCTGTGGTACTCATCTTCCCTGATAAAATGCCCACATGACAAACTAAATCTATACCCTAATTGCAGCAGTTTGCCTTGTGCCTTATGCCCTATGACCACTAAGCCCCATTTGCCTCACTCCTGGGATAGCCCCCCTGAAGAATACCACCAATTTGTGCCAATCCTGCAGCCCTAAAAACTGGCACAAGAAGTCAGTGCCAATTCTCACTTTTATATAGAAATGGGTGAGGGTTGCAAGCCAATGAGCCAAAGGGAGAGAACAGGTAAAAGGTAAAGAAATATCAACACTCTGGTAACATACACTCAGCACCTTAATTTCACCCATATTCCCCTTCAGAGTTATCCCCAAACAAGCCTTTAGTCTTTAAGGCACTCAGACAGCAGCCTGAAGCTACCCCCATTTCTAAGCCTAACTCTTTCATGCACAGTCCTGGCTGACTGAGACACTGAAATCTCCAGCTCTACTGTGCGCTTCTCTGTGTAGGGCTGGCAGACCAGGTGCATGTGCAAGCTGCTCTCTCTTCTCCTTACTCCAGCCTCAAGCCTCCTTTGCAGACTGCCTCCAGTTCCTCCTGCTATTACACACATTACATTCATATTACACTGTCCTTTCCTGAAGAGCATAAATAGCCAGGAGTCATTCTTGCTACAGGCCTCTCCTTTAAAAATGTGAATTAATCATTGCCTGGGAGGTCCTGGTTCATGTATCTCAGGCCATATCTTCAAGGGCCTATTTGACCAGCCTTTAAAGATACCCCTGTTGGAAGCTAATTCTTGATGATTACTTATTTCACCCATTTAGGCATTGATCTTTTCCCAGGTGCAAAATTCACATTTTAAGAAATAGCACCTAAAAATCATCATCATTTTATGCAATCCTAGCCCTAATATAACATGGAAGAAGTACATTTATATCACATACCACAACACATAAGGATGATAACACTAAATACAAGCGAAGACTACCTATATAGAGAGACCACACACCCCATAGCAGTAAAATGAATGCCAGAAAATATTCATGATATTCCACAAGCACCATAAAATATTATGGGTTCATGACTGTGCCTAAATTTAAAAGGTCAGGAGGTAGCCCTTGTGGAGCAGAGTGGTGTAGTTTGCTTGAGAGTACCACTGCTTGGCATGGTATCTTTGTGGCGGAGACATCATAGGGAGCCTACTCTAAGGTATACATCATGTACGAAACCAAGGTGCCCAACTCAGGGCTATGGAATCAGCTACACAGATCAGATGCAAAACCTAGGTACTATAGCACTGAACCCTGTCGCATGTAGATCTAAGTACACTGGGTTGTATATCAGGAATTCATAAGAGTCTTTCTACTGAGTATAGTGGACTTCAGGTTGGTCTTGGATGAACATTTCTAAATGCTGGGCAGTAAAATATAACTGGTTAGTGAGCACAGATGATACAATTCTATTTGTAAACAGTGGGAAACCCAGTACAATGGAGAAACTTCTGTTTCCTGTAGATAAGCTGACAAACTTATGTCTAAACCAAAATTGGACTAATCTAAGACACAGGGAACATAAATGTGGGGTATGCAGGAAATGACCATGCTTGAATTTGAGGACTCAATTTCCTAGCTTGATCTTTTTTAAAACTTAAAAATTAGTCTTAGCTTGTAAACACTAGCAATTCTGACCTCTTGAAAACCAGAAAGAACCACGCCCTTCCCCCCCAAAAATGTCAAGAACTGGTTAAAAACTTTGTATTGCAATACTAAAGCAAGCTAGCAAATTATATTAGCCATAAATTAATGTGTATGATATACGGCAAAAAAACTTGTAAGAGGGAGGATTTGGAGTAAATATGTCAGCATTTTAAGTATATTCAGTAAAGTCTTACAAAAAATTAAGTTTTTTGAAAGCTCAGTATTTCTCTAGGTGGGGGAAAAATTACTGACATGCAAGGCAGTAGTTATTGAAGCAACAGACTGGGCCTAAAGATCAGTAGTTTTCTTCTTGGTTATGTATCTTCATGGTATCCATAATAGCAATTCATAATCTGTAATACTTAGCAAACTGTTATTTTCATTTTCACATTACCAAAGAATAATAAGACCTAATAAGATATCTCATTTGAATGCACCCCAAAACATTGCCTGCAAGGGAGTGTACAATCAGATTCAGAACAGGAGATTTATATACTTTGGGCTATTCCAGGCATCAGGAACATTTTGGAGTGATGGGCTGCTTTAATGTCTGCTCTGACGGCAGTTCACTGCTTCCAACCCCACCATCTCCCTCCAGCAGTACTGACCTCTTGCAAAAATGTTGAGGGCTTCCCTTGCCACCAAATCCCCACAGACATTTGGGCTTTGCAGACCAGAGTCAATCACTTGGGAGACTGTATCCTTATGTTTGGTGAGTAAAGTTTTACCATGCAAATAGTTCTGTTGAAGTCAGAGGGGCCTCTGATGCTAAAACAAAAAACATAATCCAGCCCCATACTCTCAAATAGGCTTAGGTTTGCTCCAAATAAAGTTCACAAATCTGTCCACAGCTTCAGGAAAACACAAGTTCGGATAAGAGATGTGTGTTTTAAGGGCTCATTATGGATCTGTTGTAAAGCTTCTTTTTGATAAAAAGAGCTGAAAACTGTAAGATTGAAGCATTATGTTTTTTAAAAGACCATATATCTGAAGTGATGCAATTTTGTTTCTTTCATTCTAGGCAACGGGGAGGAAAAAGGTTTGCAACATAAACTACATTTAGACAGTGGAATGCATTTCTAACATTAAGTTTGAAGAATCCCTCACATGAAGTTTTTCCATTGTGATGAGTCTCTTAAGTGTACTGCTAAAGAAAATCACTGAATTAGCAGACTGCAGCTCTTCTACTTGAGATTTGCAATAAAATGATTTTTACTTGGTATTGCTCCATGAAGCAAACTGGGTTTTTAGCTGAAGATAAAATAAAACCACCATATGTTGGCTGTTCATCACTATCATATCATTACCAAATGGTTGGTCCAATTACAGTTTCCAAGAACGAGTAAATTCATCATAAATATTCATGTGATTTTGATAAATTGTTGAAATACTTCTTATGAGCAGCAGAGTTATTTTTCACAAGCAAATTCATTCAAAACATGTAATTTTCATTTTCAACTCTTCAACTCCCATTGCAGTGAAATGAAAATAGAATATTTAAGATCATCCTTCACAGCAACTTAAATGAAGCTTCTTATCACAATGAACAGTGTCTCTGTGTTCTCAGTTATAAAACCCAGCATTTAACTTAGTGTATTTGGAACAAGGCCCCTTGTGGTATCTCAAATATTATGTTATATTTTGACTACTGAAGCTTTTAACATCTGTTTAGAAAATGGAGATTCAAATAGAGTTTCTGAAATGTGTACAAAAGAAAATCCTCACACAGCCTGGAAGGCTTAAATTTTAAAACTGTTTCAATGTATAGAGGTTGTATTATAAACATATTTTTTAGCCTTTAACTTGGGTTGGGACTCTCAAAGGATTCTAAGGTGGATACCCAAATCCCAGCGAATCTCAATTAACCTATCTCCTGTATGCTAAAATTCTCCTGTATGCTTGAAATTCTCATCTCTCTCTCTCTTTTTTCTGCATCTCAGACTACATTGTTATGGTTTTCTGAAAATTACCAGTTGAAGTAAAAATGCCTTACAACTAATGCATTACCGCTGAACCCCTTACCCTGAAATGCGTCCATGCAAGCAAACAATGAATCTATTAGAGATACACTGACTTCAGTATGACTAGACATCGCCCCAGAGGGTCATCATGTGTGTTATTTTCAGAGGTCCTTTGAGTACCAAGTCCTCAGCCATGTCAAAATATAATATCTGCATATTTGATACATCTGCATTGGGGTGATCCTACCTAGAAGACAGATGGCTGCCTAGGTTAAAAAAGTGAATCCTTTAGATCAAACAACCTGAAACTTCTACTACGGGTGTTTCTAGGTTTAAGTCCCACTTACAGTCAGCAGTATGGTTTCATTGCAAAAGCAGAGAGGATTCATTGCTATTCCAAGAATCTTACAGTATCAGTGAATCACAAACACAAATGAAATCTCATTATCAATAAGAAAAAAAATCCCCTCCTGTTATCTCTTTGCTGAATCCAGCTTAGATAAAGTGGTAATTTCCTTGATTTAGTTCTGCAAAGAACCCCTTAAACCCTAATTTTAGCTCTCTCCATTTTAGTATTTCCCAAGGCTAAAGTCATTTGGAAATATAATTACCCTGTATTTACAGCTACTTGTAAGCTGAATCCTCAATTCTTGAATGTTTTCTAATGGGCATCAACAACAGCATCCTGTAGAACAGCCATATACATAATTTGTATTAATTTAAATAATCTTTATGCACTGATAGTGAACTTATGCACAGAAGGCTTTTTAGTGAGCTCCATGCAATAACTATAATAGGACTGAAAGCTTGTAAGCACTTTTAAATTAGCCTGTGGGAATCTTCAGAAAGGCATATTTAATGTAGTCAGCTTAAGTTCTGGTTTAAAAATAACTGCAATATGTGTTCAATAACTGCAAACAGAAAAGGTAGAGCAAAATGTTAGGAGGGGTGTGAATGTGGGTGGGGTACATAAAAAGAAGGAAAAAGAGAATGTATGCAGTTTCAAGGCAATTTCCTTACATTTTTTGTTATTGAGCAGACAAAGATCTGGTGGCATGGGAGCTTTCTGTGTCTGGGCACAACAGGTGAATATTGCTTCCTCTCAGGAGGCAAAAAAAGCACCGGTACAAAATGATTGCATCCAAAGGGCTCCTCTGTGAATGGATCCATACCAGTGATGTAACACAGGCACCAAGTGGAGGCAAGATTCATATTTGGGTGGCAAAGGTTAAAAATCAAATATAAGGAGGATCATATCAAAGTTCAAATAATTTAATGGGACAGCTAGATAAACAGAATTACTGGTTGTACTGAATGTCCCAGTGCCAAACTGAACTCATTTTTATAATCAGAACAGTGCACGTATCTTGAATGAATTAAAATTCTGCTTCTTTCAGCCTTCACCTTAAAAACAAAATGTAGGTTCAAATCAAGAACAAAAGCACAGTTTTGATTACAAATAATAGGAACCAATTATTCTCTTTACTTGTATTAAATTAAGTTTGTCTTGGTGGGAATGTATTGCCCACGTTAACTGTGGAACCTACAAGAACATGTGCCTGCTCCATTACCCTCTAAAGTCATGCAAAATCTCCCAGTGCCCTCCATCAACTTTGGAGAAGGTCCTATAAGGAGAGAAGGGGAAAAATACTCAGGTATTGAACTAAGATGTTGAAATTAGTTTCTTGAGTTTGTAGGTTATCTCTGTTGCCTTAAACTTTCTTAAAGCACCTTCAAGTATGTCAAGTAAGCTAAGTCAAAAATGATAAAAAGTGCTTTGCATTCTTGTCAAACTGCTATCTTGTGTGCTAGCTTTAAAAGGCATTTTCTCTTCATTTAACATCCAAATGTCAACAAGAAATCAATATTAAGTCTTATAATTGATGTTGTATATGTGAAAAGAGAGAATTTCAATTTTAGTTATAGGTCATTTCTCAGTGATATCACTACTGGATTGAGAAAAATGGATATGCGTGACATCTACCAGACCTGGAGCAGAGTTTTAAAATATCCCTCTCTCCCTCATTCAAACCATATATGGTATGGAAACAAACTTGACAGTTTATCTGAATCTACTAAGTATTTTTAGTAGCATGTATTCAGAAATAAATTGATTAAATAATGCTTCATATTAACTCAATAAGCTTTGGTAATACATGAATTAAATGGGTTAATGAGATTTTAATGTGCAATTGATATAAGGGCATATATGAGAGGTGAAGTTTGACTTGGGGATTTCAGGACTACACCCTGTAAATAACGGAGGCGCTACAAGTTAGGTGCTGACATGTCTAAAGTTTAAAATACTAAGTATTTTCTCCTTTTCCCCTCTTTCACACCCCCTTACCCCGCACCACAAAGTTATGCCTACAAGGTAATTTACCTATTCAGTAAATGGGGAGAGTCACATGCCATGTCACCTAGAGCTAACCAAAAGGAAAAATCAAGCATAGGTTGGATCTTGAATTCCTGCCCCTCTATACAGCTTGGATCAGACATCCACATTCACTTGGGACTCAGAAATCTGAACCTATTCTTGAAGGTAGGTGCCTACAAATTTCTGTGAAAGAAATGAGCAGGGTTTAGTCTTTTTTTAAAAAATGCAACCAAATAAAAAACAAGCTGTCACCCCTGACCCATTTATATAATAACCTGGCTGTTAAAACACTCACAAAGAAAGTGGAAGCCCTACTTTCTAGATTTTTGCCAACATGAAAGGATTCAAATCTCATCTCACACCTACCAGAAGGGGACCACCAAGCTATAGGCAGCTAAAGGAAAAGTTGAAGCAAAACGCCTAAAAAATTGCATGCAATGCTTAAACCACGTAAACAAAAGTGAACCGATACATACCTGTATAAACATAAAATTCTAAATTTTTTGTCTGCAAAAAACCAAGAGGACAAGGGGCTACTCATGTCTTAGCCCAATAACCAAGTGGTTAGGACATTTCCATAAGAACTGGAGACTTGGGTTTTAAGTATCCTTCACTAGAGGAGATTTTGAACTTGCATCTATCTTCCCCACATATTGCTCTCTGCCACACAACAGGTTACATGTTATCTACTTCCCTCTCTAGCCCTCCTCTTGACGCTGAGCCACTGCCACTTAGATTTAGGAGTCATTGGATGAAACAGATGGAAAACAGGTGGGAAGGTTCTGTCCCATTAGGAGCAAGGGCTCAGGCTAGAACACAAGGCTTACTCCCTTGCGGGGTAGCATCCGTTTTACTGAGCTACTGCCCAGCTTGTGCTTTTCCTCCTAAACATACATCTGTCTCTCTCACTCTGTCTTGACTGACTAGCACCAGCTTCAAAAGAAGGGTAAAAAGGAAACTTGATAGGATGCTGACACTGGCTTACCAGAAGAGGAGTTGCATCAGTTTGACCTGGCTCCCCAGCATCTGTATAGCTCACAGTTCAGCGAGGCTTTTTGGCCCTTTAATAGCTGATTGAATCAGATATTAGATAAAAGGGCCAAAAAGCCCCACTGAAGTGTGTGAGCTATACAGATTCTGGGCAAACTGGCTTAAACTGACATGGTACCTCTTCACGTGCTGTGCTCGGTGCCAGGGCATGCTGACCTGAAAGTAAAGCGCTGGGATTTTTGGCTTTTTTTCCCACTTCTGTAAGCATCCTTTATAACTAACCTTGAGCCTGATGGTCACAATACCATGTTGGAGAATCAGAAAGATGTAGGTTCAAACTCTGAGTAATTTTCCTAACAATTTCAAACAACGTAAGTTAGAAAACAAGGGCTCTCCCATATTTTATCAGAGTGGTGTTTCCTATGCAAATACATTTGGTCAAAGAGTGTTGAGGGTATACAAAATGCTGCAAACACAGGAGTCTTTAGTTTTATGAATTATTAATAAAGTGGCATCAGAAAAAAATTGAGGCACATTTGGACTTAGAAACAAGTCAGCCATACTGTTCTCCTCTTTCTGCTCTTCCCCATTGCTCATATTTAGCTTGACATATGCAAAAGCATTGAGGCTCATATTTCCAAATGTGACATCTATTGCTTGGGACAGTTAGGGACTCAAATAAACCTGACTGGAATTGAACAATGAAGGCTAGCTTTTGTGCTTCATTGCCCAAGAGGAGAAGAGGCAAAGCTACTTTATGTAAGATTAATGTACTTCAGATTCTTAACTCCTGCGGAGGTTGAAATGGCCTTTCAGACTTGGTAACGCATTCCCAAATCTTGATAACACTCAAGTTTATGTGCATGCCTCTTCCTGGCATGGAGTTTGCAAAGGGAATTAGTATAAGAACATTTATATCACCCTATGCAGTTTGTGCGCACCCATTCTGTGCAGTAACTATGGTGACTTATGCTGACTTGTGTGTAAATTTGAGATGTGCGTGATGCAGGGCGCAAATTTATCCCTGAGTAGTTACTGCGCAGTAGGGAATGTACAGATGCCTTACTGTGCAGTAACCCCGTACATGTGGACTGACATGGGAATAACTTAAATCCCAAGTCAGTCCACACACAGCATTACTGAACTGTAATGCCTGCACATATAGACGCTGGCATAAAAACCACTTACTGCACAGCAATTTACTGCACAGTAAATTACTGAGTAGTAAATGCACATGTAGACACACCATTTTGAAGCACATCCTGCACTCTTTCAATTGGTGATCAAGTGCCTATTGCAGTAGATAGTCCCTAGTATGTTCAGACTGAACCAGAATTCTTCCTAGATCTCCAAACATAAATCAACCTTTCTACACTCACACAATAGTATGTGCCTTACAGGGGGCAACCTAGGTGTTCTGTTATTCTGAGTATTTCATGAGAGTGGATTTAATAGAAGTTCTCCATTAACAGTTAAAAAGTAAAAGTTTGGGATCATTCCATATTTTCTTTTGAAATAAATTCTCAGGAGCAGCATATTACAGTGCACTGTGCAGGGCTGATACTATTGTCACAGTTTATTAAAGTGAAATTTCAAGGTTCCAAAATATAATCCCTCTTGCTCTGAGTCACTTAAAATTAGATTGGACAAGCCACTCAGGTATATGCTATGGACAGAAAGCAATATTGGCTGGGGGTTGGAACAGATGACCTAATAGGTCATTTCCATTTCTAACTTATATGATATAGTGGTAAGGCCACCAGAAGGTAACTTAGTTAAGGATAAGAGTTTGCTGCCACAGTCTTTCTTAAATCAGTTTGTATAAACTATTAAGGTTACAGTGACGACATTTTTCATGTATGTAAATCACAAGGCAACAAAATTATGCCAAATCAACATGCATATTGTATTACATGCTTATCAATAAGTAAAAAAGAGATTCAGATGACTAATTCTATTTCAGAGAATACCAAATAATGCCGTGGCTTTTTTGTGTGTGTAAGAGGCAGCTGTGTGGTTAGACCCAACTTACAACAAGCAGGATATGATGTACAGACTAACACTGAAACTGCAAATGCTGGCTAAAAATAGAGATTATCTCTCTCAGGATTCTGAAGGCTTAGAATGTGGGTTAACACAGGAAATTTTCCAATCAACCTGTTTTTGATATTTGTGATGCATTAAATGTTAAGTATTCCTATTATTATAATACTTAATACGATGCAGCATCACAAAAGCTACATTATTTTGTTCCCCCTACTTCCCTTTGCAGGAACTATTTATTTCTTTCCTCCTCTTCCTCTTTCCTTTGACTTCCCCACACCATTACAAGCCACATAAAGCAGCCTTCACTGAACGTCCTTTAGAATTTTTTTGTATGTAGTTCCTTAACTGGTGTTACAAACTTGACTGCAAGGTAACAATACCCTGAATTTTCCACAGGTGTTTGGCCATATTTTACTAATTCACCTTACTTGGTAAGAAAGAGAGCAAGAGTATAGGGTTCACAGGAGAGCCTTGTTGTGCATGGCTGTGAAGAGGACCAGAAGCAACAGGGAGACTAAGATAATTATATTTTTAGAACCATAATAGACTAACTCTTCTGAGACATCAGCATGGATGGGTCAACTATCTCTTGCTAAATGTATGATCCCTGTGTCATCTCCAAATCCTACCTCTTTGGAAGTGAGAAACAAAAAGGGAATATAACTTAAATCTTCCCCCCTATATAGGAAGACGTGAATGGGAATAATTATGTTTTAATTTAGTAGCTGCTTTGAACAGTTTGAAAAAAAATTTTTGGATGTAAATTGAAGTTAAAAAAAAAATTCCTATAAAAACAAACAAGCAAACAAAACCCCATATATCTTTCAGGTTGAATGAAATATTTAAATTCCATTATTGGCATCTCTAACAAACTCAGAAAAAGGAAATGAGGGCCAGGTTTAGGGATCATTCATAGAACTAGCAAAGAGAAAGACCTTCTGCTTTTACCCAACTAATTGGGCACCCCGTGAGGAAAACCTTCTTTTTCTAAGGAGATTAAAACTCATACTTCATACCTCCTATCTCTTCTGCACCCTGAGTGCAAGAGTAAGGTCGCAACTCTGTGATATTCATTCACTTCCTCCTTTTAGAGATGTTCTACTCTGCATAAAATATTTTTAAATTAAGGGTGGTGAGCACCCTTTAGTCAGTAGCAGTGGTTAGTAGATTTGTCCAGTGGGGGAGATTCAGCCTCAATTCTTTCATCTGCTTGAGAGGACTTAACTCAGTAATGTAATGAGGGGGTGGGGAGGAAGTGGGCACTAGATCTTAACTATAAGGGGAGTGCCAGCATGTACCTCTGGGTTTATGTCATGGCAGGCACAGCCCTGCACCTAGCATTATGTCTAGCGGGTAGAGAAGGGCAGAACAATAGGATACAGTTCAACAAGGACAAGTGCAAGGTGCTGCACCTAGGGAGAGGGAATCACAGCACACCTATAGGCTGGGGGATGACCTTCTCAGAAGCACAGCAACAGAAAGAGATCTTGGAGTCATTTGTCTGAGATGAATTTGAGCCGTCATAGTGACAAAGTAATTAGCAGAGTTAACCGCATTTGTTCATGCATTAGTAGGTGCATCATGAACAGGTCCAGGGAGGTAATACTCTATACAGCAGTGGTTAGGCCACATCTAGAGTACTGCATCCAATTCTGTGTGCCACAATTCAGGAAGGACAACCTTGAGAGGGTCCAGAGAAGGGCCACTCATATGGTTAGAGGCCTTCAGGGAAGGCCTTATAAGGAAAAGCTGAGGGACCTGGACCTTTTCAGCCTCCTCAAGAGAAGGCTGAGGGGGGATCTTGTGGCAGTATACAAATTCACCGGGGAAGAGGGAAGCAGCAGGGAATAGGAGATGCTCTGTTTAGCAGAACATCCCTTGGAATAACTAGAAACAACAGCCACAAGCTGATAGAGAGTACATTTAGGTTGGACATCAGAAACAACTTCATGGTTAGGATTGCCAGAATCTGGAACCGGCTTCCAAGGGAGGTGGTGCTCTCCCCTACCTTGGGAGTCTTCAGGTGAAGACTGAACAAGCACCTGGCTGGGGTCACATGACCCCAGCACTTTTTCCTTCCACTGGCAGCGGGTCGGACTCGATGATCCTTTGAGGTTCCTTCTGACCCTAGCATCTATGAATCTATGAATACTGATCGCTGGTGACTGATGTGTGGGGAGGGGGGAAGGAACAGAGTTTTACCTATCTTTGTTCTCCACACTGTGGAGGTAGCTGTTACTGCTGCAGCTACTGCTGTAGAAGTGTGGACTCAGGCTGAGCAGTACTACAGCATGAGCTTCCCAGGATCTACCCCCAATACCCTCTTTGCTACCCCCCAGATATGCTATGTATGGGGTGTAGGGGTGTACCTTCCAGTGGACAAGACTCCCCAAGGAGTGCCATTCTACTCACCACACTCACCTCCCCACCCTCTAGATAGAATACTAGCTTCAGGGCTGTGCCTGCCATGACATAAACTCAGGAGGTATATGTTGGCACCCCCTTTACAGTCAACACCCAGTGCTAATGCCCACTTCCTCCCCCCTGCCCCTGCCTTACACTACTGGGTTCAACCCCCTAAAGCAGATCATAGAATCATAAAAAATTAGGGTTGTAAGGGACCTTAGGAGGTTATCTTCCTGCTGTACTCAGCCTTGATGAGGCTGCAGCTGGAGTATTTTATCCAATTCTGAGCCCCACAATTTAAAAAGGGTGTGGAAAATTGAGAGAAAGTGCAGAGGAGAGCCACACATCTGATCAGAGGGCAGGAAAACAGTCCCTATGAAGAGAGGCTGAGAGCCATAGGACTCTTCAGCCTGGAAAAATGCAGGCTCAGGGGGAACCTGGTGGTTGCTTTTAAGTACATAAGGGGTGTACATCAGGATCTGGGGAAACACCTGTTTACCAGAGCACCTCAAGGGATGACAAGGTCAAATGGTCACAAACTCCTCCAAGACTGTTTCAGGCTGGACATAAGAAAAAACTTGGAAAAGCTCAGGAAAGCTCAGGCGACATAGAGCTAGGACTAGCATCCAAGATCAAAGATAATAAATTGTCCTTTTTCAAAAATATAGGGAGTATGAAGAAAGCACCGGGAAATGTGGGGCCTCTGCAAGATTCTCTGGGCAATCTGGTGGTTGTGCCAGAGGAGAAAGCAGACCTCTTTAACCAATTCTTCACCTCCATTTTCTTGTGCAGGGACTGGGACTTCCCCCCTGTGATGCAAAACAGACTCAAGGGTAACACCTCCAGACCTCAGGTTGGGGAGGACTGAGTTTGAGAGCTTCTGGAGGGACTGGACGTGTTCAAATCAGCGGGTCCAGATGCTCTCCACCCTAGGGTGTTGAGGGAGCTAGCAGGGGTTATTGCGGAGCCCTTGGTACAGCTTTACGAGAGCTCGTGGTGCTCGGGCCAGGTGCCAGATGATTAGAAGATAGCCAGCGTGGTCCCCATCTTTAAAAAAGGGAGGAGGGAGGACCCGGGCAACTATAGTCTCATCAGTCTTACCTCAATCCTAGGGAAACTCTTTGAGAAGATCATCAAGGAGCACATCTGTGATGGGCCAGCTTCAGGGATGATGCTAAAGGGCAACCAGCACGGTTTCATTAGGTGCAGGTCATGTCAGTCCAACCTGACTGCCTTTTATAATCAGGTCACAAAAACAATGGATGCAGGTGTCACTGTGGACGTAGTCTTTCTGGACTTCAGCGAGGCCTTTGACACCGTCTCCCACCCCATCCTTATTAAAAAGCTAGGTGACTGTGGCATTGATGCCTACACTGTCAGATGGATTGCAGATTGGCTGAAGGGTCATACTCAGAGGGTGGTGGTGGATGGGTCATATTCGACCTGGGGGGTTGTGGGCAGCAGAGTCCCCCAGTGCTTGGTCCTTGGACCCGCACTGTTCAATTTCTTTATCAGCGATTTGAACATTGGGGTGAAAAGCAACCTGTTTAAATTCACTGATGATACCAAAATTTGGGGTGAGGTGAGCACACTAGTAAGGAGGGAAAGACTGCAGCAAGACCCGGATAGGTTACAGGGGTGGGTTAACAAAAACAGGATGCATTTCAATACTGACAAGTGCAGGGTGATGCACTTGGGTAGTAGTAACCAGCCATATACTTATAAGATGGGAAACTCCCTTCTTGAGAGCATGGAGGGAGAAATGGATCTTGGAGTCATTATTGACTCCAAGATGAACATGAGCAGACAATGCGAGGTCATGGTTGGCACCTTGTCATGCATCCACAGATGCATCTCAAGTAGGGCCAAGGAGGTGATCCTCCCCCTCTATGTGACACTGGTCAGGCCACAGCTGGAGTACTGTGTCCAGTTCTGTGCGCCCCACTTCAGGAGGGATGTGGACAACATTGAGAGGGTCCAGAGGACGGCCACCCGCATGATCCAGGGGCAACAGGGCAGACCCTACAATGAGAGACTGCGGGACCTGAACCTGTTCAGCCTTCACAAGAGAAGACTCAGGGGGGACCTGGTGACCATCTATAAACTCACTAGGGGAGGACCAGAAGGGTTTGGGAGAGACCTTGTTTCCCCTAGTCCCCCCTGGCATAACAAGGAATAACGGCCACAAGTTGCTGGAGAGTAGGTTTAGATCAGACATCCGTAAGAAATACTTCACAGTTAGGGTGGCCTGGATCTGGAACCAACTTCCAAGAGAAGTGGTGCTGGCTCCTACCCTGGGGGGTCTTTAAGAAGAGGCTTGATGCCCACCTGGCTGGAGTCATTTAAGCCCAGTTTTTCTCCTGCCCAGGTTGGGGGTCAGACTTGAAGATCTACAAGGTCCCTTCCGACCCTAATTTTATGATTCTATGATATGATTCTATGGATGAGGCACAAAAGTAAGGTTTCCATGACAGACAGGCCTGTGGCCAAATCTGATGGTTTTGTTTAAATTCTAATGCAGGCAGTGACGTTCAATTGACCTAAATCTCTGCCCAAAAGAGTGGCATTTTAATGGTGGATGAGATGACCTACATAGGGCTTCATATAAAAACATGCTTGCAATCATATTGAGATCATACAGAAAACTTTAACATATTACCATCATCTTTATTTTAAACTAACATGTCAGAAGCTTTATGATATTAAGATGACACATATGTTAGAACAAAGAAAAGTGAACACTGGAGCACTTATTAAAAAAATCAGTAGTAGCAGATAATCTGGATTATGGTAGGACAATTTGGCATATGTCTAAATCACAAAATTAATAATCATATGGTCTCTCCATGTCTGTTCTTATCAACCAAAATAAACCTCAATTGAGATTGTGTTCAATCTCAGCCTATCATTTCAGAGATTTAAATTCCTACTAATACCTACATTTAAATAGATGGAGTAGATAGATACCTATACTCCCCAATTATCCCCTTCTGCGTTAGGATTTAGGCATTTCTCTTTAATCTTTTCCCACAGCTGTTTTCTAGGTCATGGGTCAGGATCAGTTTGTTGATTAGGGAAGAGGGTGATTGGCAAGATCAAAGTAAATACCCTTCCTCTAAATGTTGCTGATGACTGAATTAGTAACTATCCAAACAGTAAGTGTTTTATTATCTGTAATTAATGTAGAAAAGAAATCACTGTTTAAAAAAATTCTAAAATGTTGTAAATAGTTCATGGAACCACACAGATCCTTCCAAACACTTGTAAAAATATTTCTAATAAAACACATCCTTATTTAAATGGGTCACCTATTTATAGGGGAATATTGTCACGTAAGCTAATTTTACCCTACAGAGAATTCATATGCTTGACGTCATCTGGCATTTGGACCAGCTGTCTATGCTGGGCTGAAAGCAAAACATGAATATCCTGATCAATTTTTAGAAAAAATAGCATTATTTTAATTAGAATTGTGACCAGTGTGTTCATTTCCAAAGAAAATGCTGAAAGTCTTACTCATTTAATACCATGCTGAATAAAATGATAGGACATTTCAGTAGCATAACTAGGGTGGGACACTGGAGCATTTGCCCTAGGTATTCACTTTTGGGGCAGGACAAAACTGCCACCACAGGCATGCAATCATGATGGCATGGTGGCAGCATGAAGTCATCGCTGCCCCCATGTGTCACAACTACCCCAGGGCACCCTGTTGTGTCTCTGGACTATGTATAGCAGGTAACCTTAGGAGGAGAATGGATTTAAAGGATCTTAGAGTGCCTTTCTAGTTCCTATGTCTGAGATATTGGAAGTCCAATTTCAAGGTGCCTAAGCCAAAAGTACACTTCAATCAAAGATGTTTTCTTTTCTTCCAGTGTTCACACAGGGTAAGCATGGAAATCCACTTAATTGCATCCATTTAAAAAATTGTTCATGCAATTAAGTGAGATTTTCTATTATCCATTAAGCAATTAACCAGAACTGTTAATACAAACAGATATATGAAGAAGGGTTAGGATTTTCAAAACTGATGCAATTAGGCAATTGATGTGCTTATCAGGAATACAATTAACTGTGCTCAGTTGTATAAAATTCCAATGCTTGTCAGACCATAAGACTAGCAGATTTTTTTTTAGAGCTGAAAATTATTAACAATTATTTTCACAGTACATATGTACTCCAAAGCAAAACAAATCTAATTTATTATAGTGTCAATATAAAACATTGAACTAAGGGGACTGACTAGCTCAAACTATCAAGAACTGAATACAGAATGTACCTCTAGACCAGGATGGTTAGTGACCAAAAACAGTTAGTAAGTGGTGACCTTAGGTGGCCACATGAAAACTGGCCATCTCTCTCTGGCTTCGTGAAGATACAAACAACAAATCATGATACAGAATAACGCTATTCAATACTAATTCGCCAGCATTTTAAAAAATAATTTGTCTGTGTGGAATTCATCAAAAGCTAATATATGAAAACTGTACTACTAATGTACAGAATTTACACAATAGCTAATTTATGCTTTATATCAGAAAATGATTTCACTATCCAGGGCTGCCAGTACAGCCCAAGAAAAAAACATTCAAATGTGGGCGCCTATATCTAAACTGGTTTTTAAGGAACCTAAGTCACTTTTGATAATGAAACTTTGGTGTTGCATAACAGAGTAGAGTAACCTAAGTAACTCCAATCCACTCTGTCCCATTCCAGTGACTTACTGAAGCAACTTTAAAGATCTGTGCCTAAGGTCCCACTTCTCAAAGAAAGACTATCTGTAGCTTCCATTAACTTCAGTGATATTTGACTGTGTCTTGTATGCCTGAAAAATAGTTCAAAATTAAAACAAGTGTTTTCAGAGACTACTGGACTATAGGCATCTATCTGGGGATTGAGATGAAAACAGCCCCTTCTCCCCCCACTTCCAAGACTTGCTTCAAAACAAGCATCTCTTAGGTCCCTGTCATCTAAAGAAAAGAGAATACTGCCACAGCCTAGCAGCATGAGGCAGTATCTCACCCTTGGACAGGAGGAAAATTCATACAAGCACAAGCAGCCCTAGTTTGTTTATTCTGTAGCCATGGACCACAGTTTTCATTTAAGTCCTTCTTCCTCCCATGCTGCCCCAGCTTCAGTGCTTAGCTGCTAGAACAGCACAGATCAAACTTTGGGACTGGCTCAGCCAAGTCAGGCCACACCAGCTGGCTAGAGAGGCCCTTTCCATGCCAGGAATTTGCATTTTCTGTTGAGAGTAGTTTAATGCAAGCTGCTTAGTGACCTCTGGCCATGGCCCAGTACCATCCTGGGCATCCTTTATGATCTGAGAGCTGGGACAGCCAGAAAAGTTGGGTCTGGGACTCCCTTGTAGGGACAAGGCAGAAAGGAATCTGTCACAAGTACTCCAATCACTTGGTAGGCCTCCCCCAGGAAAGAAAAAAAGATGACCTCACAAGCACCTGGCACTACCAGTGGCCTCCTATACAGGAAGAGTTGCAGAGATAGGACTGCCCTAATAGGCTTCTCTTGACCTATCTGGGAGCTGCAGGTTCTCAATAACTATTGAAACTCAGGGCTCATTTCTTTTGTAGCTAAAATAGATTGTGCTCCTAGTCTTATTATGTATCCAAAACTGAATATGGTAGTCCAGGTTCACTTAAATATATATATATACACATTGCAAGAACTAAAGGTAATGACATGTGTTACTTAGTGCAACACAGCACATTACTGCACTTTTGCAAATTTTCTGTTTAAATAGATATTTGATCTTACTTCCATGAAAATGTTTAAGGGAAAAATTATGCTGTCACCCTCAGTCTAGCAGAATATCATGTTCCACAAGCACAAACTACACTGTGGCTATAGCTGTGTTTATCTTGTTGATCAACACCCATTTTGTAAATTTGTAATCTCACTTCCCTAAATGACAGCTATAAAACAGAACTCTACTTAAAGTCTTATGTATGTGCAGCTTTCATTTCAGTGGAAGTGGAGAACCTCC
This sequence comes from Crocodylus siamensis, assembly GCF_052110815.1. Taxonomy (NCBI): domain Eukaryota; kingdom Metazoa; phylum Chordata; order Crocodylia; family Crocodylidae; genus Crocodylus; species Crocodylus siamensis. The sequence continues at coordinate 59,958,493 of NC_143399.1, forward strand.
TTCTTTCCACTACCTGTTTATGGCATTTTTCAACAGCCAATTGAGGAGCAACAGAGGAGTCAGCTGTGATATGTGTTACCCTTCTGAACTCAGTCATACAGAGGATAGTAGAGGGAACTAACTTCTGCAATTAGGCTAAAGACGCATTTTTAGAAAACTGGAATCCTTGTAAGACAAAGATGGAGAATCCATTAGTTTTATTTCCCCAAGTAAATAATTCTGCTTCAAAAGAAAAGACCTATTACAAAGTCATAAAATCAACAAATAAAGAAGAGGCCAACAAAGAAACCAAGACCAGGTGAGTTTTTAACACTGAACTTTCAATGTTCTATTATCATATATGTGAATTTAGGGCATGGCTATTTTTATGTATGTCTGATTTCTGTAAAAAAAGTCATGAATTGCAAGACTGGGACTTGTACACATAAAATATTTATTTACCAAAGGATTTTTTTTTTAAGACCAGGAATAAGAAACAAATAAGGTAATAAACTGTACTAGAAAAAAAGCAGCTTTGAGAAATGGTTTTTAAAATGCCATCTAACTTAAAAACCTAAGAAAGTGTTTTAATAGTTTCAGCTGATGAGAGGGAAATCATTTTCACCTTCATTAAACGTGAACTGCAAAAGAATCTGATCTGCCTATACCGACTCAGTAGCATTCAAACTTTTTTCTTGTCTTCAAAATAACTGAAAGACTAGAAATGAAAATACTTTCATTACCCTTCACATGCAAAGGTGTAAAGAGGAAATTCATTAATTTGTATGATCTATGTGGGAGAAATAGCATCAACATTCATGTAACTGCATGCAGGAGGAAATTAGTAATGCAGAGAGAGAGATTAGTCAGAGGATGTTTGAGAAAAAAAAAGAAAAGAAAAAACCCTCTCTCAAAGCTTGTTTTAATTGCGGCTTAAACTCTCTTGTAGGGTTAAGGAAAAGAGAAATAGGCTGAGCCTTCTCCTGCAGAAGACCGAATTCCATGAAAATGACCATCTTGACAAACCTGAGACTTTGACACAAGTTTCAAGGTGAGCTTCATAAAATGTAGAATACTTTCTTTCAGAGCATGGCTGTTTCTGATTCAGAAGAGTCCATAGATTTTTCTGTATGCATTCAGGCTTTACATAGAGTAATACCTTGATGATATATTTCATTTTCAAGTTTAGTATAATGCACTGCAAGATTTCTAACAGGGACCTGCATACCAGTATATTTAATGATGCTTTTAGACCAGGTGGGCCAAAATGTCATTTCTCTGTTCCCAGTAGTACCTTCTTTTCAGATAGTTCCATAGACTTTAAAAAGGACTATTTGTGGTGTTAGATAATATTCAACATGACTATCAGTAGCACAATCTGACCCTACACACTTATGTCATTTCTGTAATAAACAAAGTTCTTCTGTCCTGAAGGACGGGTGAAAACAACGTGGGCTGAAAAAATGTATACAGGATGCATTGTATATAACCATTTATAATCTAGTGCAAAAAGTTGTCTCTACACACACATTATGAATGTACAAACTGATTTTCACTGTAATTATTGTCTTTTTAAAATATATTTAGTGACAACTTACTTTGTAAGTTGACTCATAGATTGTACAAAGGAATTGTCAGGCTTTTATGTAGTTAGCAGCTGTTTCTGTTTACTTGGAAATCATATGGTTCCTTAGGATGTTTCAAGGAGGTCTTTCAAGGAATCATGTCACCCTGGATGACACGATATCATAATAGCATTAAATATATAGTATCAGCTTTTCCACTGAATCAGTACCTAAGCCGGTACCAGTTTACCTCTGAATGAAAAAATTGCATTTAAAAACTATGTAACTTTTCCCATGATGTATGATTTCCCACTGTAAACCCTGCACTGAAGCCATGCACTGCACTAAACCCATTAGGAGTTTGCTGAGAATTGTTTCTGAGAATTGTCTCCCACTGTAGGGAATATTTCATTAACTAAAATACTTTGGTGATAAGGGTTTTCAGTTTCTTTCTTTCCACCAGAGAAAGAGAGAGCATCTCAGGACATTTAACTATTTTACACATTTTTCCTCTCCTTTTTTGTTTTATTTTATTATTAAACTTGATCACTTTAGACAAAAAAAATCAGGCTTTAAGCAATGAATACCTTGCCAGGGTATAACGTCCATCAATGACGGGAACGCTCTTTGATTAAGACCATAAAGGATTCTGTAAGGCTTCCTAAAAACTGACTCTCTCCATGTGCAAATTTTTACAGTGTGTATTGCTGTAGCACCTAAGCAGCTCACAAAATCAAATGATAAACTCAAGTTCATAATAAAATATTATCTCTTTTACCCTGAAAAGTATTTGTCTCTTTTCTTTTTCTTCTCTCCTTTGTTGGTGTTAGGAGAAGGTTAAACTGGGAAGAGAGTTTGGCCATTTCTACAGAGGTACTGAGTCATTCTGATTAAATGGAAATAGAATTAGCTTCCTGGAAGTCTTATTTCTTTTTGTATTTTATCTTAGCATATAAAACCATGCCAAATCTCTATCTAATAGGATAAGACACAGTGGGCATGTCTATACATGCCATTAAAGCGCAGCAATACACTTCAGAGCTTATTGCCCCAGAGTTTACTGCTTCCAGGAAGCTCCCATGTGTGCCATTTACATGTGCACCTGGATGCCAGCACATTTAGCTGGGTTTCAACAGCCTAGGCTGGCAGGGGACCTGGGGAGCTGAGCGTGGGACTGCTCTATTTGGGCTTAGTGTACTGTGGAGAGGCTGGCTGGGATAGAAGGGTACTTCATTCTGGGGTTAGCAGGAAGGCAGTAGTACTCTTGTGCCCCAGCCAGCTGTGTCAGCATATACATGTGAACTGCTGCTCACAAAAAAATAAAACTTTGCTGCAGGGTAGGCACATTGAAGGGGCTGCCTGTTGCAGAGTTTATTAGTTTCCTGCATCCTAGTAGGGGCACATGTGTGGACACTGAGACACCTACTGTGGAGCTAATTAGTCAGCTTCACAGTAAATTTCTCATGTAGACGTGCCTGGTTTCACACCAGCTTAGGCAGATGTTGTATTTTTAATAGCCATATTTATTCCGATAGCTAATTACACTTCAGCTGTTTATGTGAAAGACACTGAGACTTTATACAGATGTTACACTGAGAAATTTGGGGTTTTAGATCAGGTCAAAAATATCCCCCGATCTAATTCAGTGATTAGGTGCTGGGAACCTTATCTAAAGTCAGTCAGGGGAGGCGGGGGGCAGGTAGGATTGCAAAGACTATTGGGGTCTGTGGGGTGGGTAAGGAGGGACTGGGGAGCTAGTGGGGTCCACAGCTGGGATCAAAGGGGTAGGAATTGGCAGGATTAAAGAGCCTTTCTAATCCTGCCTGACCACACCTGGACACCTCTCCAACTCTCTCCCAATGCTGCCAAACCACCCCCAAACCTGAAAGCCATTCCTGGTGCCAGTTTTATCAATGATCACATGTGCCTGGAACTCGATTGAAGTAAATTGTGATGGGGGGAGGGGTGGGAAGATTGGGGAGGCTGGCAGCTTTGTGGGAGGGACTAGCAACTCCGTGGGGTGTTGTAGGGTTTGGCTGGATCAGGAGAGCTCTCTGCCACCCCAACCAGGGGCTATTTTTAAACCCCTGACCTCTCTCAGCCCCAAAAAAACACTCCCCCAATCTGCCTGCCACTCCCCTGACCCAACTTACTTTGATTGCCTCCTGGTATCTCAGTAAAAACTGCACCAGGAGCAACTTGCAAGATCGGGGGACAGGGGTTGCTGGACTGTGGGGGAGGGTTGTCCTTTTGGAAGTGGGGGGAGGGGCTGAGGGACTAAAAATAGCCAGGTGGCATGGATGGTGGGAGCAGGAAGAACATACCTGATCTAATTTAATGCACCTGCAAGATATAGTTAAATAAAATTGGTTTGGCCATTTTTTAACCAATCTAATCTTCTTGAAACTTCTGTACAGTTCACATTTAGATTGACTTAACTAGGGATATAAATGTAAGGACTGCACATGGGTGAACTAAGTGAGATTGGGTGGCCATTTTTAATGTGATCTAACCTCCCCCTCTATGCATTCTCCAGCATCAAACCACCTGATCAATTAGGAGACACCTTCAAAGGAAGCTGATAGGTGACAGGTCTACGGAGTATTTCCTTTTTCCTACAGACATCATCACTTCTGGATCTGACTCAGATAGCTGTTTTTCACTTACATTTTGCTCTCAGTGAGGTATTTAAATGACAAATATTCTGTTTCATTTCTACTGTTGTAAAGTCATTCAATGTAGTGTTTTTTTGTTTTTTGTTTGGCTAGTTGGTTTGTTTTGTCCAGGTAGGTGCTTTTTCCATGCAGAAGCCCATCCTTTTGAGTAGTTTTGACGTCAAGCAGGATATACCATTATATGGTGGTAGTGAAAAATGCCCATCATTACAGGGAAGTTAGAAATTCCACTAATCTGTTGCCTTACAATAGGATCAAACTGAGCAGATCTTGGGTTTTGGCCCCTCATCTGAGAGTACTCACTGCTGCTTCTAGGACTTGGATTTATTAATGATTGATCCAGATCTAAAGTGGCAAACCTGTACCTCACAACCTTGCCATATTACATATACTCTGGACTACATCCTTGGTTTGAAGTTGTCATGTTTACCTTTCACAATTACAAACTCCACTCAAGAGCAATACCAGCTTGTCCTCTTCAGTCATATGTGTATGTATAGTTCAAGGATCTACAGCTTTTCTGTTTCCTACAGAGGAAGGATTGTTTAAGAAGATGATGTATCCTTTTTCAACTCTGTAACTCCTCACTTTGCTGGTCTTATGCTATAATTAGAAACTAATCTCTTCAGCCTTGACACCTCTTGAAAATGATGCTCTTTCTACTTAAAACTGCATTCTTATTTGTCATGAGTTCACTGGGGAGGTGAATAATAATTTGCTTCAAGAACAATATTGCCATTACCTTAACATTTCCTTCCAACACTGGCTAGAATTTCAGCTAATTTTTCTGAATCCATTAAATTTGCCAGAAGAAGTAAGATTACCTAAATTGTAGGATAAAGGAGCTTTAAACCACTGTTAGAAAAGGATTGAACCATCCCACTTCTTGAAAAATATTTCAAGGGCCAGGTCTAAGGATCAGTGTTTATTTCCCAGTGGGAGAAAATTGTGTTAAGGTCCTGATCAAGTGGTCAGGAGACCTGGGTTTTATTCACAACCTGTTAGGAACCTCCTTTAAGCACATTGTATTATATTTCTAAAGGCCTCCAGATTTGCAATCTGGAGACACCATTTACTTTCACCTCTCCAGTGTTTTGCAATCTCTGTTGAGAACTACTATATAATAGCAAAAATATTATTAATTAGAAATTGTCTAAATAAATTAAACTACTTAGTTGTAGAGTTAGGTCAGATTCCAAGTACATTATGTTTATCTTAGATTTTATTCCATTTCTATTTTACAGATACAAAAATAAAGTCCACATTCATGTTCAAGATTAAGGTGCAACTAAAATAATTTCCCAAACTTTACATCAATATGAGTGAAATATTTGCTCTCTGTTGTCTGTCAAATACAGTGGAAAGCTTGAGATCAATGGGGAGGCATACGTGCATCTTGATGCATGTGCATGTGTGTGCCTGTGTGCGTGTGAGAGAGAGACACTGTGTGTGTGTATGTGTGTGTGTGTGTGTATGTGTGTGTGTGTGTCTGGTTTAAAAGCCATCATCTCAAAACAGCATGACATTTGAAAAAATGTTTGTGGTAAATAATACATATGCTATTATACTTACGAAGCTATTGCCTTCATCATAGTGCTTTAACTTTGTTTTCACACTGTAGAATTTCCTGTCTTCCATTTAAAAATAGACTGTGGTAACAAAGCCTCAGATGGACTGCAATCGAAACTACATTTCTGCAAAAAGTTTAGCAGCTAAGCCTTAATATTTTCAAAGTTTACGAACGTACTCAACCCAGTTCTGTTATGATTTGCATTTTCCTTGAAGATCTGGAGCACAGTGGAACACTGAAGAGAAAACAGTCCTTTTAAAAAGGGTGTAATACAATAGGCAAAAATGTCAGAAAAATGTACCCAAATGCCTTTGAAGTCTCTAGGTTCGTGAGCTTTTTCTATAAGTAATCTAAACAGACACCTTGTGAAATATGACAAAGCAGAAGCACTAGCAGATAACATATGTTACGGTAGCTTCATAAATACACAAAGCACACGCTTCATCAAAAACACTTTTTTGTGTCTTGTACAGTGTGTCCCCTGAAGACATAGTGAAATGGGGTGAATCTTTTGACAAACTGCTTTCCCAGAAAGGTTAGTAGTGTTTTCCTCTCCCTAAAGACTATCATTACCTGATGGAAAATGACAGAATGTAGGGGTGCAATTAAATAGACCTGGCAGTTACCTAAATTAAGTATGATGGGTCATTTATAGTGGTATGAGTTTCTTCTCAGCTTGTACGCTTAGGCAGTAGCATTCTGTCAACTACTGAAAATGAAGAATTGATTGGTAACTTTTAAGTTTGGCTTTTCATCAGACAAAAGTAATACAACAATAAGACACATAATAAAGGCTTTCTTCAATAAAGAGTGAAAAGGTGACAGTAAGTAATTAAATCATTGGTTTGTACTGAGTAATGAGCTATTCTGCTGCACAAAGTCTCATAGAATACTTGGATAAAATCCATCAAAGACTGGAATTACTAAGCAATTGTTTAGAAAAATATTCACTGATATTAGGAGAGGTCTTCATCTGCTTAGCTCTAGATATTTAAAATTAACTCAGAAAAACTGCAATGTTAATATAAAGCTTGAAAGCTGATTAATAGAAAAAAATCTGAAATCTATCAACTCCCTCACTAATTTGCTTCTCCCCAATATAAAGTAAAAATATGTCTGTGCCCTACTGATCTGATATTTTACAGGTTACTTAAAGTTTCTTTCTCTTTTCACTAAAATATCTATTTGTGACTATTTGTTTTTTTAAGGGATAAGTAGCCATGGAATGGCTAATATGGAGTTTAATATGGAGGGTATTCAGCTAAACAATGGGAAATGCATAGTGATGGAAAATGTCTTGAATTTTATCAGAAAAGAAACAAAACATAAGAAAAAGTATCTCAGAATGTATAGATGCTTAAAATGATTGAATTGCACTCTTTTTTGTTATTTCTGCAGTCGTTTCTCAGTTAAAGCGGCTACTGACATCAATGGGATTTTGTCTTAGGCCTAGAATAGGGTGGAAATTTATTAAGGAAAGTTTTTCCTAATGGAATATATTGGCACGTCCCAATGAGAATCATGTGTGGTTTGAGACGTTACAAACTGCACACAGTGAACATGCACCCATTCTCCACACTGTTGATTTGCGGTGTAGAAGGATTTTTTTTTTTTTGACACTGGGAGATCCCAATGTCAAAAAAAAATGCCACAGAAAAAAGGAACATGGCACATGGCAGCAGCATGTGCTGCCAGAAAAGGAGTCTGGCAAGCTAGAGCCATGCTCTGGGTGCAGCCTAGGCTCCAAGTGGTCAACTTGGCTGGCATTGCTTCTACCCCAGGAAGTACCCAGAACCTCAAGTAAGGCTGCTGGGGCCAGCCCCAGCCCCTTCTACCCCATCCAGAGCAATTTGCTGCATGCCAGAGTGCATGTGCAGGAGCGTGCCATGGGAAAATAGCAGTGGCACAAATATGTGCTGCTGCTATTTATGCAGGGGGAAATGCATGCCTCTGAAAATGCATGCTCATTGGGATGCATCCTATTTGTTTTCAAGTTAACATCAGAAAAGTAGCTGGTTCTGAAGGCGGCATCTTCAGTGAGTCTGTTCAGGTAGATGCATCCTACTGCAACTATTGTTTATTGTCTTTGAATATTTTCAAGTTGGTTGTAGACAGATTTAGAAGTAAGTTAAAAGAGATGGCGAAAGATTTTTTCCTAAAAATATAAGCTGGATGAGATGTCGGGAGGCAGGAGGTGTTTTTTTTAAAACAATAGAGATGTAGAAAGCCACAGAGCTAACAGGTTACATTAGATACGACCAACGTGTTAATATGAATGTTTATGTACAGGATTTTTTTTCTATGTGAACTTCATATTACTGATGAGCAGCATCCTGCATGATCTCTTGTTTGAACAATGGTGAAATATTCACTGAGAGAGCAAAAGCACAGGAATGGAGTCCTAAAGGACCACTGCTTGTAGAGCCTATATCCAAGAAATGTATCAGCTTTAGTAAAGTTTGTTTCTGAAACAGCAGTGTAAATGAAAGTGGTCAGCCCTGAAAGAAATCACTCCTACACCATTATTAAATACATTTTCAACAGAAATGTGTAAGACGTAATTTCAGAAGCAGTTTAACATTGGTTTTTAAACTTGAAAAAATAATTGACATAAAAGAACTATGTTTCCCTGACAGGGCAGGCTTTTTAATGATTCAGTTAATTTAAAACATTGCAATGCTCACTTTTGCAGCTGGACGAGAAGCATTTGTAAGGTTTCTGAAAACTGAGTTCAGCGAGGAGAACATTGAGTTTTGGATAGCCTGTGAGAATTACAAGAAAAGCAAAGACTCTCATGAACTTCTTTCACAAGCTAAGAAAATTTATGAAATATTCATACGAAAAGAGGCTCCAAAAGAGGTACAGTAAAAACATTTGTGAGGATATAAAGTGCTTGACACAAGCTGCACCTTATAGCATTTGCCCTTCAGAACCACAGATGCAGAAACATTATTCAGCAGCCACAAATAGTTCAAATTTGGGCACTGACACAAGATTGCTATATCTTAAGAATCAGACTGCTACTTGAAAAAAAGGAATGGAAGCCAACATTCATGGACTCCTTCTCTCAACTTTCACTCTTTCATATATTATTAAATTAATAACCCTAGAAAAAAGCATAGTTATTAATATGTCACCCTAGTCAAAGGAATTTGTAGAACTTCTCATTGCTATACATCATGTTGAGTAAATTAAAGGTATGTTGCTCAGATAATATATTTCCAAATACTAGTCATTTGTCAAATTCTATCTGCTGCCACTTATGCTTATTTCCAGAACAGTAAAAATATTCTTTCAATCTGCTAAGCCAGTAATTACAGATCCAATGATTATATTATTGAGATTCCAAAAGCATTCTTTAATAAAACAAGTGCTAAAGTAGACCATCAAATTAAACACATTTTTCAAGTAATGACTAAAAACAGAGAAAATATTTATTGAGTGGCACAGGGTTTCACAGAAGGAAGATCTAGAATAAATTAAAAGAACCTATATTGTAAAAGAGAACACACACATAGAGGATACATTAGGTCCAGTTCTCCTTTGTACTTTTCTATTATTACTAGCAAATTGCCCATCAAGAATGATGGGGTGAGGGGCAGACAGGGATGGAGCCCCATGACCAGCCCTGTGCCCCTGGCACCACTCTGGGTCTGGCCTGGCTCCACCCCCCTCCCCCGGTCTGGCCTTGCTCCACCACCACCCCCCACTCTCTGGGTCTATGGGTCTGGCCCCACTCTACCCCCACTTCACTGCTCTGGGTCTGGCCATGGTCCAACCCCTGCTGCCACTCCAGATTTGGCCCTGCTCTACCCCCCCCAGCTCTGGGTCCCGCCCTACTTTATCCCACCCACCACTCTGCAACCGCGTGGCCTACATCCACTCCCTCCCCCTCCACTGCCTCCCTCTCCCTGCCAGCTGTTCTTGGGGGTGTTGGGGCCAGGCAGTTGGAGGGCGCCACCACCGTGATCCCCCCTTCACCCTTGGCCAGGGAGGCATGGGGAAGCTCTGCTGCTTGGGTGGCCAGGGCATGTTTGCCACCACCACAAACTTCCCTGGCAGCAGCTCAGACTTGGGCCTGCACAGCCCGGGTCACACAGCCAGTCCCTGCCCACCCTCTTGGCAGCATATGTGCAGTTGTCCAAAAGCATTACAGACAGACAGACACACGGACAGAACAGAATAGAAGTCCTTTAAAATTGGTGCAACTTGTATTTGTCATTCCTTTACACTGTACAGCTGCAGTAAAGGGGTCCTTGTGTAAATAAGTAAAAGAGCAGTTTTCCTCATAACCAGAAGAGGCCTGGGCTGGCTGATAGGTAACAAACTCCAACTGTAGTCATTTGGCTGAGCAAGAGCTACCAGGTCAAGCCCCTTTGACATGTCTTTGTATTGTTAGTACTTCTGATTCAATATGAATCTATGAGATGTGAGCAGATTATGGATTAGCTAGATTGCCTTTGTTTTATCAAGCATTCTTTCCTAAACATTTGTATAGGAAGTGTTAAATATTAGCAAGTATCTTTTGAGGTAGTGCAGAAAAAGTATCACTGCTCAGCCTAAGGGATAGGTTTTAAACAGTGATGAAATTTAAGACTTTAATTTTCCTGGTTTGCATTGGGGATTACCACTGCTCCTTGATGAGTCTGCTTTCAGCTCCCAAAGTGCTTTCAACTCATGTTTTTTTTCCCCTTGCATCACATACCATATTAACTCAGATATGAGGATATTTTCCCCTCCCAATCAGCATGGGGGAAAAATCCCCTCATGTTATATTAGGATATTAACAGTCTGCTCCCCCTCTCACCCCTATTAAATGCATTGTCCCCATCTATTAGATACATTGGCTAGAAGCAGCATGTTCTCAGATATGGAAACCATCTATAAAGTCGACTGAATGCAGCCCATGCTGAGCATGCCCATAAAACACATGGCCTATTAGTATGTCTGGGGTTTGGGGCCCTTAAAATGTGCATGTGTCCTTCCACAGGGAACTAGCACTGGACCTGGAGGTATTGCAATACCAGACTGGCACCAGGAGGGCCAGGACCATCCATGATGCCAAAAAGTGATGCAGAGAGGACCACTTAACCATTCCTTCCTGCTGCATCTCCAAGGACTTTTAATCTTGGACTCTTCCCTACCCCCACAATTGTATCTTGCATGTTTTTATTTGCAACTGTATGTGTTTTCCTAATCATGTCCCTATTGCGATGTGGTATTGTTGTGTGGGGTCTCCTGTATATTCTCTGCTTTGTAAGTGCCACATCTGTTTGTAGGCATTGTGCTCACTGCTCGCCTTTTTCTTCCCCCAGTCCTACTTCCCACCCCCCAGGCTTAGTTGGCTGCATGTTTCATATGTAACTTAGCTGTAATCCCACCCCTACCCCTATCCTCTACTATGTAGCCCTCTACTCAGGTCTTTCTGTATTTCCTCATGCTTTGAACTTGTCATCTGAACTTTAACATTTTCTACATTTGACCTTAGTGAAAAGGATGAGATGCTGATGAGAACCTTTTTTAAAAATAAGGTTTAAATAACAATAATAATAATATATTTCATATTCCAAATCAAATCAGCCAAATCATATCAACTGAGCAGAACTCAATCATTTCAAAAATCATATTGATTGAGCAGGCAGAACTCAATCATTCTAAAAACCATGTATGCTGCTAAAACCGGCAAGCATGCTCTGTCCAAGGCTCTCACCCTGGGACTTCAGATACTTCCAGACTCATTGGCAGGCATCCTAGATGTAGGCCCAAGCCTGGAGATCTTGAGATTCAGATGCCCCCACCAAGACACTTGATCTGGTGGGAACCTATCACAAAGCTAGGTTAGTGCGGCCCATCTGAAAAAGATGTAGTGCCCATTGTGCTCAGTTTATCTCAGTACCAACTCTTTTCAAGTCATGGCCAATCACTACATAAAACAAATCTCAACTTCCTCTTCACTGCCACAGCTGAACAGTCTCTTTTTTTCCCATTTCCAATAATTCCTGTTTTTTCAGAAGCCTTAAATATCTGACAAACATCATCAACCTCCTGTGCAGCTGAGTGGCTCTGTCACCCCTCTCTCAGCCTGTCACATGTGATTCATGTAACCCCATTCTTTATGGGGTGGAGATGGACAATGCAGCCCTGTGCCTCATCCGCATATAACATTTTGGAAGTTCCCAAGACTTGTAACACGAAAACCCAAGTCCTATTTAGCACATGGATCCTTTGTGGGGGGTATCTGGAGTATACATGGATACCAAACAGTGTTGGGCTGTGGGGTTACCACGGCTTGAAATGCTGTTGACTCTCATGAGACCCAGTTCAATGAACTATGTAAGTCACGAGCCTTTTGGTGCTTGACTAATTTAATGCACAGTGAACACATCTACACAAGATGCTAAATGTACAGTAGACTAATTCTACTGCATTAGTGCATCATGGCAAAAGCCATGCTAATGCGCAGTACAGTTAGTCTCCTGAGCATTAGCATCACTCTGCTGTTTTTGCCCTCTCTTTGTCCCTTTCGTCCCCTTACTGTCACATGTAACTCACTTCCACATTGTGCTGGTGGAGGGAACAGAACCTGAGCATGGTCTGGCAGTAAGGGAGGGCAGGAAGGATGCAGAGGGAAGATGCTGGGGGGCAGCAGGCAAGAGGGCCATCTGACCCCACTCAAGTAGTAGGAAGGGAATGAATTCAAGACAACACTCAGATAATTGGATTCTATACCTGGAAAAGGATAAAAAATTTATAATTTTTATATTTTTAGAATCTAATTATTTGGGGGGGTTGTCTTATGTTTAGGGTTATTTTGTATTTGAGTAAATATGCTAATAGGATGTGGGTTATAATGGCTAAGAAGAATTTTGCATAGCAGCTGTGAAAGCCAGCTTCTTCATATGCATTGTTCCTTGTTCCCTTTCCTAAGCTGATTGTCTATAAGAGCTAGTGATAATTGCATCTTGGCCAAATAGTGACATAATGAACTATAAATATATATTTTTGATTTGATGCATGGAATGTTCTCCACAACAGTATCCCTGGTGTAGGTAGAGGAGCGGGTGTTCCAGTGTGTCTTTTTTACAGTGCTCCAAGTAGTAGTTGGGAAGCTGAATGACCCTTCATTTGTCCATTGGTGGGAAAGGACACGGCACTATATCTGGGAAGCCCAAATTTCAAGAATTTACTTCTATTTTGGACCACCAAGAACCAAATTTTACTATCTAGCAAAGCCCTTTAAAAGGCCCTTTTTCTGACTCCAGTTGGAAAGTATCTCAGAGTTTGGGGACTTGAAGGACAAATAGTTCCATTAACTAATTTTCAGGTTTTTTGTGTACAAGCTATTTGTTCTTGGTACATTTTTGCAATATATCTGGATGGTGAGGCAGTCATATTTCAATTAGGAAAATAAAAAGTTATATATAAATTAAATGAGCCACTCTTGATGTTGGCTGGAAATTATTGTTTCTTAAATAAGGTGAGTATCATACAGCTAAACACTTTTTATATTAAAGATCTTTTCCTTGACAATTGCCACTGTTAATACAGAAGTAAATTTAAGCTGTAACAGAAGAGTACTTTCATATGACTTCTCAAAATCTATTAAAATATTTTTGCTTAACACACTAATCAGAATATCCTAACCCTCCTGTTATTAAGACTCTCCATAAAAATTAGAAAATTAAAACATTTAAAGTTTTGAACCTGAAAAAATGTGAGTGTCTTTGACTCTCAGTGACTTCCATGAGAATACTATGTTGGACTGGACACATTTCTCTGTATCAATGTACAGAGAAACTCACATAATATCTGTGATTACTAGTTTTTATCTTTATCTAACAGATCTCTCTATAGTGACTCAGTTAATAAATGGTATTTATCAACTGTGTTAACTAATTAATAGAGTTTACAAGACTTACCTCTAGTTGGATGTACAAAATTTTTCATAGGAACTAGTCTTCTCATTTAGAATATTATTGTTATTGATGATAATGTTTGAAATAATGAACTACATGCTTTTTTCATTATTTTTTGCAGGTTAACCTTGATTTCCACACCAAAGAAATCACAAATCAGAACATTGCACACCCCACACTTAGTACCTTTGATGCAGCTCAGGCCACAGTGTACAGGCTGATGGAGCAAGACAGTTATCCACGCTTCCTGAGGTCTGCTGCTTATTCAGACCTGCTTAAGGGGATGCATGCCAACCATCCTGCTCCTAGAAGACGATCACGCTCTTTTACTTTCAGTGAATTCCAGGATGTGCAATCAGACTTCACCATCTGGCTATAAAGAAACTTAACCTACTTAGACTCTAAGTACTGTAGCAAATAATAATACACAACATCTTAAGACCAAATCTTTTTGCTGATGTTACTCTATTTTGCTCTGCTTGTTTCAGTGGAGTTACAGCTATTCATTCCAGCTAAGGATCTGGCTCAGAAAGCTGTATAGTGATTACTTTCACTTAATATAAAGAGATATGCAGCATATTGGCAAGATGTGTTAAACATGAAGTATTTATATAGTATATTGTATCTTTTAAATCTCACCTGGGAGAAACTATTAATCGCTCTTTACAAAATGATATAGAGCAGTGAGAGCTTTAACTCTTATGTGATGAAGACCCTGAACCTGTAATATTTAGAATGCATAGTCACCATCATTTGCACATAATTAATATTGTTGCAATATTTCCTACACTAAGTAGAAAATAGTTGTGGTACTCCTTCATACAGAAAACACACAGAGACATTAATTAGGCGGAAAGTTAAATTATAATGATTTTTAACTACAGTTTGAAATCTCCATATTCTAGGAGACACCTTGGGAAAGACCTATTCAATTTTATAGTGATACATACTATATTTTCTTATTGCATATATTTTCATATCCTCTATTTAAATTAATCTGTGTTGGTAAGCTTTGCAATAAACAATTTTATTACATTATTTCTAGCTAAATGAATAATAGTGGGATAAGAATATGTAATTTAGAATGTTTTATCTAATTAAATCGTGTGATTAATATTCTAATTAAATAACAGTTCAAGAATTGGGTTTTTTTAATATTCATTTCTAAGTTTTGTAAACTTGGGAAGCAAGCTTTGAGTGCGAATTTTAGTAATCTTTGACGTATCCCTAAAATGGGGATACATTACAACGGCAAAGTCAGTTACACATTACATACACATTATTACATATCCATACGCATTATTCCTGCTTAAGGAAAATATGCTCATACATACTTAACCTTGAGCACAATCGTAACATACCTAAGAATGTACTTATCTATATGCTGGTTTTTAAGTCCTTTGATTAATCTGGAGCAGACGCTCTCAGCAGAATATGGGGCATCTGACAGTCATGGAATTAGAGCTCTTTTGTCCCAGATATACAGGCCCTGTTTGTTGGCCTGTTTGTTCCAAGTTGATATGTCCTCAAATGGAAAGCTTGTCTGGAGGACAGCATTACTCGGGATGAGACTCAGAATATCTTCATTGGATCTCCCCGGTGGCTTCAGTTCAAGCTGCTGAATCTTCCATTTAAGTGAATGTTTCCACTTCATTAGTGTCCGTGTGCAAGATCTTTCCCCTCATTCAAAACCTCATTGAATTAAAAAAATGCCTCTGGACCCTGGAAAAATGTCTCACTAACAACTTTACATTATTTGCTGTATTGGAAGTTAAAAATCTGGAAGTATAGGGCAGTGAATAATGGTAGAACCAAAATAGAACTCTCTTTTGGTTTTTTTAGCAAAACCAAACTCAATTCATTTTGGGACAACCATAATATTCAATTTTACCCTTGTTCTGGTTTTCTTTTTATTTTGTTCTTTCATGGTGTTAACTGTTTCCATCATCTCAATCTATCCAATCAACCCACTCTTTCCTATCTTAGCAGTGTTTCCTTTCCCCATCCCATTCCTTTCTCTATAAAACCCTTTCTTCCTGCCAGTGTTTTCATACCATCTGATGGTAGGTTATTGCCTATGAAAGCTTGTGCCTCTCAGAACCAGTTAGTCTCTAAGGATGCCTGTAGATGTGTGGGACATGTGCTCCAACGTGCTACAATTACAGCACATCAGAGCAGACTCGATTAATTTAGGCTACTGAAACATGCTAATTAGCACAGTCCAGCAGCCTCAGTGTCATGTGTATTCAGCATCCCTGCATTTCAAAATGTTGTCTGGGGCACTTTAACTAAAGCTCATCAAGTGAGCTTTAGTTAAAGTATCCCAGCCAACATTTTGAAGCATGGGAGGGATGCTGAATGCATGAGCTGCTGAAGGCACTTTAATTAGAGCAGCTCCTGAGAGGCGCTGTCATTAAAGCATCCCTCTTCCATCCCCAGAGCATGTGTAAAAACACCTTAAGGCACTATCTGCCCTACATTCTACCTGACATCCAATTAATGTGGCTAAGCACTTCTGTGCTAATGCAAGACTAGGGATGGTGCAGTAAGGTGTAAGTAAGGCCATATGTAGGTGCAAACTTGGTGTGTCTAGCAACAGCACCCTGAAATGCACCACACAGGTCTTTATGCACTGCCCTCACCTGGAAGCCAGGTCTGTGCCGTGCCAAAGATGTTTAATTAACACTGATGAGTAACACTGTCAGCCCTCGCCCAGCACTGTGCAGATACAGGTATACTGCTTTCTCTCAGAGGGTGAAAACATGCAGAGGCATGTGGCTTATTTGATTTGAGAAAAACTGCTGCCTAGAATGGTAAGAGTACAGTGCCGATATGGCTTGAGATAATGTTTCCTTATAGAAAATCATATAATTATCTGCTGGACTAGAGAAACGGTTTGGGACTACAATTGGAACAGGACTACAATGTGAAGGAATGATAGCAATACAACTCTAGCTATTGTGAGAAATATGACCAGAAAGCTTGCGCTTCAGCAAGCTGAGAGAGACCTGCTTTTCAAAGATTTATTTTAATAGGAGTTAGACACTTGGGCTTCTATATGAATCTTTAGGAACCAAAGCCAGGCATCCTACTTTAAGTCATTTGTTTAAATCTGTTTTCTATAGAAAAAAAAAAGAATGGCAGGAAGAAGAGACAGTACCCCTTTTTAATCTTTATTATTCAGTTCATGCTCACAACCCCTATAGTCAGCACGTGTCAATTATCCTGTCCTTTTTTGCTTTCAGGATTCAAGTAAAGATATCTTGTAGCACAGGGCAATTCTTAAAATATTAAACGTTGGTTTAGTTTAATAATTTAGTGACTACAGGATTTAATAACAAGTGAGACTGGTACAATCAATCACCTTGCATGGAATTTAAGCTCTCTCTTTCTCTCTCCACTCTTTTTCTTTTCAGTAAGCAAAGTTAAGAGGTGTTCTTCATGTCCATTGCCAATTCAGTTTGCATAAGATTTGTGCAGGAAAGGAGGCTCATGGTGCCTACCCTGCCAATTTTGTACAAAAAATGCAAACTGATCAGTTTATAAGTTGGTCACATAAAGTTCAATGGCAGTTTTTTATGCATTGCATGTTACTTCAATAACAAAATTGGTAGTAATAGATATAAAAAGCAGAAATGGTGACTTTCCCTCAGATTGTGAGTTTCCCAAATTTTGCAGGTGCTCAACACCAAGAGGTTACAGCTATAAATACTCATTGGGCTGGAAAATCTACAGTTTTTCTGAATGGAGATTTTACAATTTGAAGTAAGAATAAAAATTATTACTACACAAATATAATGATCCTGTACAAATTGGGGCAGAGGGTTGAGTCAACGTGACTCAAGGCCACAGTCCTTCTAGCCTTAGTAGTGTCCTGTCCTCATCTCCTCTGCTTTTCTGTATGATATGCTATTGCTGGATCTTGGTATTTCTTGAAATTGTGGGTGACAGTTTTCAGTGCCAACTTTGGGGATTCCTTCATTAACAATACTGGACCCAATGGTTCAGGAGGGTCCTTCCAGTCTCATGTTCCTAAGCACCCTGTTGCACTGGGAAATTGTGTAGGCTGCACCTTCCTAGCTGAAAAGGGTATGATCCTGGCAAATTATTACTGTTCCCCAGTGCCATGGCCAGTAGTTTTACAAAGCTCCAGCAACAAATGCTGCACTTGGAAAGGATTGTGTGCAACCACTTAACCCTGTAAGTGCCAAGAATCTGGCCTGTGATGTTCAGGAATATAGTGATTGTGGTGTAGTTAAGACTAAAATATTTCATATAAAGTCCATTTCTTGAACTTGTTGGGATCAAGTGTTTCATTAACATTCTCACAATCACTGTCGTAATCAAGTTAGCAACTAGATCATGAATGTATGTCTGGAGGAAAGAGAAGAATAAAGCAGTTTTTATGGTGCCATTTTGTAGGTAAGCATCCTCAATATGCAAGATGTTACATATGGCAAACTGTACCAAAAGACTTTTTAAAGCATTTTTCAGAGCTCTTTGTCAGCTGCCACCACCAATTATCAACAATATTTTTATCATTATTACAGCATAGAGTTTGTATAGATGAAACATCCAGATCATGGGCCTGGAATACAGCTCAAAGGGTTTGTTCTTTCATTTCATAATTGCTACAGCTGGCCAGCAGCATAGGCAATAAAAAAAAGATAACAATGGAGAAAAAAAAAACCCTCTCTAAAAGATACCTCCTTGGGACCCATTTGGATGTCAGGAAATAGTACTTATATGGATCCCTTTCATTATAGTCTGGCTAGTATCAGACCATACTAATCAATCAAACAAATACTAGGTTGGAAAAGTGGGAAATCTGTTACTTTCATATCCATCCAAATGGAATTGTGTTTCATCCCCAAACTAATTTTGGCTGCCCGTCTACATTCTGCTTTCAGCAAATACCTGAACAAGCAGAACTTCACTATCAAAAACACTCATGGCAAGTGAAACAATTTTATTCCTAATCCTATTTACCCTTATTCACAATAGTCACCAGCAGCAACTGTTCTAATACCAAATAATCATGAGGAAGAAGTAACAAAAAATGAAGAATTTCATTATTACAGGAAGAATGAGGGCTAGTTGTGATATTTCTGACCACCAGAAAGAAGCCTGATGCAGAGAGGAGATAGGCTGTGTAAAGACAGAAACACAGCCACTTGAATTGAAAAAATAGATAAAGTCTTGTGAACTGAAGCAGCTGAGTGATACAGGTTCTACAGTGAGTAATTAAAAAAAAAATCACTTGTCTTGTCTGGGATTATGAGTATCTCTGTCAGTAGTTCTCTAGCTTCTTAAAGACTTTTTCGCTTCACTTTTTCAAAAGGAAAAATAAAATGTATAAAACACGCAAATAAATATTTTTTTCTTAAGACCTAAAGAAACTAACTTCGCAAGTTAATAGCAATGGTCAAACCACAAAAAAAGGAACAAAGATTTGATTTGAGGAAACACTAAGACCCTATGAGGAGGGGAGAGACAAAAGCTTAGGTACCCCACAACAGCAGAATTTTGTGAAAAATGGAATATATTCTGCCTCTAATTAAATGACAGACTATGATAATAGAATTCCTTGCCTTTGCTTTTACCCTTGAGCATAGTCCAGAAGTGCCATATGTATCTATTTTGATTGGGTTATAACTTCCTGTAGCAGATCAAGAAAGTTCTTTTCTTCAAAAGAACTTCGCCAAACCATACTTGTTTGTCTTACACAAGGTTTCTTTTCAAAACAGATGTTAATGCCTCCGCTGATATCTTGAAGCCTTTCTGTGTTATATTTTATTTAGGTTGTGTCTACACCAGTATTTAGGACTGACCTTGAAATTGTCCTCAAACAGCTGATGCCATGATATGCTCCTTAACTGCATCATACCTTGTGACCCACATCAATGATGTCTACATCATGGTGCTTCTTTTGTAAAAACAGCAGGTTCGTGTATGCCATGTCTGAGGCCTCTCTTCTTTTAGGCTTGTCGTTATTTACAGAGGCAATGAAATGGAAGATGGGAATGGTCTGAAAGATAGGAATGGAAAATAATAGGATAGCTTCTGGTGGGCTTCTTGTGCTTGAGGGCTGCAGTACATTGGTAAAGTTTTAAACACACTGTAAAAGGACAAAAGGAAATGGGCTCAACCTCAAAACTGGTAAGAACAGTTGGTATATGAACTCCAACACCCTTACTGTCATTGTTATCAGAGACAGGGGATCATAGAAAATTATGCGGATAGAAACAAGATAGAGACAGAGAATCATAAAAAATTGGATCATGGAAAATTATGGTTGGAAGGGAACTCAGGAGGTCATGTTGTTTAACCCACTGCTCAAAACCAGGCCATCTCCAACTATATCATCCCAGTTAAGGCTTTGTTTATATGGGTCTTAAAAACCTCAAAAGACTTCCCCTACCTCAAAGGACAGAAACTCCAAAACCTGTCTGGGTAGCCTGTTCCAGTGCTTTACTACACTCTTCAGGAGAAAGGTCTTCCCAAAATCTAACCTAAACTTCCCTTGCTGCAACCTAAGACTGTTGCTCCTTGTTCTGTCATCTGCCACCACTGAGAACAGTCTACCTCCACCCCCTTTGGAACAGCCCTTCAGGTAATTGAAGGCTCCTATTAAAGTCCCCACAGCCTTCTCTTCTCCACACTAAATAAGTCCAGTTCCCTCAGCCTCTCCTCATCAGTCATGTGCCCCAATACCTGAACCATTTTTGTTGCCCTCCATTGGACTCTCTCTAATTTGTCCACATCCTTTCTGTAATGGGGGGCCCAAAATTGGACTCAATACTCCAGATGTGGCCTCACCAGTGTCAAACAGAGAGGAAGCAGATGACTGTCAACTGTAACTCCCAAGTCCTTTTCTGCAGAGCTGCTGCTTAGCGCTCCACTTTTCCAATTTGTCTTGGTCACTCTCGATACTAGTCCAGCATATTTACTACTCCCCTCATCCTGGTGTCATCCACAAACTTTCTGAGGGTGTATTTGATCCCATCTTCTAGATCACTGATGAAGATAGCGGACAAAAAGTCAGTACCAAGACTGACTTTTGGGGCATTTTGCTTGATATTGGCTGCCAGCTAAATATGGAGCCATTGATTACTACCCTTTCAGCCTGACAATCCTGCCAGTTTTCAATCCACCTTATAGTCCATTCATCCAACCCATACTTCCTTAGCTTGCTTGTGAAAATGTTGTGGGAGATGGTTTCAAAAGTCTTGCTAAAGTCAAAGTATATCACATCCACTGCTTTCCCTCCATTCTCAGAGCCAGTCTTCTCATCATAGAAGGCAACTGGGATTGGTCAGGCATGACTTTCCATTGGTGAAGTCATGCTAACTGTTCTTGATCATTGTCTTTTCCTCCAACTGCTTAGAAATGGATTCCTTGATTCATGATTTTCCAGTAACTGAGGTTAGGCTGATCTAGTTTCCTGGGTCCTCCTTCTTCCCCTTTTTAAAGATGGACACTATATGTGCACTTTTCTTATCATCTGGGATCTTTCCCAGTTACCATAAATTTTCAAAGATAATGGCCAGCAGCTCTGCAATCATATTGGGTTCATTCTGTCTCTCCCCATGGACTTGTTCATGTCCAGCTTTTCTAAATAGCCCCTACCTGTTCTTACGCTGCTGTCAGTTGCTCACCTCCTCCCCAGAGTGTGCTGCCAGGTATGAGAGATGACCTTGTCTGTGAGGTAAAGAAAGGTATTAAGTACTTCAGCCTTTTCTATATAATTTCTTACTAGGTTGCATCTCCCATTCAGTAAGGTACCCACATTTTCCCTGATCTTCCTCTTGGTACTGATATACTTGGAAAAACCCTTCTTGTTACCCTTTATGACCCTTGCTAGCTGTAACTGCATAAAATATAACTCCAACTCCATAAAATATAACTCCAAGTGCATTTTGGCCTACCTGATTTCATCCCTGAATGCCAGAGCAATATCTTATACTCCTTGCTAGTCTTTTGACCAAGTTTTCACTACTTGTAAGATTCATTTTTATATTTTAGCTCATTCTGCCATACTTGCTCATCTTCTTCCTCTTTGGGATGGTTAATTTCTGCACCCTCAGTGAGGTTTCTTTAAAGTACAGCCAGCAATCCTGGACTCCTTTCCTCCTCACACTTGCCTTGCAGGGGATCCTGTCCAGCAGTTTCCTGAGTGAGCTTAAGTCTGCTTTTCTAAACTCTAGGGTCCTTACTCTGCTGCTCTCTTTCCTTCCTTTCCTCATGTTCCTGAACTCAGTCATCTCATGCTCACAGCTGCCCAAGTTCCCATCCATTTTACTCACAAATTCTTCCCTGTTTGTGAACAGTAGAACAAGGAGACCATGGCTTAGTTGCCCTCTCCAACACTTGCATCAGAAGTTGTCCCCAGTACTCTCCAAATTTTTTCTGGATTGCCTGTACACTCTGTATTGCTCACCCAGCACATGTTAGGGTGATTGAAGTCCCCCATAAGAAACAGGGCCTTTGATCTGGAAGCTTCCACTAGCTGTTTGAAGAAAGCTTCATCTACTTCATCTTCCTGGCCTGGTGGTCTATAGCAGACACTCACCATAACATCACTGTTGTTGCTCTTCCCTCTGACCCTAACCTACAGACTTTCAGCAGGCCTATCTCCAGCTTCATACTGAAGCTCTGCGCAATCATACAGCTCTTTTACATAAAGAACAACTCCTCCTCCTTCTCGTCTCTCCTGCCTGTTCTTCTTGAACAGTTTATACCCATCCATGACAGTACTCTAGTCATGTGAGCTCTCCCACCAATCTCCAACCATTCATTGTTCCATGACTGTACACAGACTTCTAATTCTTCCTACTTGTTTCCCAGGCTCCACGCATTCATATACAGACATCTGAGGTTACTAGCTTATTGCCCTACTTTCTCAAGAAGAATGAGAAGGCCTCCCCTGTTACCTCCTCCTCCTATGCTTCCTCCAGGTGACCTGCTTCCCACTTACCTCAGGGCTTTGGACTCCATCCACCAGCAAACCTAGTTCAAAGCCCTTCTCATTAGGCTATCGAGCCTGTCTATGAAGATGCTCTTCCCTGTATTCATCAGGTGGATCCCACCTCTTCCTAGCAGTCCTTCTACTTTGAATAAAATTCCTATGGTCAAAGAAGCCAAAGCCCTTCCGGTAACACCATCTGCACAGCCATGCATTGATCTGCAGGGTGCATCTGCTCTTCTGCTCCTGCCTGGGCCCTTCCCTTTGAACAGAAGGATCAAGGAGAACACCACCAGAGCCCTACCCCCATCACACCTTCACTCAGAGCCCTGTAGTCAATTTTTATCTGCTCAGGGTGCTCCCGAGCAGTATCACTCATGCCCACATGGATGAGAAGTAGTCACAGGGCTGAATGAGTCTTGGTAATACTTAGATGACATCTCAGATCCAGGTTGTCAACAAGCAGCAGACATCTTAAGACAACATGTCAGGTGAGCAGATGAATACCTCCATCCAGCCACAGAAGCGTGTCTCCAACCATCATCACCCATCACTTCCCCTTCACAGCAGTGGTCTCAGTCCTCCCAACCTTGTGGAAGCCTGACCTGGCCTTTTCCACTGACAGACTATATTTCTTCGTCCCTGTTGCTAGGGAGATTGTGTCCAGACCTAACTAATAATTTAACATTTTTCTCTCTCTGAAATTTGATATCCTTCTACAAATCCAAGGAAAGAGTAATTTCCTTCTTTGCCTGATGATATTCTATTGCTGTGTATATATGAAATAAAGAGTTATAATAAAAATGAATTCATTTTCAAGGGAAAATATTAACACTTTTTTTTAAAAGGAATTTCACAACCATGTAAACCTGAGTGAAAGCAGTAAAATGGGCATGTGAAATATACATATGTGGTTACCATGTGTACACAGAGCAAAATAGCTAGGTTATGATTTTGCCTAGGATAAAAGTGAAAAAAATCATATCACCTACCACCCTAGACTTTTCAACTGTCCACACTCTGAAAAATCCTACCTCCCATTATAAAAACTATATTAATATAGGCCCTACTGGCCAGAACCATGGAAAAATTAACTTACTGGTTCAATTCTGTCTTATTTCCATCATGATTGCTTCTTTCTCTGCACCGAGATCCATTCCAATAGTTGAGTTCCATATATAGTACATGGTAGATAGAAAACTAGAAGAAGTAACAAGATTGTCTACTCCTTCACTTTTTAGCTTGTTTATAAGAGATACTCGGGGTGATAGTCTTATGGCTGCAGAAATATCCATAGATGTTGTCCTGAACAAAAGAGAAAGAAATACAGACAAGCATTAGCCCAGTTAGGGTTCAGGGATCAGGACAAAAGCCCCAAACACTGATTTAGAGCATCCTGTTGTGCTTGGTGTTAGGGTAACTGTATGGATTTTGGGGAGCACTGAGTGTGCAGCTGAATGAAGGCTTCTTCCTGTGCCTCAGCAAAAGCTGCTGGTCACCAGGCTGGATGATATATTAAAAGTAACTAACTTTGCTAATGCTTAAGTAAGTGGATTCCTAACAAAAGAATAGGGTGCAAAGTGTATTATGTGTTGTGTAAAAATAGAATACAGACCAATGGCTATCATTAGGGGACAAAGCAGAAGTACAGCCTTGGAGATGGTGCTGAAGTCAGCAAGAAACTAGAAGGAACCAGCAAGAAACCACAACTGACCAGGAGAAGATGGGGGTCAAAGTCTTACACAGAGAGGCATGTAAATGAATGAAATGCATAGGCAATACCATGCTAAGGAAGCAAACAGTAAACAGAGGCAGAGCTTGAGATGGGAGGAGAAATGGGTGGAACCAAAGGAAGGATGTAGGCAGGGTAAAGGTTAATAAGTATGAACCAAGGTATATAAATATTGAAAAGAACTATTGTTCGGGGCTGCCCTCCTGGTTTCATGGCCTGTGTGTCTGTGAGGAAGCTTGCCCAAAGCTATCTTAATTCTGAATAAAGCTGTTGTGAGCAATGTGTGCTGGTGCTTGCTGCTCCCTGCTTGCTCTGACTGATGAGTAACAGGATCCATGAGCAATTGGATTGTCATCTCCCTAGTCGCTGGGTGATGCATGGAGTCAGGGTCTAACACTTGGGATTCCCTCACCACTCTCTGGTACTCAATAGAGTTTCTACCCAGGGAACAGGAATTGCTAGTTCTACCTCTGCTTACAGCATAAAAAATCTGGTAAATTAGGCCTAACTTTATTAATTTAACACATCTGAGAAATTACACCTAAACAAGTATAAGTGATTGGAAACCAAGTCTGTAATGCAGCTGAAGTTCAGTCTATGAAATCGATGAACAAAGATAAGGATATGGGATTTTCCCACTTAGTAGCTTAGGAGTCTCTCTTATAAGATACGTGTAGAATCATGAATTGGGAAAGATAAGGATGTGGTATGGGGATTTCCATTTTACTTCACCAAACGCTAAGTGGGAAAACCCCATATTTTTATCTTTGTTCATCGATTTCATAGACTGAACTTCAGCTGCATTACAGACTTGAACTGGTTTCCAATCACTTATACTTGTTTAGGTGTAATTTCTCAGATGTGTTAAATTAATAAAGTTTAGGCCTAACTTACCAGATTTTTTATGCTGTAAGCAGAGGTAGAATTAGCAATTCCTGTTCCCTGGGAAATTTGGCCCCTGTGTGGGGGTCATAACCCCTGTGTGGCCGTAGCCCCCCAATAGCCAGTGCTTTAACACTGTAGATATATCAGTGAAGCTTTGCTCAACTGATCACTGTCTCTATGTCTCACAATCTCTCTCTCTCTGTTTATAGTGGTCTTTTGTTTTAATTTTGGAAGACTATGGAGGGTATTTTACAAAGTGACTTTGGGATTTTTTTATCAGGGATTTTCAGTTTTCCAATAGGGAACACCAGAAATCCTGCTCAGGAAGCTGGTGGTAGGACCCAGTCTGCTCAGAGTTGGCACCTTGGACCCAGCTGGCTGTGGCTGACCTCTGGGCCAAATGGGGCTAGGAGGACATGCTTTGGCAGGTCAAAGCAGCCACCACAGCCAGAACATCTTCTAGGTGATAGCCACCCAGATGGCTGGGCAGGGGGCACACATGGCAGTAGTGCTGCACAGAGGCCAACCCTGCAGCCACAGCCCAGTGGCAGCTGGCTCAGAGGGGCAGGTTCCTCTACTAGCTATGCAGTCCCTATCCTGGTCTGGCAGGTGCACAGCAGGTCACAGCCAGGCAGCAGCCCCCACTGCCAGACTTCTGTAGTGGGTAGAGGGTGCAGGGAACTCTCCAGGCTGCTTCAACAGTCCAGATGGCACAAAGGGTAGTGTCCCCAAATACCAATTGGCTGGGCCCCTGAGAGCGAGTAGCCCTGAGCTACTTGCCAGGGTAGCTTTTTGTACTGCTTGGGCCAGGACAGGGCAGTTTTTTGTATTGCTGGGCACAGCACAGGTGCTGGCCCCAGGCTCTAGCTCCCTTGGATGCAGATCCAGGAGGAGCCAAGCAGGGTTATTTTGCCCAAGTGACACAATTTGTTCCACAACAAAGTGCATGTCCAAGCACAAGTGCTGAGGCAAAAAGCCGCAGCTCAAATTTGTGCCACTTCTATTTGAACTGCTGCAAGAGCATGTGCTTGCATGTGTGGACACACCCTTAAGGAGCAACAATGCATCTTGGGCTCCCCTCCTTCTCGAATCTTGGCCCCTTTAGGGCCTCGATGATAAGCCTCCTGAGCTTATCAACGTCAGCTTTCCTAACACTGGGGACTTCTGCATTGTTCTACTCTAATTTTATCAGACTTTGAAATAAATTGTGGGATTTTCTGGAGACTGGGAAGAAGGTTCTGTTTAATTTTGAGAAAAGCTGTACATGTTGCACGTTTCCCAACATACAAGCTTGTGGCTTGTACATCTAGTAAGTTCTCTTTCATTACATGTGATTGGCAACATGCAATTTTAACCAGAGTTTTAATACTCCATTCTATTTCCAGCATTGATTCAAGCAAGCTTTTACTGTGAATTATGATTTATTATTGGACTTTTTATAAGCTGTTAGACCTTACAAAAAGTCCACGGGTGAAGGCCAAGGAAAAGATGTTTTTCCTCTACTCCCTCTCCCATTTCACCTTATGCACTCTTTGTATAAAAGGCAGATTGACAGTAAATGAGGAATCTGAGAATAAAGAATGGGCAATATCAATAATGTATAAAGAATAGTCAGTAATCACAAAAAAAATTCACTTTTAAAAAGTAATTCAAAGTATAAGGGGTTATTCCCATTTTTGAATCTGCAGTCTAGTCCTAAGGAAAGATTTTGGTCAGCAAAAGGGGAGTATTAAGAATAGAGAAAAAATCTGTCCCCCTTTCCTACTCTGTCTAGCATCCACAAATGCACAGGAATGAAGGCATATACAACTGCATGATTTTTTGCTCAAAGAGCTCCAAGAACTGTGTGTCCACACCCCAAAAAAATAGAATAATAATAGTGGGGGAGAGGTGGGGATGGGAGTGTGATGAGGGAGGCTGGCTTGAAGTGTATAGGAGGCATTGGTTGAGAGGAGGTGGTTTTTAGAATCTCACACACCATGGGGTGAATCCTTATCACCAGCTCTTAGACCTGGTAGTATCAGCCAGAAGGTTAGTAGCTGAAAACAATGATAGAAGTCTCTAAAGTCAGTCACAACACTTTTTATCAGGTTTATATCTGTACTCTGCCTAGAAACTCTATGGTCACTTTTTCTTATACAATTCTTTTTTTTATATATAATAAGCTGTTTTGCTATTCTGTTACTTTACTGACTGCCTGTGGATAAAGTGTGCTTTCAGAGCAATTTATAACTCAGGCTTGCCTCTAGTTCAGAGGACAGGACCCATAATTTTGCACAAAAGAAAAGGATATTCCCTGGAGCTGGCAAAGTTTCCACTGCTGCAGCTGTGGAGTCTGATGTGAAGGTAGGTAGAAGTGAAGCTTATGGGGATGAGGACTAATCCCAGGGGGGCAAACCTTAATTTATTTGTTGGCAAAGTCAGCAGAACAGTAAAGAGAAACTTGGTGCTTTGGGAACACCCCAACATTCAGGTTTGAGACAGTATGTGAGCGCACTATTTGTCTCCACTCAATTTTATTAGACTAACAATCATTTACAGATTCATCTAATAAGGAAAATGCAGTAGTATTTTCTCACATATGGCATGTCCCAAAATATAATATGCACCTTGTTTTGTACAGGCAGAATGAAAAGATTTTTTTTTCTGAGTTATGGTTGCATAGAACAAGGACAGAGCCTAACCTTCAATTGACTCAGTTCTCCCTTTCTTACTTAGACTGTGAAACAGAAGGCAAGAGACCAGGAGTAGCTAGCTGATAGCAATATTGTCCTAAGAAAGTGAGCTTAATTAGTAGAATATCAAGACCATTAACAATGAGAGTTGGTTATTAGCACTTGTGGAGTGGAGAACAATGAGCCGTTAAGTCAATTGACTCGCTCAGCTGCTTGAATAATAATCCTACAGCTGCTACAATGTGGAGCAGGAATCAAAATTGGATGTTTCTATCCTAGGCAGAAAATCAGCTTCTCCACTTAATACATGCAACCTGATTTTGGGGGCTGATTTTGTGTGGAAAGTTGCCTGCTATATGCAAAAAAACATGGTAATATAGCTCTTTACAGGTGAATTGAGTTTGGATCTATGCAAGAGCACAAAAAAGTATTAAAATTCGAGCAATATTACCTGGCTTTTCTTTTTAGAATATAACAGCTGCTGCCTTTGTGAAAGTTCCCTTTTGAAAGGGCTCCAGGAGTTTGGGTGTCCATACCCTGGGTGCTTATTCTAGAATTGGTCACCTCCCTGATTAGATAGCCTTTTCTTCCAAGTTCCTGGGATTTTGGGTTTATCTGACAATAGCCAAATGTAAAATAGTTGGCCATAGATACCTGTGGCAAACACTACCTTAATTCTTTTGTCTTGCAGCAAACTTCAGACCTGGCAGACAAGGACACTGTCCCACATTAAGTATGTGTGAAGTATCCAACTTAACACTTGGCCTGAGAACAACTGCAGATAGTTTGAGTAAACTACCAACTAGGGCAACCATATCAGATAATGTGAAATCCAAGAAACCATAGCCCCAGGCTGCAGGGAGTCAATGGCCTGTTAATGACCCATTGTTCTTTACTTCACAGGTCTTAACTGTCACCTATGATGTAATAATTAAGTGTTAATGGGCATTCCTCTAATCAAGCTAACCTATATTAAAGCAGTTTTGCTGCCTGATGGGGCTTTCTATTTCACAGCTCCTGCTGCTCTGCCTATGTGCCCCTCATCATTTAATTTTCATCACCTGGCTGGGACCCACCTCCAAAATCGGAGACTGTCACAGCCAAACTGGGACATATGGTCATTTATTTAAGCCTCGTGTGTAAACAACTGGCCCACTACTGTTTTGATGAGAGTCAAATCTCAGACTAATCAGCCCTGGATGTAACCAGTCTTCTGTTTTTAGCCTAAGAGTTTTGCCTCCCATTTGTCTATTAGGTAAGCATGCCATAGCATTTCAGACAGGCAAACAGTCATTAGCTAGAGAGAATCACCTTTGTCAGTTGGTCTGGTTATAGTCTTTTGATTAAGCTCTGTCACAAAATTGCAAAGATACATAAAGAATAACATGATGCGTACAGTGATAAAAGTGATGAAAATGAATACAGCTTCTCATTAGCTTTTAAAAGAGATCAAACAGGAGGGTAGTCAAATCAAACACAGGGCAAATATCTTTACATGATTCATTCAGATCTCACAAATTATTCCTGCTTTTGGGATGGCTTTGTAACACAGGTTTTATACAACCTACACAATTATGTTCACTATTAAAAGTTGTCTTTAACCAAGTTACTACACTGTTGTTTATGAATTGTGCATATGCAGGACAGATCTAAAATCTATGCATTTAGAACAGAGAATCATTACGATAACTCAGACACTACCAAGTGGTAACAGATGGTAAATTGTGATGTTTTAACGGTGAGTATTATCTAATACATTTCATCTGCAGCTCTTATAGCACTGTACATAGACAGGTAAATAGCGTTATCCCATTTTCCAATGGGCACACTGAGGCATAAAGAGCAAAGGAACAGACTGTGATGCTGAATCCTACAGTACAGCAACACACTTGGGACCTACGTATTAGAACTTAGTGCTACCTAAATACTATTACGCAGAAAGCTTTAGGAGAGAACTGGGGTCGACCCTGAGGCACAAATACATTATTGTTATCTGAAAGCCAGATTCTGGTGCCCTTATACATACTGAATAGCACTTACTTCTTACATAGCTTCTCTTAAGTTAATGAAATGGTGTGCTCTCCACTAAGAGCAAGCATAGTGAAATTTGGATCTATTTATTAATAAGTTAATAGATGCCGGATCCCAAATGAATCCTCCACATTTAGTACAAAGCAGGAGCATAAAGGAGCATCTTCCTTCTTTCCCATCTGTGAATCCCTGAGCAAAGGCAAACTGTCATATTTGGAATGAATAAGGAACTTCCTGTACTTCCTTATTCAGCTTGTAGTATATATGGTAATGTGCTGTTAATTGCTTGTCATATGGTGGCGGATAGGAATACATTAATATAATTAAGCCATGGTTATTTTTAACGCTGTGTGAATAATTATATTTATTGTTCTACCTGATTGGGTATACACAGATTAACAGAAGTAGAGACACAATATTAGAAACACTGAATGAGATAATAGCATATAAAGGAGCGGCATGTATCAAATTTAATGAAGTTGTCATTAAACATGAAGCTATTGTACATATGAGTACATATGGGCACCACTGTTTTTCACTCATTACATGGAATAAAATCTCTACATTATTTTCTCTTCTTCTAGAATCAATAGAATATACTTTCAGCAAACTTCAGCAGTCATTTTTGAATTGGGATCCATAAACATCTGGTTTGATGATACACAACTCTAACACAGAACAGTTAAATAAATCAGCATGATTGGCCCTGATCCAGAGGAACATTTGAACACACATTTAATATCAAGTGCATACTTCTCTGGGGTTATTCATATGCTCAGTTACACACATCTAAAGTGTCAGCCAAGACACTAATCCTAAAATTTTAATAGATTTGTATTTAGATACCCATTAACCATTTTGCAGTAGTGTTGAGGAGTCCTAAAAATGGGTTAGTGCCATGTTTAACTAGGAACTATATAAACACAGAAAAACAGCCCAGTCCTAGAAACCATCTTTCTACCTCCCTGTATGTACCTTCATAGAGGGTATGTACAGGTGTCACATTTTGATTGACCTAAATGCTCAATTGTGCCAGCATTTAATGGGGTTATGTCACCCAAAAATAGTACACCCAAACTAAGTTAGTTCACCTTGGTAGGTACACAAACTTAGATCAGGATGGGTTAACATGATCTAGGAAAGGGTAAACCGTCTCTCATGAATACTGCAGATGTTTGCAGTGCAACCTTAGGGCTGGGAAAGCCCAGCTGCTCACCCCATCCTGCCCACCCCTCCCGTCCCCTCCCCCAAAGTTACTTACCCCAGTTTTACCATGAAGCTTCTGGGAGTGGCAAGCAGCTCTAAGTGCCACTCCTGGTCTACATTTAGGAGGCTTAATGTAAGCCATATGAACATAAATCAGGTGTAGTGAATGGCTGTATGCACCCAGAGTGAACCCTACCACTCTTTCCATCTATATGGCCATTTTGTGGCGTGGAAATGTACACTGAGATCACCAGTTGTATCCAAAAAGGCCAAAGAACAGACTAGTTAAGGGATCACTGTTACCACTGTTACCTTTAATAGCAAAAACATATTCCTATCGAATATGGTTACAAGACCATCTACATACAAATTTAATATGAATGATGTTACCAGCTCATGGAAGAACTGTGTTTTAATGAGTTCCCCTAGAAGAGTTGCTTCTATACAGTTCATAAAACATTTGAGTCACCCCTTTTTTTTATTTCAGAAGCAAGCTTTAACTAAATGTTTTGCAATGCCTGATTTCCTTGTAGAGGAGCTTCACCTGGCCATCTCCCTGTATTACTGTTACATCTCCCTAAATGACTGTAGCAGGATTCAGACAGCAGAATATAATGCAGCATATCTATAAAACCTACAAGGTACATTCTAACACAAATATCTCCTTAATGCTGCATGCAGACTTCAGAAATCCAGCTTTACTCATTCTTTGCCTCTGGCAGTAAAAAGCCCTTGACTAATACCAGCCAGCATAGGGGCTAAAGTATGTTCACAGAACCTATCAATATAAATAGCCTTCATCTTCCATTTCCAATGTGCTATATAAAGCTTAGTTTTCTCTCATGATAAAAAGGAGAGAAACTGCACTAGCAAATTATAAATTATACATAAACTGTATCAAAATCTTTCCCTGCTTATAAGAGCAGGAGAAAAACATTCCTTCTCAAAAGGTGTTTACTTTGCCTTCCTATTTAGAGTGTCCTACTTTCTACCACCCATAGAATACCCCTCCACTTTTTTTCTTGAGTTTAGTTTATAGGGAAGAGAAAGTGTTTGTTCAGTGTATTGGTAGTATTGTGGTACAATTAAAGTTTTTACCATATTTATGATTTATTGTACAGCACACATATTTCACATTTTCAAAAAGTTGATGTACTATCCTCTTTGATACCTTCCATTGTTGCTTTCTGTGGCAAATGTTGAAATGGTTTACTCATTAAAAAAAATCTGGGAAAAGGCGTTGGTGCTGTATAGAGATGTGTCTGCAGGATGGATCCCGTAGAGCAGGGCTAGATGCAAGAGTGTGTAACAGAGAGAGTTACACACTGTAAGATAATAGCTACGAAACCTATCTGGAATTTGGGTGGTTCTGGATTTTAAATGTTTCAGGGCAAGGAGGATATGTGTTCCTAATGTTTCCATAGATCCTTGATTTTGAGCGGGGACCTTTCATGCTTTCCCCACAATATTAGAAACAGTGGGCATGGATAAATGCAATTCCAAGACCATTCTGAAAATATTTTAAGCCCCAAGACTCTAGATGTGCAAACCATTTTAGGACCTTGTTACATCTTATACTGTGAGGTGCGCAAATGTTGATCAGGGTTAGTGCTAGCTAGATTTTGGGGCAGTTACCAGTTCTGGCCAGAGAAGCTTGGAGGATGTATCCCTTCCTGGGTTTATTCCCAGAAAGCAGTGGCAGAAGAGGCTTGGGGTAGGCAGGTCAACCCTCCCCAGCAGAGGCAGCACCTATAAGTCAATGGCTGGGTTGGGAGGAGTGGTGGGGGACAGAGCCATTGCAAGATGAGCACTTAATAGAACAGAATAGCTGTCAATTCCATGCTCTAAGTGAAGTGAATTAGCTCCTTAATTGTTAATTGTTCCTCCCTTCTCTATTACACACTCTTGCATCTACCCCTCCTCCACAGGATCCATCCTGCAGACTCATCCCTATGCAATTGTTGGCAATCCAAGGTACCTGAGTGGCTTGTTAGCCACAGTGGAAGACAAAATCTATGGGAACTCACAGCAATTAGTCCCCAGGTGAAGAAGCAGGGGGCCCCAACCTCCTCCCACACACATACCTGGTCACCCCCAGCCTGTGTACCACCACATGGAGTTCAGTAATGTGCAAGCAAATACAGACACAAACTGTGCAACTGAGGCAGGCAGGAAAATTGTGGGTGGAATGGAGAGTAATGGCAGCCCAGAAGCAGGGGCCATGAAAGTCTTACCTGGTTACTCTTCCATCCCCTCTCCCTCTGCCCCCTGATTTGAGTCTGGGAACACACCACCCAGGGTCCATAGCAAGGAGTTGAAATTAATAAAGTGCCTTTCCATGGCAGGGGTTAGAAAAGCTCAGTAGTTCTTGGGGGAGAAGGAGGCACAGAGCAGCAGATCTTTCTGGTGCTATATGCAGACTGTTCTAGGTGGCAGTGGCAGCATCCTGTCATCCTGAGCTCAGATCAGTGGCCTGCACCCCTGAGAAGAGTCCAGGACAACCCCACAGCCCTCCCAGGGGTGTGAACCCCCAGATCTGTGTGTGGGATGACAGAAGCCTGCCACTGCCAGCAAGTGACACCTGTTTTGCTTGTCAGCATCTTGAGGTGCAGTTTCCCCTGCACCTATCTCCTTGAAACCTAGCAAGCTTCATGCCCTGAGAAGGGGCTACCGTCTCTGCAATTTTCATCCAAATCAGGCAAGAAATGACTAAGTTATAGGCATTTTCAAGATTCCCTATTATACCTTATGGGCAAAACACTTCCAAACAGCCAAGCAGTTTAGACAAAAAGAAATGGAACAATGCTTCAAAATTAAACGCAATGACTAAACAAAACACTGTCCCTTCAAAATGGTGAAAAAGTAGTAAAAAAGAAATGGTGCTGTTTGACACAGCCCTATTAAATAGGTGCCCAACAGAATGTCATATGAACAGACACTGACTATTTGAAAACCCACTGAGTTCAATATGCAGGCATGAGAATCTATCCTCATGGATCAAACTGCAGGGATAATACAAACTCAGGATTGACAAGTATTGACAGCACCATGTAGGGAAGCTTGGGTGTTTCATGCCTGCACTGTGTATGTCCCTAGCCAATGATAGTGGGTTCTGAATTTTAGAAGCAAACAATTCTCTGATTTACCGCTCACAACAATAAGATTTAAACCTATTACTATTTACCTTAGAAAAATTAAATGCATGAACCTATAAGTTCTGCTAATCAAAAAGCCATGTCTCATTGTACTCAGGTCCAAAATAGTTAAAGATTAAGAAAAAATGGTATTTTAATATTAATAAACAAATATTCCTATTGAATAATCATCATTCTTCACCATTCAATAAATAATCAGGTGGCAATTGATGATTTTCTATTTCAAAAATTTCAAGTTGTACTACATTAAAATTGTACTACATTATTTATTAAAATAAACCACATATCTCAGGGGTCAGTAGCCTTTTGTTGGTAAAAGCCAGAGCTCACAGCCTAACCATCACTGAAAGCTAGAATCTCCACCTTTCCTCACTTCTGAGACTGACTGTCAGATTCCCAGCCCCTCTGCAATGGTGAAACTCCATGAGACTGATCCTGCATGCCAGATTGGATCTCTTCACAGCTTGAATACAGCCTATTAATCATATATTGCTGACCTCTGATATATGTTAATATTTAATCACTGGACATCTACACATACAATTAATGTGCCTGAATTTTCGTTAAAGTTCTCCCAAGAGTACGTCTACATGTGCACCCAAATCAGGAGCCAATTACACACTCTGCCCCCTTCAGCAGCCAGGGAGAGCTCCAGGCTCCCCTTGGTGCCAGCCTTAGGCTGTCAAAGGGCATGGGTGGCTGCCATGGGCTGACAGGGGCATAGAGCTTGACCTGAGTCCCAGGGGGTGGGATAGCTCTTCTGTCTCCAGAGTCAGCTCTCAGCCCTGTGAAGCTCAGCATCACAGCCCTGAGTCAGGCTGTGATCCTGTGCTCCACATGGCTGGGAGCTGCCCCTGAGCCAGGACAGTTCCCCTTAGACTCCCCACCCCCAGGGCTCAGAGCCAGCCCTTGTCTCCCTAGGGCTGGGAGGGAGCTCCCAAGCAGATGTGACAGCTCTCTTCTACCCTGGAGCCCCATTCACCACACAGATAGGAGGGAGCTGCCCTGCAGCCAGGACAGCTTCCCCTACCCCATGGAGATTGAGGCTTAGCCATGCAGCAGTGCACTTTGATGCCTTAGTTAATGCACCTTTTTTCTAGTACCTGTATGTATTGGTATAAGCAAACAATGCATTAGACTAATTTTAATGTGCAGTAATTGACACAGACATGTAGACAGTGTAGACGGTGATTAGACAGATTTAATGTGCAGTAAAGTGTTTCATGTAGATGCAGCCATTGTCCTTTCTGCTGGCCTCATCTAAATAAATTGTTAAGAAGCTTGTAGAACAGAGATCTTCATTAATTCAAGTAGATGAGTTTTAAAGTATGTCAATTATTCTTTACTTTACTCTTCTTTGTTGCTGTACTTTCTTCTCTATCCTGTTTTGGAACATGATTTTAATCAAATTCCAAAAGAACAAAGTCATACATGAGCAGGCCTTCCTACCTGACTTACATTTTCAGATATTTGGAATCTGTTCAAGTGACCTTCATTAGAAAAAATGTCCGTGTACAAAGCCTTGGACCCAACCATGCAGGAATAGACAAGGTTATCTATTTTCCTTTGGGAATGGAGGTGGGTGGCAAGAGGTGGGAAGTGAAATGAAACCATGGCTCCATCACTTACATACCTTAGTGGCAAGTGAGGGTGAGACAATATATAGAAGAAAGGCTGGGAATATACAAGTTAAAAGCCAACAAAAATATTTGAATCTGTGAAGCAAAAAAGAAGCAAGGGAACAAGTACATCTCACAGACCTGTCTCTGGAAGAAACATGATTTCTTCTGGAACTGAAGAAAGCTTGTAGTTCCTTTATATTGTATCTAAAAAAATCACAGTAGAAAAGTCCTGCTGCAGTGTAAAAGCAGAAACACCTACCTTTTGATTATAATGAAATCGTTATGTTTTAGAACAAATAATAAGCATCCGCAGAATTACTAGAAGGGTTATAACAAAAACTTTCTTTTTAATCTTAGGATTGTATTACTATGCTATGGTGATTTAAGTCACATGCTCTTCCTTCTGTAAGCCCTCATTTTCTATGAGGAAATACACGGAAATGTTAAATTGTTAAGGATTTCAAAACTATATACCATGGGCAATATGGATCCAATATGTCAGTCTAAACTAGCATTTTCATGATTTCTTGCAACTGCAAAACCAGTGTTATTTCTAACTGTGGTGCATATTTAAGTCAAGTACATAAACATTTGAAAAACTTCCTATGTCTTAAATATTAAGTGACATGAAATCTTAATCTCTGTTTATGAAGAATTAAAAGTTTAGATAGGTGTTGTTTTCCATACCAAAAGCATAGTGAATTAACGGTACACATTACAGTACATCTAACAAGTTTGCAAAGTGCCAACTTTCATCACTCACATGATTGAAAAATGTTCAAACCCTTGATATTCATGAAAATGTTACTAATCTTCAAAATGTCGTTATTCTCAATACAGAAAGAACAGTTCACATGAAGAGTCATTCCAGGGCTGGTCATTCATTATTTACTATATTTAGGTTTAAAATGATTGTTATGCATTCATGTGTCAGAAAGAGTACCACATAATGTATATGGTCAACTGCACAGTATGAATAGCGGTCTTCTCTCCACCATTAACCAAGACCCTATGGTCCTCTTCTTCTGTAATAAGCAGGAAATTAAAACTACAGTCAGACCTCCTCTGGTTTATAAAAGATTCAGTCATCCAGTCACATAGCCAAACCAATGCCATGTGAATGGAGCGATCAGTCAACCAGCACAGATAGTCAATAGTGAAAAGGTCAAAGCAAATAGTTTGCAAACTACCCATGAATAGACACTGGTTTTACAAATTTTCTCATATAAAATCCTACCATTGGCATTTTGTTTAAGCCTCATGGTTTGCAAACACAAATAAAAGCTAAGTATTTGAATACACTATTTGCTATAAATAGTTCATCCATCTAGTTCCGCTTACCAACCATCAGCTTATGAAGGTCATGACTGAAAGAAATCAAACTGCTAATCTCATATGAATTGCTAGCTCACATATTTTACATAAATTGTGTTAGCTTAAGGGGAACGGTGAGATGGCATTAAACTGTACCCATTCTACAGAACCAGCTTTATTTAGACCCAAAAGATCAGAGTACTGAATTGCTATAGATACTAATAAAATAAAAGGGACTATTCATGTTACATGGAACAACTCGTCTTAAACCTAGTATAGTCTGAGCCTGCAAAAAATAGCTTTACTTGTAACATGGTGTGATGTGACTATAAACTGACATCAGAACAAAATTTCAATAACTGACTAGTCTAAGTATTCTATCTCAAGTCCATCATTAAGTAACAAGCCATTTATATCAAATAATGGTGGAGGAAAAAAAGAGAATCTGTCTTAATCTGTTACAGTATTGTAGAAAGCTATTAGTACATATAGGATTCAGCTTATAAAATTAAACAAGATTTTGCAAATATTCCTTCAATAAAGAATCTCCTTTTATATTAAGGTAATATTCAGGTCAAATTCATCCTGAAAGTTTCCAATGTCTACTCAGATTTTATGGTAGCTCCATTAACTATGCTTCAAGTAAGTTTGCAAAGCCTGAAGCAGTTTCCATGGTCCCTGTGGAGTAAATTCAAAAACAATTGCATCATAAACACACAGCAGTTACAGTTCTAAGGGGTTTGTGCGACCATTTCATGTTTCCTTTTCCATTTATTATTCTAACAATGACTAACAACAGAAAAGTCACACTGCTCCTTAACTCTCAGTAGCCACGTCTATACAAGATGCTGACTGCACAGTCGTTACTGAGCAGTCATTTAGTACTTGTATAAACCAGAGTTGCACCAACAAACAGCCTGAGACTACTGAGCAATCAGCATCATGAAAAAGCTGTTTGTTGGTGCAGCTCTGGTTTATACAAGTACTAAATGACTGGCCACATCTACAAGAGATGTTGATTGCACAGTAGCCTGTGACTACTGTGCAGTATGCTGCATGGCAGAAAACATAATGTCATGATGTGGCCAGTGTTTCTCTTAATTTATTAGTAAGCTGTGCTGGGTGAAATGGAGTGGTTTTGGTTCACAGAGGGCTCAGCAATCTTTTGTTTTGATTTGAATTTTGCTTTTGAGCTTCACATTTGAATACAAGTCAAATCATAAACTCCATCCAGCTCTATCAATGGATTTTGGGTTCTGCCTCAAATCTTAAATCTCTCCCTAGCATCAGAAAAAAAGTAGAAAGTTGTGCCTCTTAAAATAGACAGAATTATTCAGAACGCTACTTGCATTTTCTTGGAAAATGTGAGAGCTTTTATGCTGATAGTGGGGAAATTTAAGATTATTTGGCAAGTCTACTGGAATGCTCTCATGCTTCTATTATAGAAACACGAGTTGAAGTCTTAGAGTAACAACCTGCATAATTGAAACCAATGGCTATACCATCAATGGCTTCTGTAGACACAAGATTCTACCATTCATTTAGAACAAAATTATTTTCTAAGTTATAACAGTGGAAACCTAAGGTAGCTCCAAACTGCAGTTATTTTGTATTTTCTTTATATGTAGTTGAGACTAGAATGTAGCTGCTAACAGAAACAGGAACAGGCAAAGATAAACGAGAGGTAACAAGGTTGATTAAACCAAGAAGCAATTTACTGAAATTTCCTATTTACAATCTTTATTTAAACATTATATTCCATAGTCTATTTAAGCAGATCCCATGTTTAAAATGTAAGAATTTTAAGAAGAGAAGACTAATATCATTCATATAATTAATATTCTATATATATTATGTGATAACATAAGAGAAAAAGAAAAAGAAAAAAGAAATTCAGGTAAAACATGAGAAAGCATTTTTATCTGCAAAAGATAATGTCTAATAGCTTATAGTTCACACAGCTGAGGAAAAACCAAAAGCTAATTCATGAAGCAATTAGATGCTTTCCTGAGGGAATTAGTATGTTAAAAGGAATGAGTCTTTATTATCAAAATGCTTTTTACAAAGAGTAGTGGCAATATGTTCCTATATCTTTATTTAGGAAGTGTCCTTAAGCACCAGTTATTATTACAATAAAAAAAATGCTATATAAAGTGCCGTGAAGGTTTGAAGGACTTAACAGGATTAAAAACTAATCAAGTTCACATTCTTAAAGAACTGTTAGATGATCTTGCAATATCAGGTGGTAAGTGCCATAAATCCAAAACTACAATAACTGACTTTCACAAATTTATCCAATATATATTAAGCTTTAAATATCATTAATAAGGAAAGCACGATCCCACACTGTAAGTAGACTTTTTTATTTTGATTCAGTTAAACAAAAGTCTTGATATTATATCACTCAACATTAAACTGCTTATTATGATAAAGTTACATGAATTCAAAATATGCCCCATGAAGATTTAATGATCAACTAAGGAGGGAACAAAAGGCTACTCCCTAGTTCTCTCTCTCATTACTGAAGTTTTAGGTTTTTGCCATCCAGAGGAAACTGAATAAGTGTAATACCATTCTAAAAAATAACATATTTTTGTGCCACATATTCAATTCCATGGCCTCTAATTCAAATTCTAAATCTTCATACTGTGGCATTATTTAGCCACCTTGAGTTACAACACCATTTAGATTACCTTGGGCACATTCTCATGAGCAGGAACGCATGTTTCCATGCAGATAAACAGCAGTGGCACCATATGTGCCACTGCTACTTGTCCCCAGGGAACACCTGTGCATGCATGCTCTGGTGCTTGGCACGTTACCCTGCATGGGTTAAGAAAGGCTGGGGCCAGCACCTGAGCTGGACCAAGCAGCCTTACCTAGGGTCCTGGGTGCCTCCAGGGGCTGCAACTGTGGTGATTCAGCAGCAGAGAACCTGGCTGGCAGCCAGAGTGTGCTCCAGCCAGCCAGGCTCTGGTTTCAGGCAGGGTGCATTACCACCACGTGAGCCATCCCACTTTTTTAAGGCATGGATATTTTGATACCAGGATCTCCCAGTGTCAGCCCTTCCCCCACTGTAAATTAGCAGCATCGGGAATGCCTGCATGTGCAGCATGTGCACTCTACAGTGCAGCAGATGAGTCTGTGGCACCTCATACCACACATGGGCGCTCATCTGGACGCACCCCTTGAGTGCATCTACACATACAAGGGTGTAGGTTGTAGCCGTGTTGATCTAAGGACATAGGCAGACAAGGTTCTTTGGGTAAATCTGATATATTTTATTAGACCAACTTAAATAGTTGGAAATTTTCTTTTTTTTAGGCAAGCTTTCGGGTTTAAAAACCCTTTGTCAGATTGAGGAAGTTTCTGCAGTTGGTGAGTGCTTCCAGGATGGAATGGAAAGAAAAGAAGCCAGAGCCTGGGCTGATATGCATACAAGGCAAGCAGTCAGTGAAGCCTATCTTGTATGCATACCAGCCCAGCCTCTGGCTTCTTTACTTTTCATTCCATCCAGGAAGAGCACACAACAACTACTGAAACTTCCTCAGCCTGATGAAGGATTTTTAAACCCAAAAGCTTACCTAAATTTTTTTTTCCAACAATTTAAGTTGGTCTAATAGGAGATAAGCAGATTCACCCAAAGAACCTTGTCTACACATACAATTAATGCAAAGCAATAAATTCCAGAACACTTTGAGCTGGAGTGATCTGCTCCCAGGTGCATCTACATGTGCACCCAGGACAGCATCAATTTGAGTTGGAGCAGAGCAAGCACCCAGGCTGACTGGGCTGATCAGGAACAATTTACACCCCCAGTCACCAGTGTCTACACATGTATTTCGGTGGAGTAAAGTACTCTGCTGTAAGACAGTATTTTCCCTGATACTACTATCCTACAGTGGAGTTAATTAGTTTACTATACCCTAAATTTGGCACATTTGAAGAAAGATGACGCTTTACTGTGGAGCTAATTAGTAAAGCACACATGTAGATGCACCCTTTGAGTTACAACACAGGCACAATATAGTCCTAAAGCCAGAACCAAGGTTATTTTTCCCAACATAGGAAAAATCTTCTGGTGGTAGAAGCACTCCTATATACCACCTTCAACCTTACTGATGAACATGCAGGGTAAGCAGTTTGGAGAAGGGGATTAATTAGGGTACTCTATGCTGAATACTGGGAGGCTAATGATAATTTAGGGTAGCATAAATTCTGTTGTAACTTTTATTGAGATACTGGCTTCTTGCAGAGCAAACCAAGCAGTAGAGATATGCGCGGTTACTCATACCTATATTTGTACACAGCTGTATATTCCTTGGCCTCTGCTAAGGTCCTGAGCCAAAACATCTTGTACCCTAAGGCAAAGTAATTGGTCCTTACTAAAAGGAAGAAGTTTCATTCATAAATGGTAAGAACATGCTCAAATCTATGTTTTATGTTCAAATTAGCTGTATGCTTCTGTCTTCCTGACATAATAAATGATTAATACCATGCAGTAGAGTAGGTTAGTAAAATACGTCATTTGATCTCTGGTTAACAAAATTAACATTTCTCTAATTAGCAAACAGAATTGCCAGTGCATGCAATGATAGTACACGATCTGTTGGATTCAACTCTGTCAAACTCTGCTTTCTTACATTGGGCACATCAAAAGGTAAAGCTCTGTGGTCCGACTGATTCAGTGGTGTTACTTCAGGTTGGCATGGACATTTATGAATGTAGAAGTTGGAGTCATCATTGAGGGTATGCTTACATAGAGAGAGTAAAAACTTCGGTATATGGCCCACTATAATCCTGCACATTACAGGCCTAAACCAGGTATAAATCAGAATAGTTTATGGATTTCAATGCAGTTATGCCAATTTATATACACTGGATGCATCCAGATGAGTGTGCACGTGCCTCTTGCAGTGTTTCAAAGCCTTTTCAGATGCTGCAAGAGGCACATGCAGGAACAAAAAATGTTCCCTGCACTGCAAATTTGCACCATGGAGGCAAAAAAAACCTGGGGAAAAAAGCAGGGCAGGGATCATTCTCAGAAGCAACCAGAGGCTCGGTTCCTCCACAGAAATGCTCTAGTAGCCAGCCAGAAATCTTCTATGGCTGGTACTTGCCCCGGTACTGAAGCACACTGCCTGCTTGTGCAGGGCAGGCAGCAAGCCAGCCGCAGGGAGCTGGACCTGGGCTCCATGCCAGTAAGTAGATGGCTGGGAGGGCTGGAGGAGGGGAGGGACCATGGGGGACCCCTGCCGGCCCCATCCCCCACCCATTCCCCAAGCCCCCCTATCACTGCCATGCTTGGCCCCATCCTCCATCTGCCTCCCAAGCCTCTTCCCATCATTGCCCCACCCAGACCTAGCATCCCTACAATTGGAAAATAAAAGAAAAAAAAAGCCCCACACTCACCAGAAGACCCTGCCCCCCCACCTCCCCCCAGTACAGGATAGCAGCAGACAGCAGGGACTGGCCCTGGCTGCCTGGCACCCATACTTCCACTGCCCCATCACATGGGTGTGGCCTGCGTCAGGAGGGTGCCACATGGCTCCACGTGCTGTCAGGCAGCTGGAGCTGCTCAGGCTGTCACCCAAGGCCTGGCACCACTCAGTCTGAGTGGCCCCAGCTGCTCGACAGCATGCAGAACCATGCAGCACTCTGCTGACCTGGGCAGCACCCGCGCGATGGGTAGTGGCAGTGCGGGTGCCAGGCAGCCAGGTCTAGTCCCTGCTGCTCTGTGCTGTGTGGGGGGTCTGCCAGTGAACGTGGGGATTTTTATTATTTTTTTAGTGCTGGGATGCTGGGGCTGGGTAGGGCAGTGATGCGGAGGGGGCTTGGGGGGCAGGCAGGGGATGGGGCCAGGCAGAGTAGCCATGGTGGAGCTCAGGGAGTGGGCAGGGGATGGGGCCAGGTGGGGCAGTGATGATTGGGCTTAGGGGAGGCAGGCAGGAGATGAGGCCAGTGGAGGTCACCCCATGGTCTCTTCCCCCCTCCTTCACCCTGCCCCACCTGCTACTGACCAGCCAGGAGGCCCCAGTGCCCCACTATGGCAGCTGCTAC
Organism: Crocodylus siamensis; assembly: GCF_052110815.1. Taxonomy (NCBI): domain Eukaryota; kingdom Metazoa; phylum Chordata; order Crocodylia; family Crocodylidae; genus Crocodylus; species Crocodylus siamensis. Next base: position 60,001,843 of record NC_143399.1, read on the forward strand.
TGCGGGTGAGTGCAGGATTTCTTTCTTTCTTAAATGCCAGGAGGCTGGGACCGGGTGGGACAGCCTTTGGGAGGTCTGGGGGTGTAAACAGGGGGTGGGGTTGGATGGGGCTCAAATTTGGACCACTTCTATTTAAGTTGCTACAAGCACCCATGCCTGTATATGTGGACGCTCCCTCTAAGGACATCCTTATATATGCTCCAGAGTGAGGGTGAGGGAGATGCTTTAATTGGAGTGGCTTTTGGGATGTGATAACCTTAGGGCACAATTATGGGTGACCTCAGAATCTGGCCTTATAAATGGATATCAACAAGTACTGTAGTAATGAAAATATACAATGTATGATATAAAAATTGACCATATCCAAAATTATGTGACCTGGTTTGCTTTCACAAGTGTATTTAAAGTATTAAATACAATCATATGTGTATTCATAGGATTTAAACTAATTATTAGGTGCAGTTTAAAATTACATTCTCTTTGTAAAAAATTACTAGCACAATAACTGTTAATTAGAAGTCTGAAGGTTAGCAATTTGTGAAGTGCCACCATCATTGTAATCTTTTCCATTCTCAACTGTATTTATTAAAATCCCATACTGATGGGCTCTAGTTCATAGAAAATTAGACAAATAATCATTCCTTTTAGGATCCAACACATAAAAGAGAACAGAAATTCACTTACAATATAACAAAACTATTGTTGAAAAAAAAAATCCTACAGCAATTGGAGGGGAAGCAATGCTTAATGTATGTTCATAATTAACTTTTGAATAACATAATGCAGGCACTTTATTCTGGAATTAGCAAATTGTACTCGGCCTTGGTGAGGCCGCAGCTGGAGTACTGCATCCAGTTTTGGGCTCCACAATTCAAAAAGGATGTGGAGAAGCTTGAGAGAGTCCAAAGGAGAGCCACGCGCATGATCAGAGGTCAGGAAAACAGACCTTACGATGACAGGCTGAGAGCCATGGGACTCTTTAGCCTGGAAAAGCGCAGGCTCAGGGGTGATCTGATGGCCACATATAAGTTTATCAGGGGTGACCACCAGGATCTGGGGGAACGTTTGTTCACCAGAGCGCCCCAAGGGATGACGAGGTCGAACGGTCACAAACTCCTGCAAGACCATTTCAGGCTGGACATAAGGAAGAATTTCTTTACTGTCCGAGCCCCCAAGGTCTGGAACAGTCTGCCAGCGGAGGTGGTTCAAGCACCTACATTGAACACCTTCAAGAGTAAATTGGATGCTTATCTTGCTGCGATCCTATGACCCCAGCTGACTTCCTGCCCTTTGGGCAGGGGGCTGGACTCAATGATCTCCCAAGGTCCCTTCCAGCCCTAATGTCTATGAAATCTATGAAATCTATGAAATTACATAAATGACTGGTGCAGTTTGTGGTCAAAATTAATAATATTATCGTATTGCATTAAAAATATGGTCTGCATCTTCAACTCTCATTTCTGCAGACTTGAGAAAACTTTTGATTTTGTATTTGTATTGATTCATAAAATCTGACAACTACTGAGAATGCTTCTACATTTCTGCTTTCTTACACATTAAAGGTTGTGTTGTCACAATCAATAACTATTCTTCTTCAAGGGTGTATTTTTTTCAGATCTAGTAAGGAAGGCTCATAGAATGGCCTCGACAAACGTTTCTTTTGTATTTGTGAGCAAGACTATAAAACATGGTGGTCAGATATCTACCTATTAATGTTGTGAGCATGCAATATCCAAATACAGTGCCTTTGCACCTTTATACACGGTGAAGTAACTTCTTTTTATGTGTTATATTAAGTTTCCATGACATTATAGTACCTTTTTTGGAACACCCATCCTTAATTACATGTCAGCTGCTCTAATCCAACCTAGTGAATACATTATAAAAATTTCGCGTCTGAGGGCATGTCTACACATCGCCCTACAGTGCAGTACAGCAATGTAGCTGTCACCTGGCTCTATATGTAATCAGCACCTCAATCACCATAGTGGTGCACCCCTCCCCCAGTAGACTGTGCTGCTATGGGAGCGTAGCAATGAAATGTAACCATGCGCCCCATGCATGGTACAGTAACTGCCCATACTGCACCTTGTCTTAGTACTTCCAAAAGGGAGTACTAAAGCATGCTGCTAGAGCAATGCTGCTGTATGGCGATGTGTAGTGTAACAGGGGGGCCTGCTCAGGGTCTGTCTAATGATGGTCCCGCTCACCAGTTCTGGGCCAACCACCTGCCTTCTCTGACGCTGGGGTCCCCACACTGCAGTGGGCCCTCAATGAGGCCTCCTCCTTCCCCAAATAGCCTCAGCCCAATCCTCCAGTTATTAACATCCAATGCAAAACATAGACTTCTGTGGCCATATAATGGAAAAATGATAATAAAGAAATAAGAGAGGCAACATGACTCTTACTTTAGATGATCATGCTTCTGGCTCACAGCATGGCGTATTCTTCTAAAAGAGACTGCGGCACCGGCACCGTGGTCATTGGGAGTCCCCCTCTCTGCTGCCCCTCTGGCCTTCTCCACTTGCCATTTCTAGGAACCTGGCCCTTCTCTTCCTGTCGCCTGACTGGCTGGCAGGGCTTCAGCCTTAACCCCTACTTGACCAGCCAGCCGTGACTGGAAGGTTCTGGATTTAAAGGGACCACCCTGTCTCTTAGTAACAGGACTAGGGTTCCGTTACACCCCCCCCTTCTCTTTTATCTGGGATCCTTCTTTTTCCCCTAGCCCCTCTTCTTCCTCATATTGTCTTGAGAAGAAATCAGCACTTACATTCTGGGTTCCTGGGCGATGCTCTACCTCAAAACAATAGGGTTGCAGACTAAGGGCCCATCTCATCAGTCTAGCATTATCGTCTTCATGCTCTGTAGCCAGCGTAGAGGCGCATGCTCGGTAATCAGCGTGAATCCATATTTCCTGACTAGCTTGGTGGCCTGTCTTCTCTGCTCTTCAGATAGTCACGGGGCTAGTTCTACGTTACCCGGTCCACTTCTCTTTGTCAAAGAGGGTCCCAATTCTAATTCCTCGGGATGAAGTGCTAGGTACATACACTCTCACTCTTCCCACTTCTTCAACATATTGACATGGTATACTTGCTTCTTTTTTTGTTTATCTGTCTGATACACTTCATAGTCTATGGCCCCACTTGGCATATAATTTCATATGGTCCCTGCCACCAGGAGAGTAACTTACTCTCATGGCCAGGCAATAGAACCAATATGTGGTCACCCAGGTTAAACTTCCTTTCTCACATATCTTGGTTATAATTGTCGCGCCCCTAATGCTGATGCACCCTTGACCTGCGAACCTGGGTCAGCACGACCGGCTTGGCACGAGGAGGGGGATTTATAACCGGACAGGTGGGTGATAATGGCAAGCAGGAGTCAAAGGATTTAAACACAGTGTGTGGTTACACAAAAGGTTTATTTTACTTACGCTACTGATGTGCTGCACCGTAGGCAGAGGAGTTGATTTATTCAGTTACAGCATGCAGATATCATGTTACCCAGCATTTACAGGGTGGGTAAGAGAGTTGCTTGTTACAGATTCTGAGCAATTCACATAAGCCGTTGCAGTCTGCAGATTACCAAGAGCTCTTGATAAGAAAGATTACAACAGAGATAGAGAGATAGATGGGCCAGCAAGATGGAGATACACCAGAAAGATACATAGGAGGAGAGATAATATTTGTGCACTATCTGTTCTTCTTGAGTGTATACACAGTTCTCTGCTTTGGGCGGAAGTTCTTTCAAAGTTATATTTGCCAAAGGTGACCAATTACTATATGCTAGGCATTAATAATTAATGAGTTGGCACTTGTGCTTTCTTTGTTTGCTCAGGTTTCAGAAAGAGGGGGGGTTATTTTTACTTGGGTGGTGGTACAGGTCACAGGATGGTGCGCATAGTATATTATTTAATTTTACAACTATAATGTCTCACTTGTCATTGCTGGGCCTCTCTGAGATTTCCTAAAACCTCACTCTGAGCTGCCTCAAGGCATTCCCACAGTTGTATTACATATTGGATCAAGTTCTGATCTTTACTATGCTGTTCTTCCCAACTCTCTTTAATCAAATCCAGGTTTCCCCTTGGTTGCTGACTGTACAATAGTTCAAAGGGTGAAAACCCAGTTGAGGCCTGGGGTGCCTCCTTTACAGCAAACAACAAAAATGGGACCATTTTATCCCAGTTCTGAGGACTCTCAACCATGAATTTCTTTTACATCTGCTTCAATGTCCAGTTAAACCACTCCATGAGCCTGTCCGTTTGAGATGATACACTGCCGTCTTTAGGTGTTTAATCCCCAAAGCTTTACTCACTCCCTTGAATACGTGTGATGTAAAATTCATTCCCTGGTCAGTCAGCAGTTCTCTAGGGAGTCCTACTTGTGAGAATATTTTCAATAGCTCATTCGTCACCTTTGGAGCAGACACCATCCGCATTGGCACAGCCTTTGGGTACCTTGTTGCATAATCCAGCAAAACTGAAATATAATGGTTTCCAGTGCTACTTCTGTGAAGTGGCCCCATGATGACCACCAGCACACGCTCAAAGGGAAACTCCACCAAGGGCACTGGAATTAAAGGAGCTTTTGGGGGATGCCTTGTGTTCACTTTCTGGCACACAGAACATGAGGCACAATACCTCACCACTTCCCATAACAGTCCTAGCCAAAAAAATCTTGTCCGAATGCCCAAATTTCCACCCATAGGGAGCTCATGAGCCACCTTCAATAGAGCTCGTCAATATCGCCGAGGTACCAGCAACTGTATGACCTCCCCTCCTTCAGGCTTTCCTTGCTCAATTTGGTACAGGAGGTCATTTCTTACCTCGAACCGCAGTATTGTCTGCATCAGCTCTGGTCGTAATACCTTGCTGTTTTGTTGAGCCAGGTGTTCCTGCAAAGCATACCAAAAATCTGGCTCCCAACTTCTCCAACTGGAAATGTTCATCCTCCCACAAATGTGCAATATCCACCTCCTGTTCAGCCTCTTCTTCAGGAGGAGGTTGTTCAGTTTCACCTGTGAATCCTTCAGCCCTTGGATCATTTTCCCATCCAGCCAGGCTTTCTAGCCTCCCAGGGCTTTCAACAGCAACTATCTCTCATCTCAGCCCCCTCCTTCTGCCTCACACTGGCTATCTCTGCCAACAACTCTGGCCAGTCACAGCCCAGTATTACTGGGTAGGGGAAGCACTCAGTGACCCCAACTAGCATCTGGTGGGTCCTCTTGCCTACTTGCAGGATGACCCCCACTCTGTCCACTTCAATGGGATACCCACACCAGCATTGCACAATTACCTGGTCTGCTACTTCCCTCTCCCTTGCTGGTAACACATCACTCCGAACCATGGTCTGCAATGAGCCTGAGTCCAGCATGGCCCATACCTTTTTTCCCTCCATTGTCACTTCCACCATCAACACGGGCTGCTCATCTTCCAACTCTGAGTCGACTCTGGCCCCGTAGCCACACATCCCTACCGGGGTTGTTGATCATGGGTGGATGCTCCTGGTCATGTTGACCTCTTGTCTTGCGGCTTGATCCTGTAGGCCTTGCATTATTTGGTGTAGCCGCTCCAAGACTTGTTGCTATGGTTCCAAGTCTGGGCTAGTATCTCCTCTCATTTCTCTGGCTTGTTTATGGGCCCTCATACAGGCAAAGAAATGCCTTATGATACATACTGCCGTATGGAAAGTTCCTGGCCAACGCAGCATTGTAACTGTGGGGTCTGCTTAGAATCTGTCTACTTATGGCCCCACCCACCTGTTCTAGGTCAACTGCTTGCCTTCTCTGATGCTGGGGTCCCCACACTTCAGTGGGCCCTCAATGAATCATATCATAGAATCATAGAAGTAGGGTCAGAAGGCACCTTATAGATCTTCAAGTCCGACCCCCCGCCTGAGCAGGAGAAAAACTGGGCTCAAATGACTCCAGCCAGGTAGGCATCAAGCCTCCTCTTAAAGACCCCCAGGGTAGGAGCCAGCACCACTTCCCTTGGAAGTTGGTTCCAGATCCTAGCTGCCCTAACTATGAAGTAGTTCTTATGGATGTCTAATCTAAACCTACTCTCCAACAACTTGTGGCCGTTATTCCTTGTTATGCCAGGGGGTGCTAGGGGAAACAAGGTCTCACCCAAACCCTTCTGGTCTCCCCTACTGAGTTTATAGATTGTCACCAGGTCCCCCCTCAGCCTTCTCTTGTGAAGGCTGAACAGGTTCAGGTCCCACAGTCTGTCATTGTAGGGTCTGCCCTGTAGTCCCTGGATCATGTGGGTAGCTCTCCTCTGGACCCTCTCAATGTTGCCCACATCTCTCCTGAAGTGGGGCACACAGAACTGGACACAGTACTCCAGCTGTGGCCTGACCAGTGTTGCATACAGGGGGAAGATCACCTCCTTGTCCCTGCTAGAGATGCACCTGTGGATGCACGACAAGCCCTTCCAACCATGACCTTGCATTGTTGGCCCATGTTCATCTTGGAGTCAGTGGTGACTCCGAGATCCCTTTCTGCCTCTGTGCTCTCAAAATGGGAGTTTCCCATCCTATAAGTGTGCTGATGGTTACTACTGCCCAAGTGCAGGACCCTGCACTTGTCAGTGTTGAAGCGCATCCTGTTTTTGCTAGCCCACCCTTGTAACCTATCCAAGTCTTGCTGCAGTCTTTTCCTCCCTACTAGCTTGCTCACCTCACTCCAAATTTTAGTATCATCAGCGAGTTTAGACAGGAATTTAAATGAGACTTCCTCCTTCCCGAAATAGCCTCAGCCCAATCCTCCAGTTATTAACATCCAATGCAAAACATAGGCTTCTGTGGCCATATAATGGAAAAATGATAATAAAGAAATAAGAGAGGCAACATGACTCCTTACTTTAGATGATCATGCTTCTGGCTCACAGCATGGTGTATTCTTCTGAAAGAGACTGCAGCCCTGGCACCATGGTCATTGGGAGTCCCCCTCTCTGCTGCCCCTCTGGCCTTCTCCACTTGCCATTTGTAGGAACCTGGCCTTCCTCTTCCTGTCACCTGATTGGCTGGCAGGGCTTCAGCCTTAACCCCTACTTGACCGGTCAGCCATGACTGGAAGGTTCTGTATTTAAAGGGACCACCCTGTCTCTTAGTAACAGCACTAGGGTTCACTTTTACAATAGACACACTCTGATTCTCTTCTCTTTCATGCCCACTTTAAGTAAGTGTAACTACTGAACATCAGTCGAGTCGCACCATATTTTTAAGGGTGAAAAGGTATCTTATTTGAAATGCATGTAAGGGAGATGCATGCTGGGAAGGTAGTGAGAATCAGTTATTTGTAATTCATTTGAAAAATTCTTCATTTCCAGCCTTTTGTCCAGTCTGTCTCTGTCCTCATTTTAATGTGCTTCAACAGAGATAGGCAGTACAAAGACAGTACTTCCATGCATGTAGAACAGGGAACTGGATGGGCAAGAGATGGCAGATGACATTTTCACTGCTGCCTTTTTTCAAGAAATCTGCCTGAGGTGTGCACCTACAGTTTCCTCTCACTGACTTGAAACTCACAAATTTTTTTGTTAACCCTTCAAGAAGCCATTATTTTAGAACTGCCATAATGGTTTCTAAGGCTAGAAACAGATGTCACTTAATGAAACAGATCTGCTTCGTTGTGTGACATGCACATTGCCCCTATCTAGGCCTTGATGGCAATGTGATCTCCCTACTTTCCCCACTCAGCCAGATCCACAGCCCATGATCAAAGGTCAGCTGATCCAGATGAGTGGGAAAGCTTTTTGCCCTGCTCAGCCAGATCCTCTCTGGTCATGACTGGGCATAGATCTGGAGTTCCTCTCACCTTCATGGGCCCCTCAAAACCCCAGAGCCCCTGCCTGGGGTGACTGGAGAGTACAAGCAGCTCAGGCTGCTCTACTCACCCACCACAGTGCTAATAGACATCTGCTGCAGTAAAGCGGGAGAGCCTGGTATTGTATTTACTGGAATATAAAATGACCCTGACTATAAGATGACCCACAAATAATTAGATTCTATATAAGAAAAAATTATAAATTTTCTATAATTTTCCAGGTATGGAACCTAACTATTGGAGGTTTACCTTGAATTTGTCCCCTTCCCATACCTACAGCAGGGCAAATAAATCTGGACATCAGATAGTCCCCTTGCCCTCTGTTCTTCCAACTTCCTCCCCTCCTTACTGACAGACTCTGCTGTTCTTGAGCATATAGGAGTAAGACTCAAAATGTGCATAGACTTAGTTCATGCAGGATTGATGCATTTTGTCTTTATTGAAAGTGCCACAAGTTTTTGCACAGGTACTCCATAAACACACTTTTAAGCAATATTCTTAGGCCTACCTTTGTACCTTTTCTTTATATATAGTACAAACTACACATAATATTAGTAGAAAACCAAAAGGCTTCTTATTCACCATACAGTTCATTGAGCTAGGCCCCAGTAGAGTCAACAGTGTTTCAAGACATAGTGACCACACAGATCAGCAGTGCTCAGTATGTGTGTACTCCAGATACCCTGCACAAAGGAGCAACTTGCTAATTAGCCCACAAGGTGTTCTTGTCATGAGTCCTGGAATCCTCCAAAAATTTATATGCAAATGAGGTGTATGGCAATCTCGTCCAGCTCCACCACATGAAAGGTAGAGCCACATGAATCATATGCAACAGGGACTCTGGGTGAATTGTTTGAGTCTCTATTTCATGATGTTTGCCAATTATTTAAGGCTAGTGTAGAAACAGGAATAATTGAAAATGGGAAAGAAAGGCACAGTTCAACTGTGAGAGTGAAGAGACAGTCAGAATGTACTCAATGTAGTCATTCACCATGACTTGAAAAAGAGTTAAAGCTGAGGGAGCTTACATGTAATGGGCATTATCATATATTTTATTCACATAGGCTGCATTGACTTATCCTTCTGGTAGGTTCTTATCACTGGCACAGCTTTTTGGCTGCCTTTGGCTAAGATCAAATGTACTGGCCAGGTGATGGGACTATATACTTCCTGGATTGATGCCAGGAGTGCTGGGGGGATAGTGATAGAGCTCTGAGATGGGGAAAGAGATCTTGGAGCCTGGAACAGCATTGGCAGCAATCTTGGAGAGCAGAGTGACAGCTATGGAGGGAAAAGTGGACCGAGAGATAAGAAGCAAATCAGAGAACAGGAGACAAGTTCCGATGGAGGATGGATGAAACTGAGGAAAAAGGGATGGAAAAAAGTAGAAAAGAAAGCTGTAGTGCAGGGGTGGTCAAAATACGGTCCACAGGCAGCATCCATTCTGTCCAGCCTGTGGGGCCCCTAAAAAATGTAGAAAATTAATATTTATCTGCCCTTGGTTCCCATAAAAAATGAGAGGATCCAAGAGCAGTAGGACCCAGGGGAAACCCTGGTGGGTTTCTGCAGTAGCAGGGACCACCCCCCCCCACCAGCCACCTGGCTGCCCTGGCACTCAGATAAGCAAGGGGGAAGGACAGGAGAGGACCCTGGGCAGGGAAGGAGCCCAAAGAAAAGCTGAGTGCAGCAAAAAGTGTTCCCTTGCCCACCCTGTGGCCAGAGCTCCCTGCTGCAGCTGCTCACAGCCTATGTGGGGCTGTCCTGAGCAGGCACAGACAGCCTCATGTGGACTGAGAGCAGCTGCAGCATGGGGCACCAGCCATGGGGCAGGTGAGGGGCCACTTTTCTCCCCCCACATACTCAGCACCAGTTTGTAACCCACTCCTGCTGCCAGCCTGGGTCCTGCACTGGCTCCAGGCTTGCCCACTGGGGCTGCACCACCGCAGCAGCAGCAGCTGCATCCTCCCTACTTGCTGTGCCAGGCAGTGTTTGCCATCACCACCTCTGGGCTGCCCAGCGCACGAGCTCCAGGTGGGCAGCAGCAGCAAATACTGCCCAGCACAGCAAGCAGGGGGGGCCACAGCTGCTGCTGCCATGAGCAGCCCCAATGGGCAAGCCCAGAGTCCCATGGGGCCTAG